>NC_138341.1:111513499-111883499 GCF_046562875.1 Panthera onca
CTGTCGTAGATTTACAAGGGACTTTGCTTTCATGTTTTCTGTTCGCACGACTTGTGCCATAAAAAAGTAGGAAAAACTATGCTTTCAGTACGATTATGACTTTGTAAAATAAAATAAAATAAAATTATTATCTAAATAAACAACAGCAAGGTCCTATATACAAGGCTGTAAAATGCAACTCTCTTTGGATCACGCATCTAAAACTGAAGGCTTTTTCCTTCTATTTTGGGTATGTTACTAGATGAATGTTAAACATTTACAGTATTCTATTTTGTAATAGGAAAAATGTACACGTGTGATACATATGTTGGTCATGTTACGTACACGTTTATTGTTTAGATGAACCTCCCTTCCAAGAACTTTCCTTCCCTTTCCTTTCCTTCCACTGCTACTTTCCCCCAGCATCTGATACAGTGCTTGGCACAGACTAGATGCTCAACTAATTCCTGCAGAGGGGCGCCTGGGTGGCTCAGTCAGTTAAGCGCCCGACTCTTGATTTCAGCTCAGGTCGCGACCTCACAGTTTGTGGGTTCGAGCCCTGTGTCCGGCTCTGCCCTGGTAGCAAAGAGCCGGCTTGGGATTCGACTCTCTCTCCGCCCCTCTCCTGTCCGTGCTCTCTCTCCCTCTCTCAAAATAAATAAGCATTAAAAAAAAATCTGCAGATAGTGACTGACCAATGGAATGTCTAGAGAAAAGGGTCTGCGACGAGAATCTCCATGATGCTGTGGTGAGTTACTTCTGGGAAAGGAGGCCAGCGGTTGGCACATTTCCTTTTTCTCTTCCTAGTCAACAATATATTGAAATCTGCTCCTTTAGCGAACATTTACTCCTCTTGGAAAAAAAATAAAGTTTTCTAGCAGGAGAAGTGTGCACAATGGGTGCTAACGGCCCCGTGTTATAGGAGAGACTCAGTGTCCACAGGACGTGGGGGGGCTCACAGCATAGTGCAGGTCAGCGGTGAATGATTGGAGCCTACTGTGCACCAGGCCCCGAGCAAGGGCTGTGCAACGTCCCTGGGCTCACGGAGTCCGCACACAAGTGGAGAAGATACACTTCAAAGAAATCACTCAAATGATCACATTTGGAATGAGCCCCAGCCCTTCAGACAAGTGATTCCTGCTGGCCTCTCTGACCCCATCTCCCGCCCCCTCCCAGGGACCTGCTGCTCCCGCCGCCCCAGTCTGTCCCCCACAAATAAGTCAGGATGGTATGAGGGAGGCCGTAGGATGGGGGCAGAGACCTGACTGTCGAGCTCGCAAAAATAGATTTGATTCTTTTTTTTTTTTTTTTTTTACGACATTCCTCTATGGCTTTTGAGATCAAGCAAAGATGAAAACAATTTTCATTGGGAGTGAAAAAATAAGAATGGATGCTTTCTAATGGGAAAAACCAAATCAACGTAGAACTGAAACTTGCCTAGGGTTCCTCCCCAGCCTGCCTCATCAGGGCGCGAGAACAGAGCTGGGAGGTGCCTCGCCCAGGGACAGGCTTTGCCCACATGGGTGCTCACTGCCACTCACGTGGCAGCCTGCCCATCCCCGGAAGCAGGTTTCCACAAACTCAAGGAGCCCAGGGGCCTGGGGGGCTACGGCCAGAGCTCTGGCAGGGCCCAGGGCTAAGTACCCCGCTAAGGCCCAAATAACACCCGGCCCCCACAGCGGGGTTGGAGCTCAGCAACCCCCTCCCTGAGCGCGATCATCATCACCCGCCTTGGGGGACGGCTGCCGGTTTATGATGCCACACACACACCTCGCCGGGCGCTGCCTTTGGCATCTTCCGGGTTACGATTTACGGGCCGTGTGTGAGACTGTGCAGTGCGGGCGTGTGGAGGAGTGAAGGAGCAGACTCCGCTGGAGCGTGCACATGTGTGCCCAAGTGTGCCCGGCGAAAGCACACACACTCACACGGATGCGTGTGGGCCCAAGGGGGCGTGTACAAAGGGAGCGTGGGCAGGAGGGAGCCACAGTGCTGCTCAAGAGTGTGTAGAAGCAGGGTGAGGGGGTGTGGACTGTGTGCGGGAAAGTTGCTGAGTCGCAGGTGGCCTGGGTGCGCGTGAGCGTGGCGGCGGCGTGAGAGGGCATGTCTGTGCCCAGGGGGTGTGAGCAGATGTCGGGGGGAGGGGTGTGAGCACGGGGGTGCTGGATGGGTGAGCATGGGGTGAGCATGGGGGTGTGGATGTGCCCGCAGGCAGGGGGGCACAGGACCAGGACGTGTGCATGGGCGTGTGCTTGTGGGTATGCACACTCTTGGGTGGGGGGAGCATGAGCGCGATGGGAGCAGTGTGCATACGAGTGTGAACATGAGTGTGTGCGGTGGCAGAGTGCTAGGAGCAGGGACGGCGGCGTGCGTGGGGACCACTGTGTGTGTAACGCTTGTGTGCCCACGTGCCCAGCTGTGCAGGTGCCGGCGTGAGTTTCCACACGCAAGGCTGCTAAGAGTAGGGGCGGGAGAGCCGCTCCCCTCACCCCTGCCATCAGCTGCTGGTGGGCGACCCGGCGTGGCAGCTGGTCCAGGGTGCTGCCCTTGACCGGGGGCTCGAACCGTGCTGAGCACCCGCTTACTCCGTGCTAGCCCTGAACTCGTGCCCCGGGGCAGGGAGCAGACGCCCCCCCCTCCCCGCCCCCCAGGGCTGATCCACAGGGGGCCTTGCGTGGATGGCTGTGGATCCTGCAGTTAAAGAGGGGAGCTCAGGGCTCGATGCCAGTGTGCTGGGGCTCCGACAGCCGCAGCGAGGCCCTGATTCTCTCTCGAGGTGGCCCGATTCATTCGAGCCCTCTCGAACCTCACTCAGCTGCCAGGCCCAGTCCTAGACGCTACAGGACACCAAGATGGGTCCCTGTCCATGTGGGGCAGAGTCCTGGACATGGGCAGTGACCACCTAGAGAGAGATAAGTGAGTGAAAAAGGGGCTTGGGGACGGGGTCTCGGGACAGGGGTGGGACGTGGGAAGACTGGCTGGAGGTGGTGGCCCCCGGGCCGGGCCGGGAAGGCTGACAGAGGCTGGGGAGAAGGGAAAGCATTCCAGGGAAGGGGATCCGCAGGAGCAAAGGCGCAGAGGAGAGGAAAGGGGTCTGCACAATCGAGGGACCGGAGCGGAGTCCTTGGGACACACTCATTTGACCACGAGCAAGCTGGGATAGGGCTAGCCTGGGACTGGGCTAACCTCGCACCTTAAAGGATGGCTTCAGTCGCCATGTGAACAGCAGACCATCGCCGGGAGCAGTCGACTGGCACTGCTGGGCAAAGCCATCGGACAGACTCCCCAGATGCCGTGGCGGGCACTACCAGCCGCATTAGAGCCAGCATAAACGGGGTGCACGTGGCCTTGTAAATAAAATGGGGGTGGGCCCAGGGTGCCCAGGGTACTCTCTCCTCCACCCCCACTGCAGGCAACTCTGAGCACTGGGCATGGTGCCATATCCCTGCGGGGAGAGGGTAGACCCCAGCAGCCCGCTCCACGGAGCAGGGAAACTCCTGAGGTGCCAACAATGGGCTTGGGTTTGGGCTTGGGCTCCGGGGCCAGAAGACCTGTATGTCTCGTCCCTACAGGGGTGACTTGGCAAAGTCACTCTTCTCCAAGCCTCCCCTTTCTCACCTGTAAAAAAGGGGGTACCACTGTCTCTCTCCCCAAGGCAGATGGTAGTGGTTGGAAAACTGGACTGAGAACGGTCCCCCTTCCCCACCATGTCCTTGCAGCCCATCCACCAGCAGATCGTGCCGATTCTGGCCGATTCGTGCCGATTCGTGCCGATCGTGCCAAGATCTGGCCGGACTCTGATCTCTTCTGGCCACCTTTCTGCACCACCTTCCCTTACCTGGATGCAAACTGACCTTCCTGTAGTCGTATCGCTATGAGACACACGAGAGAACACACGCTCCCCTTGCAGCCAGGGGAGCCTTTAAAAACTAAGCCAGGTAACATCCCTCCTTTGTTCCAAACCCTCCTGCAGCCTTCACAGAATCCTTCTGGTGGCCGCCAGGGCCCTACAGCTGGCTCTCAATCACGTCAGATTCGCCTCAGGGCCTTTGCACTGGTCACTGCCTCTGCCCGGTACTCTCATCCCCTAGATATCTACACTCTGGCTCCTTTGCCTCCTTCAGGCTTACCTGAGAGGGCCTCCCTGGCCACCCTGTATGAAATGCCGCCCCCTTCAAGGTCCCTTGGTCTGTTTTATTTTCCTACATATCACCTACCACCTGACGTATTACACCGTTATTTGTCAATTTCATTAGCTCCGCTTATAAGCTCTTGGAGGGCAGAGCCTCAGTTTTGTGCCCTGCTGTATCCTCCAAGTTTATGCCACTGCCTGGTATTTGTCGCAGGCACGTTCTGGCTTAGATTCCAACTCTGCCACATACGAGACCCCAGGAAGTGTCTTCACCCCTCTGGCCCTGTGGTTTCCCATCTGTAGACGGGGGATGACCATAATAATGACCACACTAGGGTTATTCTAGGAGGAAGCAGGCTACTGCGCGTGAAGAGCTCAGCACTGTGCCCGGCAGAGAAGAAACCGCTCGGTGCTGGCCAGCCGTTACTGTGCAGCCGATATTTCAGGAGGGGGGGGATGATGGGTGATCACAGCTTTAAGCCTGAGAAGCGAAGGACTCTCTCCAGCCCAGACCCGGCTCTGCCTCGACACCCGCATGAAACTACTCCCTGCTGCACCTGTGACCAGGCGGGCCGGGCCTCCTTCTGACTAGGAGGCCGGGGAGGGGGGGGGGGGGCGGTGGGCAGAGGGGGGCGGGGGGGAGGGCCAAAGGTCTCAGCGAGTGTTTGCTGGGTGTAGACGGGACAGGGAGGTGCTGAAGCAATTTGCTTGCAGTGTGGCCCCATTTGCAAAGCAGCAGGGAAGGAACTATCAATACACGTGCTCTGACCCCCCCCTTTGTGTTCACCCGGCCTGGGTGGACCAGATGAGGCTGGGAGAATGACCTAAGGGCCCTCTTCTCACCTTCCCATGTTGCAGCAGGAGAAACTGAAGCCCAAAGGTGGGGCCTGGAAAGGCTGAGAACCCACCCCGCAGGCCCCACTGTTCCTCCAGGCCAGGCCCGGGTGCCCCCCGGCCGCGCTCTCACGGGTGCAAAGTGTGCATGAGGTCAGGTAATGGGAAGCCCTCACTAAACTGTCATGACAGCCCCGGTGAGGCTGTTGTCACCACCCCCCTCCTCCAGGTGAGGAAGCTGAAACCCTGAGAGGCAGAGGAGGGGCAGAGGCAGGACTCAAACAGACAGCTGCTCCCGAAACTTGTGTGCGACCGCTTCTCCCCGCCACGACGGGGTCCCCTCCAGCTCAGGCTTCTGGATTCTCAGGCTGCCAAGGACGCGCACGCGTTTCCCCAGCCGAGATAAAGGCCCCCTTAAAAGCGACACGCATTTATTAAACAACATTTGCCAAGGTTTCAGCACACCCTGCTGCCGACAGCAGACAGCCTCTGGATGAGATTTTTCCCCACGCTGACACTATTCACTGATGCCTTTTATAGCGCTCTTTGCAGCTCACAAAGCACTTTCCACAGCTCTTACTTCCCTTAACCCTCAACAGTCCCCACGCGAGAGGGAACAGTGGCACAGTTGCCATTTTGCGGATGGAGAAACTGAGGCTCAGAACAGGGCAAGGCACTTGCCCCGGAGCACATGCTTCCAGAGTAAGTGGCCTGTGTTTGGATTCGAACTCAGGAATGTGCCCCGGAGCCCATTCTACTGCTAGAGAGGGGCCCGAGGGCATCCATCGGGGGAAAGGGCAAGAGAGGGGGGTCTGGATGGAAGGAGCCCGCAGGACGTGAGCCTCCGTTTCCCAGGAGGAGAAATTGGGGCTGACAGGGGCAGCGTGGTGGGTTTCATTCAGGTCGTCCTGCTGACGAAGGATGCTCTTTCAAGCCCCCAACCATGACATGATGGCCGTGCAGCAGTAACAGTGACAGTAACAACGGCTGGAAAGCGTCAAACACCCGCGTTACCAGGAGCCCTCACTAGGCCTCGCCAAACCGCCACAGGAACCCAGCAAGACAGGGCTGTCCCTACTCCCATTTTACAGACGACAAGACTGAAGCTCAAGGAGCTACGGCCCCTTGGCCCAGGTCCTGGGGCTGTGGATCAGTCGCGCTCCACCGGCACCCTTACCCTCCGCACCAGGCGGCCTCACGTGACGAATGGCTCTTTGGGAGACGCTGGCCCCAGGCTGGGCGCTCCAAATCCCACCCGGCCGCGACACTGAAGGCACTAATTGTGTCGCGTTTCATGGTTTGCCAGCTCATCCATCACGGTGTCCACACCGGGGTGAGCAGTTCAGGATAGCCAGAATTTTCATAAGCACAAATTCTGGGGTCTCTTGGCCACCTCCCTCCACCCCGGCTGCCACTGACATCTTGGACTTCTTGATGTTTTAGGGGGTCCCTGTGACAGCAAGGGGGGGCGGGGGTTTGTGGCGCGGCCAGGGAGCCAGACGCAGAAGCAGAACCGCGTCGTGGTGAGGGCACAACTCCGCTCTCAGACCAGGGTTACGGCCCGGGTGACCTCGTGGCTCGGAGCCTTCTCTCGAAAACAGGGATCTTACTAGCCACCTGTCCTTCCTTCAGCCGTACGTACTAACCTGCCTACCGCTGCCAGCCCCTGTGCTAAGGTCCCAGGAGGCGCAGCAGGGACTAAGACAGACACAGCTTACATCCTAGTCGGGGGAGAGAAGGCTGAAATAATGACACAAATACAGAATGGCTAGGAGGGCTCGGAAACAAACTTGTCACCATGGGAGAGATTACGAAGGGGGGACCGCTTTTAGAATGGGGTGGTTGGGAAGGGCATCTCTGGGGAGACGAGATTATAGCTGCAACCCGAAGGAAGCAAAACCAGGGAAGGTAGTCCAGGAGGACAGAGCTGCGTGTGCAAAGGCCCTGAGGCCGGAAAGAAGGCTGCTGTGGCTGAAGCCCACAGAGAAAGGAGAGTGTGGTAGGAGATGAGGTCACAAGACAGACGGGGCCCAGAAAATGCCCTGCCCCGTGGATCACGGCAAGGGTTTGATTTCGTTCAAAGTTTGGAGCAGCAACAAAGAGGATTTGATTCACCTGGCTGCTCTGGGTGACAAGACTGGAGGGGGCAGGAGTGGAAGCAGGACAGCAGGGATGCAGACTCAAGGGCACCGAGGGCCTGGACTCAAATCCTAGCTCTGCACCGACAAGCTGTGTGACCTTGGGCAAGTCACTTCACGTCTCTGAGTCTCAATTTCTTCATCTGCTCAATAGGTATAATAATAGTTCCCATCTCACGGAACTGTAGTGAGAATTTAATGCGGTGATGCAAAGAGTACTGATCTTATCCCAATGGCCTGACGTGTTCGATGTCAAGGTGGTCGATGAACCAGACCCCATTTGGTCTGGCCCTGACCTCTCCCGATCGCCACACTGCCTGTCTCCCTTCACTCCAGCCTCACTGGCCTCCTTGCTATTCCAGGAACATAGATAACTCATTGCAACCTCAGGGCCTTTGCACTTGCCATTCCTTCTGCGCGGCTCACTCTCCTGATATCCCCATGGCTGCTCCCTCAGTTTTATTCGGGCCTCTGCTCCTGAGAGAGGCCCTCCGTCTGTCCCCACTCGATCTTCTGTTCCCCTGCCCTGCTTTACTTTCTTTACAGCACCTGTCTCTACCTAATGCAGTATTTACTTGGGTCTGTTTTCCTTCCTCACTAGGACGTCAGCTCCATGAGAACAGGTGTTTTTGTCTATCCACGGTTGTATACCCAGCAAGTCGAGCCACCCTGGCACATAGTAGATGCTCCAAAATATTTGTTGAATGAATATTTATAATTAAAAGGGTTGTGACGAGAATAGCGAAGAGTCGCAAAGTGGGTAAGAGTAAACCGGGGCTGGGATCTGGCTTTAACTCTCGCTCGCTACGTGGCCTTGGGAGGAGAACAACTTGGCTTTGGGGAGCCTCGGTTTCCTTATCTGTAAAATGTGGATGAAGGACCCCCACGCCTTTTGGCACGTCGGGAGCGTTAGACAGCGGGGCACGTCAAGAGATGCATGGCAAAGTAGTGATGGCTGAAATGATACCCGATGCCCAGCATTTGTTCCCCCAAACTGCCCCCGGTCCCCCACCCCCAGGAGAGTGAGGGCCAGGTGAGACAGGAATCACAGACCAGCCTTGAAGCCAGGAGGCATCCCTCCTTCCCATTTTGTGTAGGTTTGAAATTTTCCAAATGAAGAAGCTAAGGAAGAGACAGCACGGATTCGAGGCTCCGCTCATCCCTAAGCACATACTGCACTGTTTCCTTCTACCGTTTCTGGAGGACACTGTCGGCTCTCAAGAGCGGCGGCCACAGACACGGGCCTGGCACCGGCCCCCCCACCCCCCACTCTGGCCGGCTCTCCAGGCTGAGGCTCACCGCTCACTCCTGGCTCCCTGTCTCCCTCCTGATCCCCTCCCGGCTCCCGGCGCCAATCTGCGGCCATCTAACACCCTGCGCCCCCAAATGGATGTGCCAGGAAATCTCACAGACACAAAGAGCCGATTTGTATCATGTCTGACTTCCACCTCGGCTGTTTTGCATCTCTCTGGACCGAGGGCCTGGCAAGACACCTGGCCGGGAAAATCCATCTTGCCGGGGGCTCCGTCAGAAGACCTGCCCCAGCAACGCCCAAGTGAACAGGAAAGCAGTTTCAGCTGTGAAAATAGATGCTTCCTTCTCCGGGATGGGACGGAAACCCGTCTTGGGAACACCCGCCACCTCGGCCTCCCGGGAGGATACGCTGATTGACAGAAATACGAGACGAGCACCAAGACGGCAGGATGCCAGCACCCCTGGGCCTCAGTTTCCCCACCGGTCAAACAAGGCGGAGGGACACCCACTTAACAGCAGGGGCTCTGCAGTCAGGCTGCTCTGGGTTGTGATCCCAACTCTGCCACTTACGGTGAGGCCTTGGGCAAGTCACTCGACCTCTCTGCGCCCCGTTTCCCCCTGGGTCGAACCGCTCTGACAACTGTGCACCCCACCCGGGCTAACTGTCCATACCGCTGGGATCAAACGCACCAAGTGCTGAGCCCAGTAAGTGGCTGGAAACAATGGTTCCCATTATTATTACTTTAGTATTTTTCCACGGAATTCGGGATCCCGTCAGATTTCTGGCTTTAACGATGGAAACTTCCAGCTCAGCCCAGTTTTAAAAAGCCTTGGCCTGGAAGAGAGGGCGCTTGGCGTCCCACCCAGGCCTTGCAGTGGCTCTTGCCGTGTGAGCCCACAAGTCCTTTGCTCTCTCTGGGCTGCAGAGGGAGGCGCTCCCGGAGGGCACGAACTGCCCCCCTCCAGGCCTCTGCCGGCTTTCCGGGTCCGGGAATGCACAATTCCAAACCTGTGGATCCGGACAGAGACACCTAGAGGCAGCCCGCGTCCACAGCCTCAGTCCCAGGAATAGACAATTATTAAATCACACTCGCCTGGGTTTCCGCTCAAGTTGTCCATTCCCCAGAACGGCACAAAAGCCGCAGGGAAAAAGAAAAGAACCCCGGACCGAACGGCATTCACTCCCGTGGAAGCTTTTGTTGTTCTGCACCCACCGGGCGCAGGAAGCTGTGCTAGGCACTTGACGAAACTCAGCCCCGCGTTTGCAATGATGAGGAAATCCAAACAGAACAAGACAATGATGGCTACGAGGCTGGCTACCACGCGCTGAGCGCTCCCTGCACGCCAGGCACGGCTTCAAGCATTACCCGTGCACCTACCGACAGAAACAGAGCAGCTCTGTTTTACGGATGCGGGAACGGACACGCAGAGCGCAGTGAATCGCCCAGTACGCGGTGGCGCTGGGATTCACACCCAGGGCTCTGGCTCCAAGCCTGCGACTGCGCACCCGGGCTCCGCTTGCTATGGCTGCAGAACCACCGCGCCAAGCGAGGGTTAGCCACGTATGCAGCAGGTGCCAAAATGAGGAGAAAGCAACAAGTAGCCTCAGTGAGGGGCAGATGGAACCTGGGCCGGGTGGGGGGGGGAGGTCCGGAGAAGGAAGAGCTCCCTCGGATCACGAGGCCAGCACGCACCGAGGGGGAGGAACGGGTTTGGACACATGACGATCAGGAGGTGCAGGGAAGGGCATCTCTGACGGCAGGAACAGCGTAAGCCAAGGCGCAGAGATGAGCGAGTTGAGCTGAGGGCATGGATGGGTACCAAAGCGTTTACCAAACTGGGTTAGGCCGCATGGTAACGAGCGGTACACAAGCCAACCGCCTCGTGTTCATATGTTTGGGGAACGCTGGAGTAAACAGGGTCCAACTTGGGATCCTACAACTCCTCGGGCCTTAGGTGCTAGCTAACGTGCTTGAGGGGCCGGGAAAGCTGCGGTCTGCAGGGAGGAAGCGAGGTTCTCCTGCAGCCCCTCGGGTCAGCGCTTCGGAAAACATGTGGCTGGGAAACCAGGCCTGTCAGGGAGGGAGCCCAGCGCTGTCACACGCTTCTTTTCTTTTAGATTTTTTTTTTTTTTTTTTTTTGGAGAAAACTTGGACCCACTCAACAGTTTTGAGGCGGGAGCGACATGATCTGCATTGTGTTGACAGGCCAGAAATCTGAGCACATTTGAAACAGAGGGAGGGGGTGGGGGAGAACCTTCCATCAGTCCAAGACTCTACAAATAAGAAAATAACCTGTCGCACGGAGCCATTGGAAGCAGGGAGCAAGCGTGTGTGGGCTCCACACAACAGTTTTAGACTCCTTTCCTCTCACACACCCCCTCTCCATCTGCCTCAAAGGGCACCAGGAAAATGCAAGGAGGAAGACTGCAGCTCTGGGGGCTCCGGAGCGTGGCAGCCCAGAGCAGGGGAGGGGGGGGCTCTGGTGGAAGCCGTGTCACTCCCGTGAGCTGTCACTTGCAAAGGGCTGTCGCTTGGTGTTTCCATCCTCAGCCTTCCGAGAAAGCACCGTGACTCAGTGGAGGACTCCTGCCCTAGAAGGAACCCTTCACACGTCCTCTGTCGAAGCCCAGAGGGGGCTCCTCTCCCTCCCCCCAGCCTGGCCTAAGTCGCCCTGATGGAGTCAGTGAGCTTCTTCCCTCAGAGGCTGCCCAGCCAGGAGGACTGGATTCAAACTCCCAGCCCCTTGCAGCTTACTCCGGGGACAAGTTTCTTCTCCAGTCTGGGGCTCGGTTTTGCTCATCTGCAAAAGGGGGCTAGCGGCCAGCCCGTGCTCTGCTTTTGCTGACTGATATGATGGCAGAGACAGGCAGTCGGCACACAGCCTGGATTACAGTTAACTTTCAAAGGCATGGGTTCGCCTCCCTTCTCTCAAATGCGTGGCTCCAATCAGGACTTCATATGTGCTGAATGACGACAGGTACAGGAATGAGTCACACCGTAGGTCTCCAGGGAATTGGTAAAGGAATAATTAACGGGCAGAAAGTACCCAGAGAACACCATGGCTTTAAAGAAACTTCCAACGGCCCGAGCCCATTGGGGCCAAAGTGCCTGCCGCCCCCTTTCTCTTCTTTTGAAAGAGGAAGTGAGATTACCGTCACCATTTAGGAAAGTACACGGGAGACACCAGGATGTCCCCCTCTGCCAAGGAATCAGAAAGTCACCAGAGGGCCCAGCTGTCCCCCAACACCTGAACCCCAACTCGGCCTGGCCTTCTCCAAGGCCAGAGTGAGGGGCGAGTGGGAGCTCGCCCAGGTCTGCCCAGCAGGGGACCCAGAAGTCCCATGACCTCGGTGGGGCCAAGGCAGGGAGCCTGAAGGTTCAGAGTCAGGCTGCCTGGCTGTCCCTGAGCCCCTTGCCCTGCTCCCAGTCCCCAAATCTCCCTCAGCTCAGGTCGTTTCAGGAAACAGGCCTCACGTTGGCTCCAAGAACACAGGTTGGTGACTTCACTGGCGTCTTTTTAGAATTTCCCTCTGGCAGCATTTGCGCTAAAAGCAATCTTTAGAAACTTCTTCTCCTGCCTTCCCCAACCCAGATAATTCACATGACCGGCCCCCTGCAAAGAGTGATCATGTGCAGCCCCAGCAATCATGTGACACCTCCCGGGCTGACAGTGCTGCCTGAGACACTAATAGTCACTCAATCTAACGCCGCCTTCCTATGCCTGACATTTGAGTTTCTCACTCGAACAAATCTATTTTCTTGGAAAATTGGCCAACTGCCTCCTTCCTACCTTCCTGCCCTTCTGTCCTGCCTCTCTTCTGCTTTGTCATAAATTCCATGCTGGGAGAAATCGAGGGAGGGGCCCGAAGCCCCATCCTTTGGGCAGACCAGGTGATTCCGTCCTGGGGCCCAGAGTGTGGCCGGGAGCCCCGTAGGCCACAGAGTGAAGGATGCCGCGAGGCTTCCGCGATGTGACGGCGACACCCCACCCCTTCCCACCACCCTCATCTAAGAAATTTATTCCTACCTCCTAAGATTTATTTATTTCAAAGTTAATCTTGGCCCCTCTGCTGCTCCCACTTTTTCAGGCTATTGATGCTGAATGGATTGGAACGGAAGTTTTATGGCCTAATCTTTGCCATTTTATAGATTGTTTTTATAGGCAAAAAGGGGAGATGTGCTCACAAGAAGGGGGCTGGTGTTCCCAGCCGGCGCCCCAGGAAAGGCAGGCCGCCCATCTGAATGCTTGTTAATCAGCGTCACTGGTCATTTGCCAGAAACCGAACCACAGGGTCCTGGTTGAAGAAGGGTCTGGGATAGACATTTAGAAATTGACTTGGGCCCGGTTCCCTATGTCAGGAAAATGAAGCACTTGTGAGAGACACTTGTGCATGTCCAGGCCAGGCCAGGAAGGACGCGGGGCAGGAACCAGGACTTGTGCAGGGTATAAATGGCCGGCTCCTGCGGGAAGGAGCGGACCGGAAAGACATGAAATGTATCAGGGCTTCCTTCGCCCGGGGCCAGGACCCAAACGTAACAGGAACACCCAGGGTGGGGGGGGGGGGATGCCCATGTGGATTCCTGGGGTTTTGGGGAAACTGCAGGGCAGAGAGAAGCTGCTGTCTCCCCCCCCTTCTCTCTCCACCCACTCTTTGCTAGTTCTCCCTTCCTCACTGCTATCAGATGGTTACCAGTCTCTAGGCAAATGCAAAAGGCGGGTGGTGGGGGGGAGGTGGGTACTGAGCTCATCTTTACCTCCCTCCTCGAGGCGGCTGGTGCAGACCCCTCAGCCTACAACACAGCTCCCAAGGAGCCAAAAAACAAGATCCCCATTCTTCTCCCCAATCCCAACTCCTTTAAAGCCGTTACTCCGCCCCCCGTGCCCTCCCAGGAGACCCAGGGTTTTGCAAAACCCCTTTAAGAAGCAGGACTCCTGAATGGTGACCTCACCCCTTGGCGAACACACACGATAGCCTTCAGAGCCCGCCTGCTGGGGACAGCCAGGTGTTTGATGTAGGCCAACAAAAAGACATGCTCAGAGCCACAGGTAACAGCCCCACAGAGCACCTGAACTGCGGGGAGCTGCCTGGAAGCCTGGGGAAGGCAGGAGGAAGTGGGGGGGGGGCAGAGGACAGCAAGAGGCTTTGGCAAACACAAGGACAATCCGCCGAGCTTTCACATCAGGATCTGTTGATCACAGCAGCTCATCCCAGAGTTACTGCGGCCTCCCTTCCTCTCTCTTTCCCATACACACACCAACACTGTGTTACTCTGTGCACCAGAGGGAGAGCTCACTCTTCCCTAATTGCAACAGCCTGTTTCTGTTCCATCCCAGGCAGTACCTGGGGGACCCCCCCCCCCACCCCGGCTCTGGCGGCGACCCCCTTCTCTCAGACCCTGAAGTCAAACATGTGGAAAGCAGAAGTCCAGGGAAAGAGCTCTTTCTAGAGAAGCCAGGGGCACTTAACTCTAAAAGCCGCTGACAGCCTGCCTCCCCCATCAGATGGGGCAGGGATTGGGTCAGCCAACTCATCTGGGTATGTCCCAGTGCCCAGCACAGAGCCCAGCACAATGCCAGCACGATCAGAGTCCAGGGCGAGTGGGTCCTATCCCTGGCTGTGTGACCTTGGGCAAGTGGCTGGCCCTCTCTGGGCCTCAGTTTCTGCATCTGTAACCCTGCTTCCAGATATGTCTCCCCTTACCACCGCTGGACATTAGCCCAGGGGCTCCCAGTGGCGCTCTGACAGGCCTGGGCCCGCAGTTTGCGGCCGGCAGCGGCGGGGGGCAAGGGTGCTTACCTGTCCAGACGCAGGACGCGGCGAGCAGCAGGCAGAGCAGCGGCCCGAGGCGGCCGGGGGCCGGGCCGGCGGGCTCCATGGGCCGCGGCTGCGGAGCGAGGAGGGAGAGCGGCCGTGAGTGCGCGCTCGGGCGGGCGCAGGCTGGAGCGGGGAAATGACTAAGGCTCCCCCCTCTTCTTCCCCCCCCCCACCACCTCCCCTCCCGGCCGGGCTTCCCCCCCCCCCCTCCCCGGAACAGGCGCCTGGAGCGGCTTAGGAGCCGCCGTCACCGCCGCGATTTTCGGAGAACCCCCCCTCCCCCCCGAGAGATCGAGAGATGGAGAGGGGGAGAGACCCCAAGCGCGCGAGAAATAAAGCCAGGGACGGCCAGGGAGAGGCGGCAGGAGAGAGAAACAGACCCGAGGGAGCCAGGCGGAGAGCCAGAGACGCGGAGAGGCGAGAGAGGGGGAGCGGGGAAGCGGGGAGAGGGGGAGAGAGAAAGAGAGAGAGCGAGCGGGAGAGGAGTGAGCGAGGCGGCGCGCAGATCGCGGCCGCCAGCGCGGGAGAGAGGAGAGGACCGCGCGCGCAGGGGCGAGGGGCAGCCCGCCGAGCCCCGCCGCGCCGCCCCCGCCGCTGCCCACCTGCCCCGCCCGGGCTCCTCGCGGCGCCGGCGGCTCGGCTCTGCTCGCTCCGGGCCCGCAGTCCCGGCCGCTGCCCCCGCCCTCCCGGCAGCCCGCCCCCCCCCCTCCCGCTCGCCCTCCCCGCCTCCCTCCTTCCCGCCCGCCCCGGGAGGCTGCGGGGCTCGGGCCGATCGGCCCCACGTCGCCCGCCAGCCGCGCGCCGGGGGAGGGAGGAGGGGGAGGAGGAGGGCCGCGTCGCCCCCTCGCCCGCGCCGCGGCCCCGGCTGCCCCGCCGGGCCCGCGCGGCAAGCAGCCCGGGGAGCGGTCCCCGCGAGCGCCCCGGGACCGGACGGGCCGCCGGCTGCAACACTGTGCCGGTTCGGGCGCCCGCGCGGCGCCCTCCCGGCTCCCCTGTCCCCGGCCCCCTCTCCGCTCCGTCCGCCCGCCGAGCTCGGACCTGCGCCGCCGGAGACGGCTGGGAGGCGGTGGGAGCGCCGCCGGGGCTGCCCAGAGGCCGGGGCCCCCGCTCCACTTTGCGCAAACTTGTTTTTCTAAGGTCAGCGCCGCGAGCTGGCTACATCGTCCTCTTAAGGTGGACTGGGGAAGTTGCGACCGACCTCCCTCCCCTCGCCTCCGGGACTCCGGCCGCGGTTAGTCCCCGCTTCCCGCCGGCTGGCGAGCGGCTGGAGGCGGCGCGGGAGTGGGGATGGGGGGGGGGGGGGGGCGGGACGGGGAGAGGGTGTCTGCCTTCTGCCCCTCCCCGAGTGGCCCTGCCCCTGTGCCCTAAAGCTCAAGGCCCCTCTGGGGGCGGGAGGGTGGGCGCGCGCGCGCCCGAGGGCCCCGGTTCTTTCAGAGCTGGGCCGAGGTGAAGGAAAAGCAGGAAGTAAGTGAATGTAGGGGGAAGGGGGAGAGGAAGGAGAGAGTGATGGTACAAAAATAGCGTGTGTGTAGGAAGGACTTCAGTACCGCCTGGAAAAGAGGCGCAGGGAAGCAGGGAGGAGAGGGAGCGAGAAGGGGGGCTGTGGCCGAGAAACCGGAGGGGATGCGTCGGGGCCTCCCCGGGGCAGTAGGCTCTCTCGCCAGGTGCCTCCGTGTCAGGCAGGGCCGATTCAGAGGGTGGGGAAGGCCCAGGCAGGGGTGTGGGGGAGAGATGGGACTTGAAGGCCTGGACTCCAGGAAAATGACAGATGGGGGGAAGGTGAGGGGAAAGGAGAGCAGGGGCTAGAGGCCTGGAGACAGAGGACAGAGCCTCCTGGTGAAAAAGCAATTACTCTCTCTCTCTCTTTCTTTCCCCGGCTCTCTGTCTCTGTCTCTCTTTTTCCTTGAGGGAAAGCTGTGTTCCCAACAGCAGCCAGGCCAGCGATAGAGAGCGGGGGTGCCCTGGTCACCTGGCAAAGGTGGGTGGACGAGGGTTCCAAGACCCTCTGCTCACGGAGGGACTGGGGCTTGGAAATAAGGCCCTTCAGAGGACGTGAATGAAGCACGGTGGAAGACTGACCAGCCCTGCAAATAGAGAGGGGGTTGAGACCCACAGAGGGAGCGGACTTGTGCAAGGCCACACGGCGAGGCCTGGGGTAAAAAAACGAGATTTTAATTCCCGGTTCCCAGGCTAAATAAAGACCTTCGCAGGGTGACCCTACCCTCACCCCCAGCCCAGCCTCCTCGTCAAATGCCTGGTCCTGGTGTTGTGCTAAGTAAGGCAGGTGGGCAGGCAGGGTATACCTGTTTAGGGCCTGGACCAGGCCCCCGGGGTTCTGATCCCGCCAGCCATCGCTTGTGACGGTGTGGACTTGAGAAAATACCTTGTCATTTCTGTGGCCCAGCTTCCTCATCGGCAGTGACGCTAACAGGAGAATGGACCTAAAAAGGCTGTTGTGAGGATGAGATGAATTCATTGTGTATAGTACTTCGAAAAGTGTCTAGTGAGTACCCAGTCCTAGATACCATTTGATAAATAAGTAAACTGTTTGGCGACAGTCCTTGGGACCCCACGGGGTTCTGAGCCGTGTCTGAAGTACAAGGGGATTTTCTTTTCTTTGGCGGGGGAGGTACAGCAATGACCCATTCAAGGTCCCTGTCCCCAAGGAATTTACATGCGAGTGTGTGTGTGTGTGGGGGGGGGGTGCGGATAAGTAGACAAGTGGAAATAATTCATGTACAACAGAAGAGTGAGCGTAGAGAGTGAGAAATGAGGGCTCATTCGGATGTCAGGGCCTCTCCGAGAGGCTGGGAGCTGAGCCACCAGATGGGGCAGCAAGGTGAAGATTTGGGGGTTTGCTGTTCCCGGAAGAGGGAACAGCATGTATAAAGGCCCTGAGGCCACTTGGCTGGAAGGGAAAGAGCAAGGATGGGGAAGAGTGGTCCGGCCCGGTGGCCTCGCGGCCCTTGGTAAAAAACCTGCATTTCTTCTGCAGATAGGAAGTCACCAGAGAGTGCAGAGCGGGGAAGCTCCAAGGTCTGATTTATGTGTTTTAAAAGGCCACTCTGGTGGAGAGTGGATGGTGGGGCTTGAGGGAGGGGAGTGTGGAATCGGGACGCCAGTGAGGAGGTGGTGTTGGGGGGCCTCCTCATGTCTGAGGTGGGGGGTAGAGAGTCTCTAACTCCACAGGCCACATCGGGCAGAGACCATGAAGGTGACCAGCTGAGGCTCTTGGAAAAATCCATCACCCAAATCTATCTGGGGTACAAGGCAGAGCAAAAGCTGCTGCTTGAAGGTCAGCGACGAGGCGGTCTCCGGGCCTGGGCTTCCAGAAGGCTCTGCCATCCACCGTTCCCCGGGACACACACGCAGACCTCCCCGGGATTAAGAAACTGCGGATTAAGGAAGGATAATAATTGAACCACCTGCTATTTATGTATAGCACCTTTGGCAAAGACAGTCAACAGGCCTTCCCCACACTGGGGCCCCTTTCATCCCCCCTTCTGCCCCAGGAAGCGGGGAGCGGTGTGGGGCGGGGGGGGTCTGGCCTTGTTCTCCTAATCCAGAGACCACAGAAAAATCACCCTTGACTGACGGTCAGGGCTGGGAGTGGGCAGACCAGTGGGCAGCTGGGTATGCTGGGGTCGGGGGACAGTTTGCCTGAGGTCACCCCGAGCGATTGTGGCAGATCATTGAGGTGAACCAGCCACCTCCACGGGAGGCCTCCTGGGTTGCCCTGGATTCAAATCGAACTTCCTTCCTACGTATGCCATTCATTCACGCACTCGCCAATACTCTTTAAGCATCTATCGTGTGCCAGGCACTGTGCTAGGCTTGGGAATACAGCACTTGGGGGGGGGGGGGACAGACAAAAACCCCTGCCCGCAAGGCAGGGAAGGGGCCCAGGAGTGCCCACGAGAGGAGATGGGTCGGGGAAGGCCTCTGACGACGTGCTACTTGAGGGAAGACTGCAAGATTCGGGAAAGGAAGCCAGAGGCGGCCCCGTCTGTGCTTTGCTTTTCTTTGTCACTCCCCGTGCGCAACCTGTCAGCGATGCCTGTCTCCACCTCCAGAACCAAGCCGCTTCTGAGCGTCTCCACCACCTCCCACCTGGGCACCTTTTTTCCACCCTCGGCCTCCCCTTCTCCCATCGACTCTCCACTCAGCAGCCAGAGGCGTCCGTTCTGGAAGGCAGGTGTCATCCTTTCCCTGCTGTCCAGGACTCGGGAAATGAAATGTGTTTTGTGAGCCTCAGTCTCTTCATCTGTGAAATGGGAGTAACCCGGCCGACCCTGACATGGGGGGCGGCTGTCAGTGTGGCAGGGATGTGAAGGCAGCCATGGTGGGAGCAAATCTGGAGGTTGCCTCTACGGGTTGCGGGGTGGGGGGCGCCCTGTGTGTGCGAGGTTCCCCTGGCGGGCATCGGTCTCACGGAAGCCCCAGCGACTCCACTGCGTTCCCAGAGGCAGAGAGTAAGTGGACCAGGGTCATTCTGCCAGGGCATGCCGGAACCTGCAGGGACCCAGCTCTGCAGGGCAGTGGCCCTGCCTGGGCTCTGCTCCTCTTCCCAGAACCCTGGGCTGGCGTCAGCGGGCAGGCCGGCCAGGCTGCCTTTGTGTGGGGCCCGTTAGGAGGCTGGAGTTGCCAACCACCTAGTTTTCTGGGCAGCAGGAACCATTTGGAGTTAGAGGCCTCAGCCATGGAGCCAGAACAATAAAAATAAAAATAGCGAGGACTCCCGGGCAGCCTGGACCAGGGCACCAACTGCCCCAGAGAGATGTTCTTGAGGAGCTGGCGAGAAAGCATGGTGGGGGCAGGCGGTGGGGTGGGGGTGGGGGGGTCCTTGCCCTGCGTCTGCTCTGCTCCCTGACCTGTATCGTGGGGTATGGCCAAGGCTCCCCGAAGCCATTTTATAGCTGCAGAAACTAAAGCTCAGGGGGATGGAGTGACTTGCCGGGGACACACAGCTAGTGAGCGGCTGAGCCAGTTTAGGATTCGAACTCAGTTCCCCGGATTAATAGCGGTTCCCCTTTGTTCCGCAGCTCCTCTGCTTGCCGGGCCCAGTGCCTGTGACATATTCTGACCACACCTAGGAGAGGTACCAAGCGTTGCCTTTGTTTTGCAGACAGAGGTCTCTGCCCACATCGCAGGTCACCTTGTGGGCCCCCCCTGTGACAACAGCCACCTCTCCAACCCCCAGAGCGCTCCGCCCCTTCCCAGCTTTATTTTGTCTCCCTAGCGTGCCTCCTGACCTGCCAGCGTTGGGGGGTCTTCATTGCATTTTGTCCGTTTTCTCGAGTAGCCACAGGTCAACCTGGCCCACCGTGGTCCAGTGCCTGGCTGATGCACATCCTGGGGTTCAGACGTCAGCGCTGCACGGACAGTGCCTCACTTGCCCAGACTGGCGATTCACGGAAGCGTACCTACTAAAAGGTCTCTTGCAAGGGATGAGTTCATAGAGCAAAAGATATTGCTGGTTGCTGTTGTTTTCTCCCAGCACTGAAGCCCCAGGGCCTTCAACAGTAAACAGTAGGTTGTCAGCAAATGTGTATTCAGTTAAAAAAAAAAGTGAGCTGCCCGAGGGGGCGGGGCGAGAAATCAGCAGAGCCTGGATTTGAAGGGTCTCTCTGAGCCTGCGTGTCAAAGCGCCCCACTTACAATCGCCTCTCCACAGTACCCCACCTTTCCACACGGGAATCAGAGCTGTGGTTTTCCCACTGAGCACCCGGAGGGGTTGTTGATGCAGGAATCCCAGGGCCCCACCCCCAGAGGTCTTAGGTAAGGCCTGAGAATTTGCATTTTGACAAGGCCCCAGGTGGTTCTGGTGCTACTGAATACAGGACAGGAACGTTCCAGAGCCCAGTCCCAGCTTTCCTGTGGGTGGGGTCTGTCTACCCCTCTGTTTCCTGTCCTCCCTGCCCAGGGGAGAGCAGAGGGGGCACGGGCGGTGGCTCAGAGACTGCAGCCAGTGCCCCGAAGCTGAGACTGCAGCCAGTGCCCCGAAGCTGAGGGGCTGTGACAGATCACCCAGCCGGGGCCTGGGGGAGCCATGCTGTAATTAGTGCTTTCCAAGGGAAGTCAGCGACTTAAGTATCTTGGCAGGCAGGCAGGCAGGCAGGCAGCTTGCCTGAGCTCCTTAGGGGTGGGACCACGCTGTCAGGCCCTAAACACTGTCCTCAGGCTCTGGGAATCTGGCTCTGCCAGGAGCCGAGCCCAGCTGTGCAGAGCCAGGCGTTCCTTAACACCCCTGGGTGGGGGTCCCCTGCAGGGTGGTGACGGAAGGGCTGGCATCAGGCCACAAAGCTGATTGCTTTGGCGCGTGTCGGGAGACCTGAGTTCAAGTGCGGACTCTGCCCGACAGTAATACTGACCTAGCTAAAATGCAGGAGCGCCTGCTAAGCCCCCAGGCTTGAAGGACTTCAGCGGATTCTGTCATGCGCCTCACTCTGCCTCACGTGACCGCAATTCTTATCCCCATTTCACAGATGAGAAAACTGAGGCATAGAGAGGTTAAGAGTAAGCTTTTGAGCTGCAGAATTCGACTTTGAACCCAGGGGTGCTCCTCGCCCAGCCCCTGCTCCCCACCTCTGCACATTCTGACTTCTCCTTTACTGAGAGTCTGGGGCCCCACGGTGCTATCTCTGGGTGTCCCTCCCTACCGCAGGGCTGGCTCTGTGATTTCCGGGCCCCTCTGTGGCATCCGGACCTGGGCTCGTTGACTGGCCATAGGCACGCAGGCCTGTGTCTATCTGTCTCTATCTCAAAAAAAAAAAAAAAAAAATTAAAAACAAATTTTTTACATATTTATTTATTTTTGAGATAGAGAAACAGAGAGTGAGATGGAGAGGGGCAGAGAGAGAAGGAAACACAGAATCCGAAGGAGGCTCCAGGCCCCGAGCTGTCAGCACAGAGCCCGCCCCGGGACTCGAACCCACAAACTGCAAGATCATGACCTGAGCCGAAGTCAGACGCTTAACCGACTGAGCCACCCAGGCGGCACCCCCCCCCCCATCATTTTGTATCCCTTCACCCCACTTTCTCTTTCTTGGTAGCATGTAAATACTATATAGTTCTTGGTTGCTGTGGCTTTACCCCTCTCAAGTTGGAGCTCCATGCGGGGCCTTTGAGTCTGTTCTCCGGCACCTGGAGCTGTGCCTACAGGGGGCAGGGACCTCAGTAAATGAGGTCGACGAAGTGAAGGAGGGAGCCGAGCGGCCAGCAGCTCCGTCCATGGGGACGGACAGCCCTGCTTGGCCTGGGATTCCTCGAGGAACAGATGTCCTCATTGAACTTGGGTTTCCTTCCCGGGCAGCGAGGCCGGGACTCCAGTTGGCCCCATTCCTGTTCCAGAAAGGAAGTATCTGTCCCTGGGCAGGAACCGGCCTGGCTCTCAGGAAAACTGAAGCAACATACACCACTTTCTCCACTCAGCTTCTGTGGCCTCGGGGCCGCAGGTGGCCACGTCAGCCTCCACAGGGCCCCGGCCTCTGGAGCAAGGAGGACGGTGGGATGGGAGGCCGTGGGAGCCTCGCGGCCGTGCTGTGTGAAGGGGGCCTCGCCTGCCTGGAACCGGGCCCTCGCCCTCCTGCCCGTTTGTGTGGCCACACAAACAGAGGCTCCGTGAGGGGCAGAGCCAGCCTGGGTGACACGGGATTGGTGACACGGGATTGGTGACACGGGATTGGTGGCAAGCAAGGTGATGAACCAGGCCTTTCCGTACCAAACCCCCGACGTGTCCTCCTCGCCTGCAACCCACCCTCCTCCCTGTCCCACCTCTAAGTGCCTGGCCTCGCACCTGACATCCACCGCCAAAGTGTCCTCTCTCCCTGAGCGTCAGGCCCTGTCCAGTTGAGAAAGTAGCAACTGTCCCCACGGAACAGACAAGACTGGAGCGTCGAGAGGGAAACGCTCCAAGTTAACCTGACCGCCCTCTCAGGCTTTCCGCGCCCCCCGCTGCAGGCCAGCGACTGGGTTTAGTCAACAGGTGTTGCAGGGGTTTGGGCGCAATGGCCCGGAGTTAAGACCTTCTGCGTTCTGGCTAAAGTCTCAAACAGGGAAATTGCCAGAGAGAACTGGGCAATTGGGGAAGAAGTGGGGGCTCCCCGACTGCCTGGAAATGGTGCCCCTTTGCTGAGCAGGGCTGGGGGCCTGGGAGGAGGCCTAGGGGTCAGCATCAGGGTGGCCCCAGGAAGCCAGACCTGAGTGGCAAGGCCTCTGGCCTCACCGCAGACCCCACAGGCCCACAGCCCTGCTGAGCCAGGGAAGATGGCGGGTCTTCATTCAGTCACAGGTATTTCCTGAACACCTGCTGCGGCCCGGGGGGGGAGGGGGTTCCAGTGGGGGTGGAAGATACGCTCATGGCTGAGGAACTGCACCCGCATACTCGGTAGGTAGTGATAGCTGCCGAGGAGGAGAAGTGTGGCCCTGAGTGTCTTGCTCAGGGAATGGAGTTTCCAGAAGAAATCGAGAGACAGAGTCATGCCGGAGTATCGGCAAAAACAACAGCTTTGGGGCTTTTGTTCAGAGCAACATGGGGCCCGGGAGCTACAGGGAAGGCGGTGGAGACTGGAAACCACCTCAATCCCACCTGCTGCTCAGTTTCAAGCCTAAATCTTCCCGGGGTGTCACTTGAGGCTCTGGACAAAATTTCGCAGCCTCTTCCTCCCAGCCTGAGGGCCCCAAACTTGCCACCATCTGTGCCACAGGAACCAGAGAGAGAGAGAGAGAGAGAGAGAGAGAAACAACCCATGATAGCCTCTTTACACGGGGCTATTCTGAAGATTCAAAGAAAGACTGTATATCAAAAGTCTGGCACACAGGAGGCACTCAATAAATGTTCTATCACTTTCCCTCCAGCCCTACCTGTCCTTGTAGGTAGCAATCTATGTGGTTTCGTCTCATTATTTCAGGGTTTTCTGTTTGTGCGTCTGTGTGTTCCGTGAAGCATATCAGTGCTCTAAAAGGATGTGCATGCGCACACACGGGCACACATTGGGGGTGCGTGTTTAAAACGTTTTTACTGACCGGGACCATGATCAAAATGTTGAAGACGGCCGTTTGGAAGTCCAGTGGAATCGATAGAGACTATCAGAGCCGGAAGGGATTTTAAAGGCCATCGGTTGCCCACCCCCCCCCCCCCGCCCCCAGCAGCCGGTCTCCCATCCGATACGCAAACCTCTCTGTTACACCAGCTTTGGCTCTGGCAACGGGGAGCTCATCCCCTTTCCGGGCAGGTGCGTGTTGTACAGGCTCTGGGGATGGTTTCCTGGCCTCAGTGCCCGTGTGTGTTTCAGCTGCTCCCACGCTCCCTGGCACCGGGTCACAGCTCTGGGGTCTCCCAAGGGCCCAATGCCAGGCCGTGCGCATAGTAGGTCTCCAGTAACGTCCCCTGAAGGAGTGCGGTGGCGGAGGGATGAGAGGGGGTTGGGAAGGATGCCTTTCCTGGCAATTCTCCTTTGGAGGGCGCACCCACTAACAACACAGCGCTGTGGCCCTCTGGGGTGGGGGGGGGGTGGGGGTCTCAGTCTAAATAACACACATCTTTGAGTTTGTGTGTGTGTGTGTCTGTCTATATATGTGTGAGCATGCCGTTGTGTTGCTCTGTGTGGCTCGGCCTCTATAGATGTGTGTGTGTTTCCCTGCAAATACCCACATGTGCTGTGCATGTCTTTCTCTAGATCTTCGTGTTTATGTGTATTGGCGGTGGGGGGGGGGGGCTGTCACCGTAGGGTCGTGTGTCCGCCTCTGTTCGTTTGGCTTGTTTGAATGTGTGTGAGTGCACGCGGTCTGCAGATGCCTGTGTGTGATGTGGACGTCTCTCTGGGTCTTTGTGTGTCTGTGGGCTCGTGGGCCTTTCTCTGTGCGTCTCCCCTCCCCTGTTCAGCCCTACTGGGGAGCCAGGAGTGAGTCCCTGCAGCCCGGTCTACGGAAGGCCGTCTGGCTGGCAGACAGCAAGGGCTCCACACCCCTCCTCTCCTGCTCAAGCAGTGGCTGTGCTAATCACTGGGTTATATGCAGATGGCAAATGTGGGCTGCCAGGCTTGGAGGAGGGACTGTGGAGGGGGCGTGCAGATGAGCAGACACGAAGGAGCATGAAGACAATTTAAAGGCAGAAAAGGGAAAACGAGCCTGCTTGGTTTTGGAGTTCGAGGTGCGGGCTTCTCTCCAGAGGCATGAATCCGATGGAGAGGATGTGATGTCTGTGGTAGCTTCCCTCTCATCAAGCCAGAGTCTTACGATCACAGGATTCTAGAAGGCTAGAATTTTAGATCTGCGGGATTCTGGAATCTCAGCCTCCTGCAGCTCCAGCCTCTTCGAACCACGTTCGCAGACTCTAATCTTCCTGGGATCTTAGGATCTTCAAACACAGATCTTCTCTTTCTCCCCATTCTCTTGCTTTTCTTTGTATAGAATCATGGCCAAGGAATGACCTTGAAAGTTCGTCCCGTCCACCCTCTGGCTCTGGGCTGGGCAGCGGAAAGAGAGAGAGAGGCCCATCAGCTGAGACATTCTTGGGCGACGTTGAACTGGAATCTTCCGTTGGCAAGGACTTGTCTCCTGAATGATCTGGGCTCTCATATTACCGCTGTCACCTTCCGCTAGGACCGCGTTCTCCTCAGAGACAAAGGCGCCTATGTTCCCAGGATATGTTTTCGGCCATTCAGGAGCTGGCATAATAGCCTGCAGGTGTGAGGAGAGCCAGGGTGGGGCTCCTCTGAGGCCCTTGGCCGTGGGGACTCAGCAGCCCAGCCTGCGGTGGAGGGGGTGGCCAACCAGCCACCTTCCTCTCATGGCTTCTTGGGATGGCAGCCTAAAAGGCTAGTCCTATCGCCGGGAGCCACGGACTGTCTCTGAGGGAGGACACTCTACCGTACTTTGATCTCCTCCAGGACTCACCCAAACTTCTGCGCGTGGCAGCTTTTCAGGCCCTGACTGCTAGCCATCCCATCTCTCCCTCCACGTGTGTCCAGCCACCCTGACCTCCCTCCCCACCTTGAATCTGTTTGACTTCTTCGTGCCTCCAAATCGGCGTGGGGCTTGCTCCTCTCTGCCTCTTCGTCGTGATGCAAACTCTTACCCATCCACGGTAGGGAAGGTCGCACTCAGTTTTCAGTGCCATGAGAGAGAGAGAGAGAGAGAGTTTGACTTACTACTTTATTTCCCAGAACCTACAACAATGTTTGGCACACTGTAGGTATTCGATCAATGTTTGTTGAACGACTAACAGGTCGGATGCATCCTGCAGAATCGCCCTTCTGAAGCCTCTGTTCCTCGCCTCCTTATAGGTGTCTCCCTGGGCCTCCACCCCTCCCCTGGGATTACCCGTGGCCCAGAATTTACCACCCTAGGTCAAAGGTCTTTGCTTACTTTGTCTTCTTTACCAGACCAGGAACCCCTTGAAGTTAATGACCACGTCTGCTCAATCTTTCTGCCGACAGCGTCCAGTTCAGAGCCTGCACCCAGCAGGTGCCCAGTAAACGTGGAGCCGTTGCCAGCAGCCCAGCTTGGTGACTTGAAATCCCCTGTTGGTCCCAACTGTGAGCACTGGTCCAAGCTGTTGGCAACATCTGCTCTAGAGTCTCATTTGCAATTATACGTTCCCAGGCTCTTGCCACTTAATATTTAATAACCAGGCGGCTGGCCTTCTCTGGCAGCCACTTAAGCCCCTGATTGCCTCTTGTGTGAACTTGGCCCTGAGTGAGGCAGGGACCACACTGGGGTTAACTGTGAAGCCTGTATCTTGGGTCTGGGGCCAGCATCAGGCCGGGGCCTTAGGGACAGGAGGAAGGAATGCCTGTTGGCTTGAGGCTCCTGGATGACCTTACCAGGCGAAGCAGGGGTGCGTTTGCTCTAACTGGCTCCACCCCTCCTCCCTGCCCCGTAAGGCTGTGCCTGCTCATGCCCTCGTGAGCCAGGGAGGAGGGCAGAGGAAAAATGTCAACGGGACCTTCCCTGACTCACATCCGAGCTGAGCCAGGAAGAAGAAAGGGGGATTCCGCCTGGGCCATATATCCCAGCAGGAAAGGTGGGTCTATCCTATGCGGCCCAGTCCATTGCATGGGGTGGGGAGGGGGGGGTTGGGCTGTGGCGCCACAGCGTGGGTGTTGGCAGCCATGCTGGCCTCTCCTGGCATAGGGCTGGGGAGTCCTTCCAAGTTGGCTGTGGAAGGAGGTAAGGCAGTGGTAATGTCCTGACCTTCAGCATCGCCTGTACTGCTGCCCCGTGCTGGGAAATCCTGCAGGACCAGGGAGGCTTCTGCAGGATTGCAGGGGGAGGGGGCGGGGAGCCATCGCGGGAAGGTTCAAGAAGAGGGAATAGTAAGTGTGAAGGCTCTGAGGTGGGACCGTTGGGCACCACTGACGCCTCAAGATCAGGAAACAGTCTCGAGAGCCCATTTCTCAGTGGATTCCGGAGGAGAGTGCTGCCAGCGAGCAGCCTGGGAAATCGTAGAATTTGCAGATCGCGGGGTAGGGTGGATTTGATAGCATCAGGGGGCTCGGTTTCTGGGTCTTGCTCTGCCCCTAACAAGCCCAGTGACCCTGGGCCAGTCCCTGCCCAGCGCTTCTGCTGCCACGGCACACGTTGGACGCTTCCAGTGTGGAGAGTCCTCTGTTCTCCCCTCCGAAGTCATCTGGCCCAGCCCGGGGAAGCTGAGACCTGAAACGTCACCCTGCATGATCTGCAGGGCCGGTCCTGGAAGAAGGTCGGACTTGGGGCAAGACGCTGAGCTCTTCTGATGGACGGTATTTATCGAGCAGATATTACGTGCAAGGTGCCACGCTCAATAAACCCTTTACCGACATCGAGTCTCGTTCAGTCCCTGTCACCCTCCCCCACTCTTTCCCTCACACCCTCACCCATTCACAGGGCCTGTGGACAGCACCTTTGAACCCCAGTTCTAGTCCATTTACCTCTTTCCACCTCGCCCACACTGCCCTCCCCAGCCACCACCTGCCCTCACGTGGACGCTGTGCCGGGCCCCCTTTGGCTCTCCTGCTCCCATCCTGGCCCCGGCCGTCCTTCCCCAACCGGCAGCCAGGGATCATCTAAATTGGGTCGTGTCCCTCCCCTGCCTTTGAACCTCCACGACTTCTACACCCAAATCCTACAGCTGACACTGCCCTCTATGCCCGGTCCCTCCGTCCTCCCAGTCCTGAGGCCAGACTGTCTTTGCTGCCCACTTTGCTTCAGCCACACTGGCCTCCTTCCCATCCTTGATGTGCAGGCCGGATCCAACCCGGGGCCTCTGTCCTTGCTGTTCCCTCTTCCTGCACCCCTTCCCGGGACTGCCGCCACGGTGGTATCTGGGAGGTGTTTCTTGATTTTGCCCCCAGCCGCGTCTCCTGCCTTGAGGACAGGGGCTGAGGGTCTAGAAGGAAGCCCAGCTTCACCCACACGCTTCCACCCAGAGGCCACCCCCCTGCAGCTCCCAGAAGTCCCCTCGTCTGGTTGCTGGTCAGTGATCTCAGCCCCCCACTCTCACTGTGGGTTTCCAACACCGGTTCTCTCTCTCCACTGCTACCCGAGTTAATGGAGTAACTGAGGCACTTGACCCATCATCTGATGCAAATACCTTGTGTCACCAGCACCGGCCCTATGCTCTGATCTCCCTGTGGCCTGGCCCACCAGCTTCCTGCTCCAGGCTGCAGCCGAGGCCAGGCCAGGGGACTCTCCCCGCCAATAGTCCCTGCAGTGCGAGGGCCCCGGAAGTCACCCATCCGATTCTAGCCGCCGTAAAGCGAGGCCCACTGTGTGCAGGGCTTGCTCATTTTCAGTCTCCCCAAGACGACATACGATTCTGACCCCCGTTGTGCAGACTTAGAGATAGAAGTCTATGTACACTCAGATGGGGGGGGGGGGTCCAGTGGGGTCCCGACACGCACTCTAGGGCTTGACCCCTTCCCCCATCCCTTCCTTAGGGCTTTATCCACGTGACCCCTTTAGAGCGGATTTCTCTATCAGTTACATCTTAGCATCTCTATTTACAGATGGCGATGAGGGCGGCGGCTGGCTCACAGCCACATAGGTGGCGAGAGGGGCTCTGTGCCCTTGCCGGGGAGCCCGAGAAGGTGGATGTGTGGATGTGGGGGGGGGGGGCGGGGGGCTAAGGGAGTGCCTAAAGCTTGTCCCCCTTGGAAACTGCCATCCTGTGACCCCACCCTAACCGAACATACCTGACTTAGTTTCCATTTAGTGCCTCGAGCATGTCCAGGGCACCTGGAAGTTTCTGGGGTCACCCAGGGATAAGACAGACCTCCTCCAAATGACTGTGTGAATCTCAGACAGGCAGCGGCCTGCGACCCCAGGCTGAGAATGCGGCGGGAAGGGATGAATGGTTGTGGCACTCCACAGGATGGAAGTCTGCTCCAGGTGGGACCCCCAGTGTGGGCAAAGGTTGGGAGATTAGGATGTGAGGGGTGCCCCAAAGGAGCCTCCCCTCCCACTTCTCCCCTCAGTGGGACACCTCACCCACCTCAGACTGAAGGTTGGCCCCTGCTGATGCCTCCCACCCAAGTATCTCCAACTCTTCCCAGATACCCCTCTTGGATGCCCCAAGGGCCCTTAAGAAGGAACTCGCCAACTCCCCACCCACCCCTGGGCCGTGGCTCTTCAATCTGGCCTCCACACAGCATGGGTCAGGCCTTCTGCAAGTCTAGACTGTGTTCTCCACCCTTCGGTGGCTCCTCTGTCGTTCTCGGGGTACAGTCCAACTCCTTGGCCAGGACGGCAAGGTCTTTCCGAGCTACCAAGCTCTCCCCTAACCCCATGCGGCTGTCTCATGGCGTTTCCCTGAATGTGTTTCCAGGTGTTTGTACCTCTTGCCACATCTGCCTGGCAAACTCCTACTCATCTGGCGGAGCCCAGCCCTCAAGGGCTTTTCCAACAAGCTCCTCATTCTGGGTTAGGGGGTCCCGGCCTATGCAGCTGCCTCCCTTAATGAACGTCCCCATGAAGCTTAGAACCTGTGCTTACAAACTTCTTTTCCCACTAGACTGTGGAATCTGGGACAGGGGTGGGGTGGTAGCAGACGGGACCCTGATTTGAGTTTAACACTAAGAGGCACCTGGGCTCAAATCCTGCCCCTGCCATCTTCTAGCTGCACAACCTTGAACGAAGCCTTGCCCCACCCCCCACCGTCCTCCATTTTCCCGCCTGTAAAATGGACAAAATAATCATATCACCTCTTCTTCGGGGCCTTTTCGAGGATGAAATGATCATGGGGCGGTGAGAAGAGGACCTGGCAGGGGGCGCCTGGGTGGCTCAGCTGGTTGAGTGTCCGACTTCCACTCAGGCCATGATCTCACAGTCCGTGAGTTCGAGCCCCACATCGGGCTCGCTGCTGTCAGATTATCAGCACACAAGCAACCCGCGTTGGCTCCTCTGTTCCCCTTTCTCTGCCCCTCCCCCGCTTGTGCTCTCCCCCAAATAAATAAATATTAAAAAAAAAAAAAAAGAGGATCTGGCACATAGTAAATGCTCAATAAATAGTAGTTCTTATCGGCACCTCCAGATCCCACACAGGCAGCTCTTTGAAAGGTCCATTCACCTAACAACTAGAAAGCTAGTTCTGTCTAGGTCAGAATTGGGTCTAAGCCAGTGGTTCTCCAACTCAGACGAGCACCAGAATGGGTGAGGGTGGTGTGAATAAGACAGATTAGTCGGCTCCAGCAGGTGCTGGGTGGGTCTGGGCCTGCGCTTTTTAGTAAGCTCCCTGTATCCCATTCTGATGCCCGTGGTCCAAGGCCAGACTCAGACCCAAGGCTCTGGGGGAGGCGTGGTGAAAAAAAAAAAAAAGACAGCTTTGCCATGGAAACGCGCCTCCAGCGATCAGCTCCCGCCCCAGCAAGGAAGGTTCGGGGTGTGGCAGAGCCATCCAGGCCCTGTCTCTGGAGACAGGAGGCCCGGGTTCGCATCCTGACATCCCTCTTCCGGCCAGGCGGCTTTTCCTCTGTGCGCCCCGTTCCCCTCCCCGAGAAGGGGAGATCCCATAAGCTCCCACCTCCCCACCCCTGGAGGGCTGGGTGAGTCTCCATTCAGAGACGCCCCTGAGAGCAAGACAGGCAGTGCTCAGCAGGCAGGGGTGGATGTTACCTTCGCCCCGCAGCCGTTTGTCTTTGGAGGCCTGCTCTCCCTGAGTGTTTTATTTTCTGGTGATGGATTCCAGCTCATGTTCAGGGCCTGCAGCTGCATACAAATGCGAGGAACCTAGGCGGCCCCGGGATCTGTCCTCGCCTGCTCTCTGCCAAGAACCGGGCTGTGAGTTCCCAGCGGGCCCGGAAGTCCCAGGGCCTCTCATGAGGCCGGGACCACCATGCCCCGTGGCGGCCGGAAGCAGCCAGACTGCCGGGCCCCTTTGAGAGTGGGGTGTCCCTGTGAGAGAGTGCCGGCTGGGAGGTCTTCGGGGACTCGGGAGCCTTGGGACAATCGGTCGCTGTTTGGGGGAGTGAGGTTGGCAGGGCCTTGCCCCTCGGCACTGAGCCCCTGCCAAGCCCCTGCCAAGCCTGGGCCTGGTTTCCCGCTGCCTGCCAGTTCCAGGGCACTTGGGGCGGGGGGCCCCGAGGGACTCACTGCCCCTGCTCCAGAGCCTTGGCTGTGGCGGAGGAGGCCCAAGCAGGCCGGCAGAGCGGCCGACACCCTCTGCCTGGGCCTCGCCGTCTGCAGGGTAAGAGCCAAGTGCTTAGCAGGAGCCCCGCACAGCCACCTCCTCCCAGGGCTGCCGGGGGGGTCGGCACGGGCCACGGGGACACGAGGGCCTGTGTGCTTGGGTGGCCCTCGTCACGTGCCTGCGTTGGAGAGACAACAGCCGACCCGACCAAGGCTCCGGCCTACCGCGGCCTGCGTTCTCATGCGGGGAGATGGGGACAAAGCTGGTGACAGAGCAGGGGAGAAAAATAAGGAGCCCAAAGGGGACACGAGGTCACGGGGGAGCGCTTTTTTTTTTCCCACTTAAAAAAAAAAAGGAGGTAGAGCCGACACAGGAAGTTCCATGAATTTCAGGCGCACAACGTCACGATCCGACAAGTCTATACGGAAGCCTGTGCTCACCCCAGGCATAGCTGCCGTCTGTCACCACAGGACGCTATCACCACACCAGTGGACTATATTCCCTGCGCTGTATTTTCTATCGCAGGGGCCCTTTTTTGCCAGAGCGACGAGCGACAGTCTCTCCAGAAAGGTGACAGTGGACGAGAGAGACTCAAGGGGTGCAGGGGAGAGCAGAAAAGACACGTGGCTCTCCGGAGGAAGAGTGTCCAGGCACAGGGAACAGCACGTGGGAGGCTGTGAGCAAAGAGAGGGCCTGGCCTGTTTGAGAAGAGCCCAGAGGCGGGAGCAGTGGGAGGGGTGGGGGGTGGGGAGGGAGAGGGAAGGTGACCGACGAGGACGAGGAGCCCAGAGGGGTGAAACCCCTCACACCTGCCCTGAGTGCCGGTCCCTCCATCACCCTGCCTTACAGAGGGGGGGAAAATGAGCTCAGATAGACTGGACAACTTGCCCCGGGCCACATAGCTGGGGAACAGAGTCACCCCGGCTGGACGCTCGCTCATTCTGACACAAGCACCTCTTCTTACCGTGTGACCAGGATCCTCTATGGTGACGTACAGGCGGTACCTTGTGAGCGGTCACCCCCGGCTCACTGGCTGCTGGTGACTCAGTCCCTTTTCACAGCCAGGAGGGCTATGTGCTGGGCACCCAGAAGCTGGGCCTTCTCTGAAGGGATCCCCGTCTGGGGATCTGGATTCTGACTAGCCTGGACGCTCTCCCTGCTGTGCGCCCATGACTCAGTGGGCTTTTCTGGGCCTTGGCTTGCTCCTCTGCGCGTGGGGCTAATTCTCTGTATGCGAGAGGCTGGCAAGAGGTGGGTAAGGTCGGGATATGGTGGTGATGGGAAAATATTGACCCCGCCCCCCGCAAGGCCTCTAAAGCTGCGGTCCTTACACTTCAGGGCGGCCTTCTCTGGGCATGTGTGTGTTCAGGAGGATGCATCCCTCCCCAGGATGCTAGTCTGCAGGCCTGGGGGGCTTAAACAGGCTTCCCAGGGCGGGGCTCCGAGGCAGGGGGCTGTAAAGTCTTGCACAAATGGGAGACATCAGTGCCCCCCTCTGGTCCCCTCCCTGGGCTCTCTCTGCTTTTCCTCTGTGGCATCCATCACGCTTGTAATTACTTGTTTAGCATCTGTCTGCTTCTCTGGGCTGCGCGTTCTCGTTCTCGGCTGGCCTTGTTCATGGCTGGGTCCCCAGCACCGAGCAGCCTGCCTGGGGCGTAATAAATGTTTGTTGGGAAAACAAACAAACAGACGCCTGGCTGGCTGAGTGAATGCATGGATGCCCTGTGGAGCTGCAGGAGTCTGCGTCCCCCCTCAAGGACTGGGTTCCAACATGGGCTCTGCTCTGCGGCCACACACTTCTTTTGTGATCTTGGGCAAGTCCCAGGTTTCTCTGAAAAACTGGCTGTGTGGGGAGGGGTGGGTAGAGAGGATCCCAGAGGATTCTGGACAAACGTGTGGGAGCGATTCCAGGGAAAAGGATTGATGTGAGCAAAGGCAAGGGGGCACGATAGCACCCGGCTTATTCGGGGGACAGCCAGATGTCTGGGGGACCAGGGACGGGTGTGGGCATGTGCTGTGTGTGCAGGTGCGCCATGGGTCTTGGTGTGTGTGAGTGTGTGTGCAAGCTAAGGCACAGAGAGGGGTAAAGCCGTTGCCCGATGCCCCTCAGAGGTGGGGGGCCAGGCAGTTCCCACCTTTTCATAGGGAAAGACCAAGTCGAGGGGGTTATGCTGGGGAGCGGGGGAACAGGGCAGGCCTCTTAGGAGAGACTTTCGGGCCAGTGAAGGTCAGGCTGATGAGCTCAGACCTGGGAGTGGAGGCCCGAGGAGCCCAGGGAACCCTGGGGCTTCTTCATTTTCTTCTTGAGGAAGCAAATGCACCATCAGGGAAGTGCCCCGTGGCTGTCGGCCCTGCAGGGCACTGGGCATTTTGTAGATGGAGTAATCACCCAGACCTCAAGCTCACTTCTTCCTCACAGAGGAACCACAGTGAGCCTTTCTCAACTGGGGCTGGGGCTGGGGCTGGTGTCTGGGCAGCTGAGCTCAGTGGCTGGTGTGTGTGTGCGTGCGTGTGTGTGTGTGTGTGTGTGTGTGTGTGTGTATTCCTTCCAGGGTGACTCGGAGTGGACCCCGCGCCTCTACAAGAGGGAATTCTATCATGGAAATTGTTTGGTGGCCCCCCGGGTGGCACAGGGTCGCACGGCAAGCTGGCACAAGAATATTTTGAGCTCGCGGTAATGAAAGCAAACGGCAATTTGGCGTGGCTTCAGGCTTGAAAGCCGCAGCACGGGCGTTCCGTCATTGGCGGCCCGTGATTACCCACTGCTAATGGGGGAGAGAGGGCTCAGAGAGGTTAAGTGACTTGCCCAGCGTCACACGGCTGCTAATGGGAGGGCAAGGTCCAAGGTGCTGAAATTTGGCCTCCCCCCCTCCCCCAAGGCCAGGCTGCTCCCCAGAATGGATCGTCTCTCTGAGCTGTTCCTAAGCGCTGGTTTCCATAGCAGCAAGGCCATTCCTGCACAATGGATCCCCCACCTTCCCTGGGCTTTGCTGCCGAGGGGGCTGCAAGGGTGGGAGATGCTCCGTCTGGGGGGACAGCCAGGGGTGAGGAGGTGAGGATTTGAGTGGTCACTGGGCCCCTGGCCCTTACAGAAGGACCACTCTTTTTCCCCCCCCCCCCCCCGTTCTTCCATTTCAGCTCTGGGGTTGGGTTCGCTTCTAGGTAGAGGGTGAGGAGAGAGGAGAGAGAAAGAAATATGAAAACATCAGAAACAGAGCACGGGAAAGGCAGAGACAAAAGAAATCATACGGAAGCCAAGACAGAGAAAAATGGAGAAACACGAACGGCCTTGCAGACAAATCACGTCATTTCATCTTTACCCCCCTGGGGAGGTGGGTTCTCTTTGCTCCCATTTTACAGATGAGGAAACTGAGGGCAAATGCAGGGCTTCTCGAAGGATAGTCTAAGAACCAGCCTATCTCCCCTGGGTGGTGGCGGGGAGGGTGCTGGGTAAAATGCAGGTTCTCTGACCTTGCCCTGGGCTCATGGAATCAGACTCTCTGGAGTGGGGCCGGGAATCTGCACCTAGGAATTCCCCAGAAAAAAAATTCCTAGAGCGTCGAGTTTGAGAATGTCCACTGTCAGAGGATGTCTGCCCTGCACCCTGCCTGAGCTTATGCAGCACAGACACGCAGAGCCAGGATTTAGGACCCAGGAGGGCGCGAGAAAGAGAGGAAAGTGACAAAGAGAAGCTTTTCTGCCACAGAAGAGAAGACAGAGAGGGAAACAGGCAGAAGGAGACACACGGGGGAGAAGTGCGCAGAACTTTAGGGAAGGAGGGATCTGGCAGGACCGGAGGGAGCTCTGTTGCTTATAGACCATCTCCCTTCTAAACACAGCCCCTCGCTAGAGTCTCATGATGAGATGACACAGGTCCTATTGCTTGCATTTTCTGGATAGGGAAACTGAGGCATCTGAGTAACAGCCAGCTGTCAGGAAGTACCTAGAAGTGCAGGGGTCCTATAGAAGGTCCTCACCCATCGTGTGTTCCTTAGGGGCTCCCTTTGCCCTGAACTGGGGCAAGGGAAGGCGAAAGGCTCCCAGTGAGTCCTGCTCTTCTCTGAGACCAGGGTAAACACAGGATCCCCGACAGAGCAGAGACAGGGACCCCACCCCCGCTGACACCTGCCGCCACAGGCCCCCAGCCCCAGCGAGCCTCACTGGGTCTTATGGAGCGCTCTCAGCCTGGGACTCAACAGAGCTCACACCCCAGTCTGCTCCCAGATGCTGCGGTGGCTCGGATGGCCACCACCGTGTCCACTGGGCCTCTCCTCCAGGTATCCTCTGGGCACCTTAGTGAGGACCCAGGGGAGGCACGGGAGCCCCGGGGATGCCCTCTTCACCCTGCTGGGAGGAATGAGTCCTCCCATTTTATGGATGAGGAGACAGAGGCTCAGAGAAGTAAAGTGACTCGCCCCAGGCCACAAGGTAAATGGCACAAAGCAGGACACGCACACGCCTCTAGCTGTGCTGTGGCTGTGGCCGGTGAGGATTCACTGAGCCCCTGCTCTGTCCCAGGCGTTGGTGATACACGTGAGCCTGTCTCACTGGCTGGGGCCAAGCAGCGGAGGAAGGATGTCCTTCCCAGGCGACGTGAGGGGAGTCGAGGCAGCGGCTGACGTTTCCGAGCCCACGGGGCACGCTCCCCACGACGGTTCACACAGGGACTCAGGGACTCGTTACCGCTGCCCACAGGTGCTGACATCCCTTGGCTGGTGAGAAGCAGCCAACCTTGGTCCAACACCCGTTCAGAAATGTGGACAGTCTTGGGTTGAGTGGGAAGTCGCGGCAGAGGGGGGGCAGGGGCAGCGGGGCGTGACCTTTGTGCAGGGGGTGGGGTGGGGGGGGCTGCGTGACTTTCCTGTCTTCACTCTTCCGACAAAGCTAAAAGCTCGGGTGTCCGTTCACCCTGGGATTGCACCAGGCTGCACTGCCCGCGATTAGATCTCTGGGACTCCACGGACTCGGTGAGGGCGAGTCTGTCGTCATCGCTCCATTTTCTGGATGAGGAACACTGAGGCACAGCGATGCTAACTAGGAGGACTGGAACGTGGTGCATGGCCGCTGAGACCCGTCGCCTGCTCCTGCTTCCTGGTTGTCTGGGAAGGGAAGGATGAGGGCAGGTGAGGAAGGGGGACGCAGACGGGCGAGCAGAGGACAAGCAGGAGTCAAGGCCGAGACCTGGCTGGAGGGGCTGGGGGCCTGGAGTGCGGGCGCTGGGGCTTGCCGGGCGGGGCCTGTGAGCCTTATTCTCCTGCCGACTGGTGACATCTGCTTGTAAGCGAGGTCACACCCTCCTCCGCTCAGAAGCTCCCGGGGCTCCCAGTTGTGTGCAGAGAAAAGCCAAAGTCCTTACAGTGGCCTGGGAGGCCCCGGCCTACTGAGACTACTGCTCCTCTGACCTTGTCTTTCTTGTCCTTCTCCAGTCTCCCCCTCGCTCATCAGGTTCTAGAACATGCCTGCCTGCAAAGCTCTTCCCTGAGATAGCTCTGTGGCCCCCTCACCTGGCCCCACTCTTTTCCGGAGAGGCTTTCCCTGGCCACCCTCCCCGCACCCCGCTCCCCTTCCCCTTTCTTGGTTTAATTATTACGTTCCACGGCCCCTATCATCATCCCATACATCATGTATTTTACTTACTTGTTTAGGTCGTGGCGGCCCTGTGATAACATTGGCTCCGTCAGGACCGGGATGTGGTCTGTTTTGTCCCCTGCTGGGTCCCCAGAGCCTACAACGATGCCCGGCACAGAGTAGGGGCTCAAAAAAAGCAGTTGTTGGATGACTATAAATAGCAAGAATCTCATTCTATCATCATCATCCCTCTGCAAGTGGTTTTTTTCTATGAGGAAACAGACTCAGAGAAGACAAGGAACTTACGCGAGGTCACACAGCAAGTAAGCCGGTGTGGTGGGTCCCCAGCTCCCCCGCGGGAAGGAAGGGTTTGCTGCCCAGCTGAGGGGATGTAGTAAGTAGGGTCTCAAAGATCCCAAAGAAAGAGCCCAACATGCAACGTAGTGCAATCATAGGGATAAGGAACATCAGAGCTTTTAACCGGTCTGTGCTGTCACAAGAGTAAAGACACGAAATTTACACTACCCGCCACCCCCCGGAAAGAGACCCAGGGGCCACAGCCGTGTCCAGCCTCGAGGTAACTCCTTTAATGTTCCCAACAACCCTCCAGTGTGGTTACTGTTATTATCATCCCACTTTATAGATGAGTACACTGAGGCTCAGATCAACTAAGGAGTCCAAAGCCTCAGAGCTAGTGAGTAGCCAGAGCCAGGATTTGAACCCAGGCATTCTGGCTCAAGCTGTCAACGACCACACCATGCTGCTTGGACAAGCCGCCCCCATTGCCGGCCCAGGCAGGCAGTTTGGACCTTAGCCCGGGAGTCTTGGGCCAGATTCCTGGAGCCTGCGTCGGACAAGTAGGACTGGGTGCGAGGAGTTTCCATTTCCTGAGATGAGATCTCAGGCTGCTCAGGGAAGCTTTACCCCAGAAGCACATCAGGCATCCCACACCCACCTCTGTCCCGAGGCAAAGGAAAGAAAGAAGTCTGCCTCAAGGCTGCTCACGCAGCCAAAGCCTTCAGAAAGTTGTTACCCACAGTGTCTCCTCACCCCGACCACAGCCTACACCTCCTGGGACCGGGGCTCCCTCAGAGAAGCGTTGACCCCCTTCCCCTTCCCGGGCTCAGCCTCCTGCATGGACTCTGGGGCCAGCCAGAGACCAGAGAGAACTGTCTGGAATGTGTGGGGCAGAACAGCCCCAGTTAACCTCTGCCCTCCCTCTGAGAGCCTTCCCCAGCCCATGGGTGTCCTTCTTTAGCTCCTTGTGACTCTATTTCCTGAGGAATTGCTGTGTGCCCTGTGGTATCACAGTCAAAACCTCACTTAAGCCTCAAACAATTCTGTGCATGTGGCCGTTTTGCAAATCAATATTTACTGAGCACTTAATGTATGCCTGGCACTGAACTAGTCACTGGGACACAGCATAGGAAGAAGATAGACCGAGGACCCCGCTTTGGGGGAGCTTAGGGTCCACGCAGATAAGACAGATAGATGGAAAAGGAGGCCATCGAGGCCAGAGTAGGATAAAGAGAAATATAGTGGGGCCGTGCAAACTCAGAATGGGAGCTCAATAAATATCTTCAGTGGAAAGAAAGCTCTGAGACCCCCGCGGGGTCACAGCTCTCGGGTATGAACTCCCAAGTGCCACCCTATTGTAGCGATCAGGGCAGGATAGCTGCTGTAACAAACAGCCCCCAAATCTCAGTGGCTCGGCCCAATAATGTGTGTGTTTCTCACGCGTGCTCTAGTCTAGTGCTCTAGTATCGTTACATGTTGGTGTATATCCCTCGTGGGTCTACTTGTCACGGTCATTCGGACACCCCACCTTCCACCCAGTGGCTCTGACGTACATTTGGACGATCCTTGCTGGATCTTCTGTGTCTAGAGAGGAAAAGGGTAGGGCTTGGGGGACCGTGTAAGAGTTTTCATGGGCATGCTTGGAAGAGGCTCCTGGCTAACTCACCCGGTCTGTTTGGGGATCCAGGGAAGTGACCCGGCAGTGATGGAGGGACCAGGTCATGACCCAGGAACTCTTCCAGATATTTTCGCTGACCACCAGTTTTTGTCCGGTAGATGTGCCCTCCAGGAAGCTGGGCAGGATTCCTTCCCTTTCCCGAGACAGAAACCCAACTCGTGCCCACTTAAAAAGGAAAGGGAATGTACCGGCTCTTTTCTAGGAAAGCAGTTTCAGGAATGGCTGGACAGAGGGATTCAACAAAGTTATCTTTTCTGCTTGGCTTTATTCCATAAGCAGGCTCTCCACACGTGGCAGGGAAGAAGGCTACTCTTGGGAGACCCAGACTCATGTGCCCCGAGATCAGCAATCAACACAACTTGTCTTTCTCCCCGACTCAAGTGCAGAAGCCGTAGAGGGGCCCAGGCGCCTAGAGATGCGGGACGAACGTCAGCTTGGAGAAAGGCCATCTAGAGAAGGTGGCTTGGGCACACGGGTGCGTGAAAGCGCCCGCACCTGTCCACAGCACCGGACAGCTTTTCCTCTCCAGGCGTAGGTCGGTGGACAAGCCCAGACTGAGTCCTCAGACACCAGGGGCGGGGCCGGTCTTCACGGGCAGACTGACGGGGAGCCCAACTCTTTCTCCCGGCTGGCGGTCAGTGGGTCCAGCCGCTCCAACGGCTGCCCTCCACCATGCACTGCACTCGGGGTGAGGCCAGGCCCCGGGACCCTGGACAGGGGGATCTCCTGCTTCCCCAGAAAGCGGATGAAGTTGGTGAGGGGTAGGGAAGTCAGAGAAAGAAGCCTATTTGTTTTCCTTTCTTTTTAGAAAACGGCAATTTAGATAATACAGTCCGCTGTGAAATTTTAAAAGAAAGAAAAATAAAAAAACCCCCACAGAAAAGAATTGTAGAAATGCCAGCCACCTTCAACTCCCCCATCTAGTGTTGAGTATCGTTACATGTTGGTGTATATCCCTCGGGCCTTTGTGAGTGTGTGTGTTTAAACAAAATTAGAATCAAGCTCTATGCATAATTTTCTATCTTGCTTTCTTTAACATTCTATATAAAGCGCTTCAGCATGTCCGCGAGGCTCCGGGCTGCACGAGGGCAGGGGCAGGAACTGTGGGTGTCTGATGGCCGCCGGATCCCCGGGGACCTGATGTGCACGCCGTGCTCAGGAAATACGGCCCCCAAATAACAACAAGAACAGGTCATATTTTTTAGGTGACTTCCGGGCATCGCGAAGCAGCATCTAATTACATCCTCACAACAAGCCTGTGCAGCGGACCCTTCTATAAACCGCGTCTCATTACAGCGGGGGGGGGGGGGGGGGGGGGAAACTGAGGCCAGGAGAGGCGAAGTCCCTCGCCCGAGGTTACACATCCGTGCTACATCTCTGCGTGAACGCTTCCTTGCACGTGCGTTTTCCCAACCGACGCATTTGCTTGCCACGTTCCACATTCCGGCCGGGACTGAGGGGGTAGCTCTGTCTCCCCGAGACCCGAGGCTTTCCGTTCGGAAGGAACGTCTAGCCCACCCCGTGTGGGCCCCGAGAGCTGCTCTGGGGGCCTCCTGCCCGGTATCTGATCAGTCTCCACTTAGCCTTAACCTGCCTGGATCCAGACGGCCTTGGGTCCATCCTCACTTGGGGCATGTTGCCCGGGGCCCCTGGACCGGGCTGCATGAGTCAGTGCGCTGCCCAACCCCCCGGATGTCAGGCTCCATCGGGTCCACTTATTATCTTTCAGAACTTCGCTCGGGCGGATGCTGTTGATGCCCCATCCGTATCTCTTTGGCCTCTCTCTCCTATTTCAGGGCATTCTGGCCCTGCGTCCGGCTGCCTGCACACGAGTCTGTGTGGGGACTTTCTCTGGCCACTGGAGCGGCTCTGCTCCTAAGCCTGAATGGCAGGTCCGATGTGCCCGGGAAGTGATCCTTCCAGGGGAGCAGCTCTCGGCCGATTCATACAGAAATTGGCACTTAAACATTCCAGGTCCTTTGCCGTCAGGGGGCACAGCCCCGGGGCGCCCTGGACACTGGCTCCAGGGCTCCCCAGCAGAGCTCAGTTCTGGTTGCTCCTTGCGAAACGCTCACTGGCTTCCTCTCCCTCCCTTGCACATCCCCACCCGGAATCACTGCTTCTGGGGATTACCTCCCACGTGCTTTTGAACCCTTGGCTCAGATCTGCTTCTTAGGGAACCCAAACTAACTCCTTTCGCCCTGCAGCCACCACCCAATTTAGGCCACTCCCCGCTGCATTCGGGCTGTCTCCGTCTGTCCACTCCAATCCATTCCCCGCACTTGTCCCCAGAGTCACCTTCCAACATATGTCTCGTTCACCCCCCCTACTTCGCTGATTTCTCTTATCCTCTAAGCCCAGGTCCTCAGTGCAGTGATCCAGGCTCTGTCTGATTATTCTCCACTGGTGTCTCTGGCGTCCCACTGAGGCACAGCCCTCGCCCTGTGTGTGGGCCCCACCAACCTGTCTCCCGTGTCTCTGCCTTTGCACACGCTGTTCCACCTACCTGGCGTGCCCTTTCCTATCTTAGGCACTCAGGAAACTTCTACTCATCGGCGAGACCTATCTCAGGAGTCACCTCCTCTCTGAAGCCTTCCCAGACCACCCTAGATATTGAACTTCTTTGGGGCCCCATTTGTACATAATTCACCCCTTTTACCCAAGACTTGTCTTACCTTATTGCAATGATCTGTTTATATGCCTGTCTCCCTCACAGGGCTTTGGGCTCCTTGAGGGCAGGCTCAGTCCTCCTCAGCTCTCTCGCCCCAAAGCCCAGCACTCTCCCTGGGACAAATTAGGCTTCCAGTGAATACAGGTGTCCCGTGCTACCCAGACTCTTGCTCCTATCTACTCAAAACTTAGGAACCAAATACGTTAGTATATGTGCTGCCGAAGCGAGCACAGGAACCAAATACGTTAGATAACATGGTGTCCCTCACGATTCTGAACCCACTGTCCAACATCCTGTAATCGGAACTCAGCAGCGGCGTGGATCTGGGTGCAAGAGATACTTGCAAATGAATGAATGAATGAATGAATGAATGAATTGCTTCATGAATAAACGAGTTCAAAGCTGAGAACGTTCATCCACTCTGGGCACAGACCTGCATGAAGTTGGTACAGAGGAGGGAAGGAGGGAACATGGAGATGCCAAGCCAGAGCCAAGAAAGTTGTTTTGCTTTGGAATATATTATTTTTGCAGGTTGCTATAGTTACCGCTGTGAAATTAAAAATTAAAACCTTGTGAAAGGGAGAGGGTTGACTGAGATGAGGCAGTTCCTTGACAGGCTGAGTTATTTATCTTTTCCCCATGTAACATCTGGTTATGTGCTTGCAAATTTATTTTTAATTCAGGCTCTAAAAAGGATTTCGCGGTGGTGTCGGGTGCCCGGATGATCGGCTCGGGAGGGGAAGGTGAAGGGGGTGGCATCCCAGGGCGGCTGGTGACCTCCAGCTTGTCCCCTGGAACCTCGTTCCGGCTTCTACACAACCTCTAGGAGCCAGGGGGCGGCTCCGAGGCGTTCCAGATCCCCTGCCCATCAAAAGGCAGCTGTAACCATGGTTCCCAGATGCAGAGCCAGGATGGGGGCTGCTCGCTGTGGGTTCCTGCGGTTCTCTGAACAGGAGGACGAGCGTGGCTGGCAGTGGAGGGACAATTTGAGTTTCTCTGCCTCCAGATTGTCCCCGAACCTGTGTGATCCTCTGTGTCTCCCAGGATCTTCCTGACCCCTTGATGTGACGTCCAGAAAGGCAGTGAGTGGTTTTGTGAAGACAGCACTGGCTGGAGTCAGGACGCGTGCCCTTGCTGGCTCTGTGACCTTGGGAAACCCCCTTCCCTCTCTGTTCCCTGTTCTCCCAACTCTCCGGAGAGGGGTTGGAGTCTGAGATGACCTCTCAAGCCCCCGTTCTAGGAGCTTGAGTGAGTCCAGGGAGCCTCCCGGCTTATCAGTGCCTGTTTTTGTGTTTCTGCCTGACCACCTGTGGTGGCCGGCTGGGAAGCCAGGGAAGGCTACCCCGTGGGACTCAGATGTCACCTCCGCGGGGGGACCTTCCTTCCCCAGCCAATTCAGAATGGCCCTTCCCGCCTCACCCTCTTGTAGCCTCCACGCCTGGGGGAATAGCGTACTTTTTGCCCGCCTGTTGTCTGTCTTCCCTTTGGAGATGTAAATCCCGTGAGGCTCTGTCTCAGTCACAGCAGGACCCGGCACCCCATAGGACTTACTGAATATTTGTCCAATAGACGAACGGATGGATAGATGAGCGAGTGAGCGAGTGAGTGCGCGCGTGAAGAAAACAGTCACTGGTCCCTGCTAGATGCCACACTAGGTTAGGACAAGTTAGCATACTTTGGGACACAGGGGAAGCGAATGAACCACAAAAACAAAAAACTCACAGGGTAGGAGATATGAGTGTCCAAAGCAACTCTGAAGGAGGAGATAAATTCTCTGAAAATAGTTGGTGTTTTTGTCCGTGTGTGCACGCGCGTGCACAAGTGTGCAGGGGCCAAAATGCTGTGGTAAAAATGATCATCGAGGGTGGGGGATAGAAAATAGTTGTATACGTAAAGCCTAAGTTCTCTTATAATAAGTAAAGTAGTAACGACCAGGTCCTGAGTCCTTATGAATATGGGCCACAATGCTATGTATGCATTCCAGTCTTTACAAAAGCCCCGCTGTGAGGACAGCGGCTTGTCTGCTATTTTCATTGCTCTATCCCCGGTGCCTAGAGCATGGTGGGGGCCCCAGTGCCCATTCATGGGATGGATGAATCTCCATTTCGTATTCAAGGTACCTGATCAGAAAGGGTGAGTGTCTTGTCCAAGGACACACAGTTAACCACTGACAGATTTAAGCCAAGATTTAAGCCAGGTCTGTTTGATTCTGTCCGTGTGGAGATCTTATCTGGAGGCTTCTTGGACCCCTGAATCACTGCCTTGCCCCAGTCGCCCTGAAGAAATGACTCCCCCACCCTCACCCCTCACATACCCTCCCTCACAACTTCCTCTGCTTAGCTGGAAGGCTGAAAGACCTTGGGCTGGATGGGATGGAGATCGGGCCAAGAGGTCTTAGCCCTCAAAACTGCAAACCCAGCCCATATTCCACTGTGTCTGGCAGGGCTGGTGTGGGAGGACCAGGGAACATTTTGTGGGCAGACAGATTCCAAACTTCTTGACAGGTCTGGACTCATTACCCTGGCTCCCCCATGGGTGAGCTCCAAACAGCATGGCTGAAGCCCTGGGCCGGTGTTCAGCGGGGATGAATAATTAAAGAACCATCAGGCGCCAACATGGCGGAGGGACCTGCTTTGATCGTTCTAATGAACAGAGCACATGCTTTGGGGAGCACCACTGAGGCCAGACCGACCAAGGTTCGAACCCCTCTGCGGCTGGGTGATCTTGGGGAAGTCTCAGCTTAGTGTCCGTCTGGTGTCTTTGTTTCTTCTGTAAAACCAGAACGTGGCCCCGACTTGGCAGGGTCGTTGAGGGGGATGGAGTTAGGCAACGTCAACTGCCAAGTGCTTGGTAAGGACGAGGGGTGGTAACCAGAGGGCTACATCTGCTGGCTTGCTTTTTGTCTGCCTTCCCGCTAGGATGTGAGCTCTGCCGGCGGGGACTGGAGGCTTGGTTCACCTGGGAGCACCTACAACTTGGCGTGCCCTTGATAAATACTTGTTCAATAGTCAGACAAAGGATGGGTGCCGTGGGGAATTGCGGGCCAACCCTAACGGGGTGCCCGGAGGTCCAATTTGCCGGATACTCGACACCCTGGAGTTGTCATGTTGGTGGGTTCAGGGCAAGACCCCCTCTCCATTCCTGGCAGTCCTCAAGTGGGTTCACGTCCGTTGGTCTTGGCTCAAGGGTGTGGCCCGAGGGGTGACTGATTGTTCGGAAGCCTTTTCTGAGCCCTGATCCGGGCAGAGGCCTGTGGCTACTGCCTTTGGGGAGAGAGAGGAAGAGGGAAAGGGTGACCCTTGGGAGGCCGTGGGGTTCCACAGACGGAGCATGGACTTGGGGTCACACGGGACTGCGGTCCCATCTCGTTCCCACCATTAGCAGAACTGGTAATGCATGCAGCTACAAATAACAGAAACCTGACTATCGGGCTGGTGCTTCTTGTCTTATATGGCAAGAAGTCCAGGGTGGCTCTCGGGACCTGGGCTCTACTCACTACTCCTTTGCCACCTTCAGCGTGTAGCCCTTGGTTTCCTCCTTGGTTCTTCATGGTTCCAAGATGGCTGCCAGGTCTCTGGCTTTGCATCTTTGTTCCATGGAGGAAGAAGGGAAAGGAATAAGTATACAAGAAAGGGCTTTCTAGTTGTGGAGAAATGATGGCTCTGAGACGTTTGCCTAAATCTCATCGACCATATCCGTGTCCCATGCTACCCCTGGCCCGAAAGGGAAGCTGGGAAAAACAGTTTTCTGACTTTCCTGTAGCCAGTGTGAGAATATTAGCTGTGGGGAAGGCAGCTGCCCACACACGGTTTCAACAGCTCTAGAGTGGCTCCCCAAATGCTAAAGTCCCCATCACCCGCGTTCACTAATGCTCGAACTTCCAGGAAGAAGGTCCTCTCCCTGCTGACAGAGGAGGGATCCAGATGCCGGGGGCATAATCCCCACTCTCCCGAGTACCAGCTGTGTGCCAGACAGGTGCTGTAGCCTTGCTGTGCCTCATCTGTGAAACGGGGCTTATGGTCCTTCCCCACGGGGTTGTTTCATGAGGACTTAGAATTGCACCTGCCCCATAGTGGGCGTTCAAGCCCAAAATGTCGTCCTTAAATTGTCGTTGTTATCACGAACTGGGATGCCGGTGAAAGCGATAAGGCCCCCATGTCGCATGGGTGATCCCAGCTCTGCCCCGACCCGCTGTGTAACTTTGGCTAAGCTGCTGCCCCTCTCTGGGCTGGTGTCCCCTCTTTATAGTGAGGGTCTAGAACCCGACGGTCGCTACAAGCCTCGCCTGGTGGGACTCCGACAGAATCCTATCAGACAGGACCCCTCAGGCAGCCTGTGGCCATGCCTTCCCTGAGAGCCCGCCCTAGGACAGGGAGCAGGGGGTCCCGGCTGGCAGGGGTGCAGGGGGCTCTTCTAGGTGTGCTGATAACAGCTTCCTCCCTGCCGGGCGAGTGGTGCTGGGCAGAGCCTCTTTCTGCCTCTGGAAGGCCTGAGTTGCCTCACTCTGCCCGCCCCCTGCCCCAACCTTCTCTCCTTTGCCACCCCTCTTTCCTTCTTCAAATATCACTTCTAGGAGACCACAACGGCCCTCTGAAGCCAGCGTCCTGTGGTGAGAGGCCCCGCTTTGGGGAGGGGGCCTTGGGGAGGCTCCCCGGGCCCCTCTGTGGCCCAGTGTTTTTGTTTTTGTTTTTGTTTTCTGGAAACGGGCTGAAAAGCCCCTCCGCCCTCTGTCCGTCAACTGGCCGGTGACTTCAGCAAGCTCCCCCTCCTCTCTGGACCTCAGTGTCCCCCATCTGTAAAGTGTGGTCGCTGACCGCCATAGTTCTGAGAGTCCTGAAAAGCCTGGATGGTTTTGACGGCAGGAAGCATTTCTGAGCCTGCCAGGTGGAGGGCCGACAGCGGCACAGGCTGTGGTTGGCACGTCGGCCACAGAGGCCCTTGACGTGGGGTCGAGACCGCGGCAGGAGGACGTCGCAATTGCTGGGGCTCCTGCGCTGCCTGCCCCCACCTCCTTGGGCGAGCAGCCTCTCCCTGATCTGCTTCTTATACTGGTATCCACCCAACTTTTGATTGGAAGATCGGACTCCAAAGTTAAAAGCAAAAGTTTGAGAGCAATAGCTAATGCTTGAAGCTTGTATGCTATAAATTTGCCACATGCCAGGCGTTCTGCTAAATGTTCCTTCACACGTATTAATTTGTGTAATCTTGCAGCCACGCGGCAAGATAGGTCCTGTCACCAGTTCTGCTCTGAAGGAAAGGATATTGAGCAAAGAGAACCTTAGTAACTTGCCCAAGGTCGGACAGCAAAGCAAGTAGGATTTGAACCTAGGCGGTCTGGCTCTCCGCTTCTGTTTTCTTCCAGAAAGCCGCTGATTTAGCTCATCCTCTGTCTCCCCAGCTGGTGTTAGAAACCGCTACAACATTCCCCGGAATTCATCGCCCGGCCTCAGCTTGCACACCTGCGAGGATGGGGAGCTCACTACCTGACTGGGGATTGGTAGCCATCTGCATCAATGGGAGAGCTCTCCCCCCCGCCAAGTTCGCGGGCTCCTTAATAAGTCCTCAGGGCTCAAAATGGTTTCCTGGGAAAAAGAGCAACTTGCTCGGCCCCAGGGAGCTGACGTGGTCTGGACTATAGAAGGAGAAATTCAGAAGGAGCCAATGTATTTAGGGGCCATGGGAGGGGATGCAGGACAGACATCGGAGTGGCGGCTCAGAGCATGTGCTCTGGAGTAATTTCCCTCCCTGGGCTTTAATCTCATCTCTGTAAAATGGCACTCACGATGCCACTTTGTGGGGTTGGCATGAGGCTTAAACAAGATAATCCATGTTAAGGGCCCGGCTCATAGGTTGGTTGCATTGAAACATCTTGGTATCGGGGCGCCTGGGTGGCTCGGTCGGTTGAGCGTCCGACTTCGGCTCAGGTCGTGATCTCACGGTTCATGGGTTCGAGCCCCGCGTCGGGCTCCTTGCTGACAGCTCGGAGCCTGGAGCCTGCTTCGGATTCTGTGTCTCCCTCTCTCAAAAATAAATAAACAGTAAAAAAAATAAATAAATAAAGCATCTGGTATCGTCACCAACACCACAACCATCGGTGAAGCCCATCTTCTCGCTCTGGAATTTAGGAATCACTTGGTCAGTGACTCATCATAGAACCAATGAGGTCCAGAACTTGATCCTTGGGTCTAAGCGGTCTTCTTTGGCACATAAAAGATATCGAGTCCCAGAGAAGGGTAGGGTTTTGCCTAAAGTTTGAGGCTAGTCAGTGGCAGAAAAAAACAGAGTCCTGTGCTGCTCTCACAGTTCCAAGTGAGAGATGATTGGTGAGTCCCATCTGAGTTTCTTGGAAATGTGAGGTCAAAGATCAGAAGCCGGCCCAGTGGGAGGGTGCCGGCTCATGGGCACTTGGTTCTGGAAGCAGCAGGGAGCTATCTCTAGAAACATAGCATAGGTATTTGGTTGAACACCTAGACTTGTTGTCTGACTAGGGATTTCTATGCTACATCTGGGTGGGAGGCACAGTTTGGCCGGGCAGGGGTGAGGAGGGCGGGGTGGGGCATAGCCTGGGCTGGGCCAGAATCATAGACTTTCTGGAGTCCGTTTAGGTGGTTTGGGGACACAAGGGGCAAGAAGACACCTGAGCGGTCCGGTAGGACCCAGGAACGACACGTGGGCTTGAATCCCAGCCACTCTACTCACTCGCTGGGCTGGTGACCACTCTGAGCTTCGGTCTCTTCATCTAGAAAATGGAGATGGCTTCGTTGAAGAGATTAAATGCGACGACAGCAGCTGAGTAGCTAGAAACCCAGAATTTATTTTAACCCTATTGAAAACTCAGGAGATTTGACATCGAAATCCAGTCTGCCGCTCTCACTCAGGCAGTCGGAAAGATCCAGCCGCCTGGAACGGCTTTCTCGAGAGAGAGGTCGAGCTGGGCATCTCGGACCACCTCGGACTAGGTGGAGGAACATGTGCTCTCAGATCTGCCAGTCCGGCCCCTGACTGCAGGCGGGTTTGAGGTCCGCTGGGCCAGCCTCCCACCCGACAAACCTGCCCCAGGCCGCAGAGCCCGCCCGCTGCCCGGCTCCAGGAGGAGAGATCCCCGGGAGAAGAAAATTCCCCGCCCCTGAAGGCATTTGCTCAGGGCCTGCTACAGGATGAATCTTTCCGTCCGTAATGTTGCTAATCATTTTCCCCTCCAGGCACGAGTGGAGGTTGTCCCAAACTCCTGCAGCTGCGGTGCCCTGTGGGCTCTTAATCAATGTTACATGGTAATTAATAATGGATCCTCCTGCTCCAGTGCCGTCACTCCCGGCTCCCCCCTCCCTCTGACAAGCTGGCATCTCCTGCGCCAGATGAGGCCAAAATCAAAGGCCTGAAATGTGAGCCGAAAACTTGTCCTCCAGCAGCTCGTGGGAGGACCCAGGGAAGCTTGAGAACCCCTGCCAGGTCCGGCATGGAGTCAGGGTCCCGTTTCTCGTTTTGCCCTCGCCAGGACCCTACCGAAGGATCAGCCCCGCTTCAGGGACGGGGTGGGTGACAGGTGGGGGGCCTCGGTTCATTTATCCCTGTGGTTCTGACACTCCCGGGTGGGTGCGCAACAGTGTGACTCAGTCGGTCTGCGGCGGTTGGAGAAGCAACATTTGTAACAGGTTCCCAACTTTGCTGCTGCTGCGCAGAGACTTCACTTTGAGAACCGCTGATTTGTTTAACCCATCCTCATCCAGAGCAAGTTGGCGCCAGGCACAGGGGACTACAGCAATGAATAATGCAGACGGGACACCTGCCCTCTCCTTGGGTGAAATCCACCCAGCCCCATCACGTGGTGGGAAGGGAAGTACGTTCTAGAATCAGACATACTTGATCCAAGTCCTGGCTCCGCTGGTTATGCTCTCTGATTCTGGGCGTTGGACCGGACTTTCTGGAGCCTCAGTCTCTGCAGCTGTCAAATGGAAATAATTCTATTCCCTGCCTCGGATGGTCGAGAACAGGGTAAAGAAGGAAAGGAATGTCAAAACACGTGCTCAGCGATGTTCCTTATAACCGTAAGAACGTACCTTTCATAACTATGCTGTGATTATTGTTGTCTGGTCATTGCCTAAGCTTGTATAACTAAGTCCCGAGAGAGCGGAGGTTCATTTATTTACTCATTAATTCCTCTGATACCTCTTGAACAGCAGGTATGCACCAGGCATTGGCCACCCAGGTGAACCCCAAAGCTGAACTCCCTACTGTCGCAGAGCGCACTTTCTTGCCATCAGCAAATACATACAGAAGAGAGGCCATAAGTCCTATGAAGAGAAAGCAAGCAGGGCAGGGCAGGGCATAGCTGTTGGGGTTGGAGTGAGGGGCAGGTGAACGTGGTAGATAGAGCAGTCAGCCGAGGCCCCTCTGGTAAGGTGAGCTTGGGAGTCAGAGCGAGCCCATTGACATCAGTGGGGTATTCCAGGCCGAGAGCACAGCCTGTGCAAAGGCCAGGGAATGTCTGTACACATGTCTTGCCTGGATATCTAATGGCATTGCCTCTCCCTTGTCTCCTCCACACTGAGGACTAGAGGACCGGAGGACTGGAGGGCCAGAGATCCCACCCCCAGTGCCCGAGGACCGCCTAGCCTGGTCCCAAGCACCACCGGCTTATGGACTCAGCTGGTCCCTCTGTGGCCTTGCACGGATCATCTCCCTCTCTGAGCCCCATCTGACTCACTTGCCAAGTGGGGGAGAAATCATCTCACGGATACCTCCGGGTGTGCTCAGAGGTGGGGCAGAGGAGCTCCAGGCTGTGAAACTGACTTGCAAGCCATACACTTAGTAGGTGCTCAGTGAATGGGGGTCGCCACTCTTCCCTCCTCCCGCCTCCTCTCTTCCCCGCCCAGCTCCGGGAGACCCAGGATTCCAGGTGGGAGCTCAGGCCCAGAATTCTCACTTAGCCAGGGACCGTGTTGCATTTGCATAGATTTGCATAAGGCCTAGAATGGTGTGTACCTCTTCTAGAATTTAGTTCCTGTAAGCTTACGTCAGCGTTTAAAAATAGGGTGTTGATCTTCCCTTTCCCCACCACTCCCTTTGCCTATTGAAACAATTTCAAGCTGCTGATCAAATATGCCAGGTTTGGAAGCTGGTTTTTATTTTGGCCCGGTGCAAAAGGGGTCACCGGCTCTAGGAAGTCCTTGATTAGCCGCTTTACTGGAGGGGAGATGACAGCAATGAGCTCCTGCAGGGGAGGGTCCTGGAAGCTTTAAAAAGAAAAGTCAATTTTGTTCTTTCTGCTCACAGGAGTATTTTCACGTCCATGTAATATTCCACCATAGTTTTTCTTTTTCTTTTTTTTTTTTTTTAACGTTTATTTATTTTTGAGACAGAGTGCGAGCAGTGAAGGGTCAGAGAGAGAGGGAGACACAGAATCTGAAACAGGCTCCAGGCTCTGAGCCATCAGCACAGAGCCTGACGCGGGGCTTGAACTCACGGACCTCGAGATCGTGACCCGAGCTGAAGTCGGACGCTCGACCGACTGAGCCACCCAGGCGCCCCTACAGTTTCTTAATCCTTCCCTTGCGATGGGATGGATTTGTTAGATTTGTTAGATTTGTTTGGTTTTTTGGCTGTGGCCTATGAGGCTGTGGATGATGATGTTTAGGTCCTTGGCTTTTTCTCCGCTTATTTTGGGGGGATTTTCTCCGGGGAGACCCCAGAATGACCGGGTTGGAAGGGGGAGTAAGTTTCAGGCTCCGGAGGGGTTTTGCTGAGCCCCAACTGGCATCTGGATTGAAGAACGCGCTTTTGTGTTGGCATTGCTAAAGGCCCCTGAAATCAGCCCCAGAGCAACCTTGGGGTGCCCTGGGAGGGGAGCAGATGAGGCGGTGGCTGCCTTCAGCAGCCTGCTGCTCGATGTGTGGCTCCTGGCACCTCATTCAACATAGGGGACATTCGGCCCTCTGCCGGAGTGGAGAGAGGTTTGGATAATCTGCTTTCTCATGAACATCCATGGGGCAGAATGTGCTCAAGAAGTCTTTGGGAATCAATGAATCTTTTTTTTTTTTTTTTAATGTTTCTTTATTTTTGAGAGAGAGAGAGAGAGAGAGCATGAGCAGGGGAGGAGCAGAGAGAGAGAGAGAGGGAGACACAGAATCCGAAGCAGGCCTCAGGCTCCAGCCGTCAGCACAGAGCCCGACGCGGGGCTTGAGCCCACAACGGTGAGATCGTGACCTGAGTCGAAGTTGGATGCTTAAAACCGACTGAGCCACCCAGGCACCCCTGGGAGCCAATGAATCTTGAAATGTGCCTCCAAGGCTGTGTCTCTGTACCCACACAAGTCCTAGTCTGCAAAAAATGGCTCGGCCTCTTGTCAGTTAGAAATGCCTTTGGCATGAACGAATCAGGAGACTATAGATGCTGGAGAGGATGTGGAGAAATGGGAACCCTCTTGCATTGTTGGTGGGAATGCAAATTGGTGCAGCCACTCTGGAAAACAGTGTGGAGGTTCCTCAGAAAATTAAAAATAGACCTATCCTATGACCCAGCAATAGCACTGCTAGGAATTTACCCAAGGGATACAGGAGTACTGATGCATAGGGGCACTTGTACCCCAATGTTTATAGCAGCACTCTCAACAATAGCCAAATTATGGAAAGAGCCTAAATGTCCATCAACTGATGAATGGATAAAGAAATTGTGGTTTATATACACAATGGAATACTACGTGGCAATGAGAAAGAATGAAATATGGCCTTTTGTAGCAACGTGGATGGAACTGGAGAGTGTGATGCTAAGTGAAATAAGCCATACAGAGAAAGACAGATACCATATGGTTTCACTCTTATGTGGATCCTGAGAAACTTAACAGAAACCCATGGGGGAGGGGAAGGAAAAAAAAAAGAGGTTAGAGTGGCAGAGAGCCAAAGCATAAGAGACTCTTAAAAACTGAGGACAAACTGAGGGTTGATGGGGGGTGGGAGGGAGGGGAGGGTGGGTGATGAGTATTGAGGAGGGCACCTTTTGGGATGAGCACTGGGTGTTGTATGGAAACCAATTTGACAATAAATTTCATATATTGAAAAAAAAAAAAGAAATGCCTTTGGCTTAAACAAATACGAATTTCTAATTTTGTACTGAAGACAGCAGTGCAGGGGATGTGCAGCTGCCTGGTGTTGTTGTCTAGGCCTCGGGCTCCACCCTTCTGTGCTGCCATCTCGGGTACGGGGGCATCTGTTTTCACAGTGGTTGCCTCATGGTCCCAAGATGGCTGCCACACCTCTACCGCATCAAATCCTCATTCTCGGTTTGATGGAGAAGGAATGGTAACTGGGCAAAGGGGCAGGCCTAGAAGTCTGTCCTGTATATCAGAAAAGCAAAAGTTTTCCTAGAAGCCCCACCCAGCAGATTCCTGCTTGCATCTAATCAGCCAGAACCACGTCTTACAGCCATTCCTAAACCAATTGTGTTTTTTTTTTAATACGAAATTTATTGTCAAGTTGGTTTCCATACGACATGCCTAAACCAATTGTTAATGAGGAGAATTACGTGGCCTTTGGACAAATCAGGATTTATACCCGGGGCTCAGGAGGGAGCCTACCTTCCTTAGGATCTTAACAGGAAAAAATGGGGTGGGGTAGGTGGGGTGGGTGTTACTGGAGAGAGGACATTGCCATGGGCTTTATAGAGAGCACTATGATTTCATCCTTGGGGTGGGCTTTCGCTGGCCCGTTCCTCTCACCTGATGATTGGCTCAGGGATGGGCACTTGGTCTAAATAGGGTCAGAACATGCAGTGCGTAATGGGGAGAAGAGAAGGCTTCTCTTCCTCTGTGAAGTGGGTACTCAAATGTGATGCCCAGCACTGCTGCAGCCCTTTTGCTGCCATGAGGGAAGCCAGACTAAGGATGAAGCTGAAAAACACACAGAGGAGGGAATAGACATCCGAGGGGAACTCCCCAGAAATGGAGTCGAGCTCTTGACGTAACCACACCCGAGGCCCCCGTGACTTCTAGACTTCTCAGTCACAGAGGCTAACGTACCCTTTCGGTTGTATAGACTGGCTCAGGTGGGGCGTCTGATGCAACAACAGAAAGAATGGTAACTGATAGAGAGGCAAACAGGAACTTTGAAAAAAAGGGTATGTGGTCAAATAAGTTTGAAGAACCCGGTTAGACAGAGTTTGACAAACTTTTTGTTTCTTTTTGCCTGAGTTAGATTCTTTCAGGTGCTTATGTGTAACGTGAAGCTTCCCGAGGGGGAAGACCTCACATAGAATTTCCAGAACATCTGTCCCCAGAATCCTTTCACAGTGGACGTAGGACATCACTGAGAAATGCTGTCAAGCCTGACCCCTACCTCATATACCTTGGCTTTTAACTTGCCATGAGACACAACAGTCAATGTAGACAGAGCAGGGAGGAGAGTCGAGAGAGGGTAAAGGTTTCGCTTCCCCAAATTTCTCCCCGAATGGTCTGCGAGTTTCATCCTGAGGGAGGGCCAGCGTTGATGAGGTTACACACAGATGTTAATTGGAATCGGGTACAAAGGACGCTCCGGGGGGCTCCGTGTGGCCTAGAGAGCCCCCGCTGGGCAGGGGAGGTCGAGGTGACCAGGCCTCTGTCCTGCGGATTCTGCTTGTCCTTCGGGGTAGCTTCAGGGGGACGCCTTCTCCCAGACCACAGTCGTCTCACCTGTGAAAGGGGACAGAGCCAGCTGTCAGTGTCGCTCTTTCCAGCCGCCTCCGGGCCGCAGGCAGGGCTGAGTGTAGGATGAGCCTCGGTGAACGCTTCACACAGTGCCAGGCCTTCTGTGGCATCCCGGAGAGACAGAGAAAGAAGACGCTTGACTCTGCCTTCAGGGAAGCCATGCTCTATGGCTGTGCGTGTGTGTGCATGTGTGTGCACATGCGCGGTGCATAACATTAACAGGCAACTGGAGATGGAAAGATAGGTTTTAACCTATCTGTTCGCCCCTTTTCAATTACCATTGGTCCCAGGGTGCCAAGGTCCGAAGGCTGTATTTGGGCTCAGTGGGGAAGACCGCCCTGATGGCTCAGTGATGTCTCCCATGGACAGTGGGGAGGGCCACGTGTGCCTCTCTGGAGAGGAGGGCATTGAGACTGGACGTGACGGACCAGTGGGGGTTTGCACGGTTCAGAAAGGTAGAAAGGGACTCCACCCTGTTGACATATTTTTCAGAAAGGCCCCTGTGCGGCTGTAAGTGGGGTGGGTGGAAGGGGGTGGGGGGGTGGAGGGGACGTCCCAGCAAAAAGCCCATGAGAGCCAGCAGGTGGAGAGCGGGGCTGGCCTGGGCAGTGCTATGAGGGAGAGGGAGGGGTGGGGAACCAGGGCGTCTTGGAGAGGTTGGTTCCTCTATGAGGGTTTCAGGGGAGAGGTAGGGCCACCTGCTATAGGGATCAGCTTCTCCTGACGAGTCTGCTGTTGACCCCTGCCGACTGTGAGCAAACCAAAGAGTCGGGCTGGAAACTTGGCAGCTGGGGCCGCAGGAGCCGCCCTGAGCCTGCCACCCATCCCGGGCTGCCTGGGCCCAGGAGCCTGTCCCGCCACGTCCCTAGATGGTCATTGGCGGCTGGCCACCCAGCGGGACCCGCTTCGCTTGTGCTTCTCTGGGCGGGGACTCCCTGACCAAGCTTTCGAGGTGCTGATTAGCCTTCACAGCGGCAACGATAACGATGATGATTCTCCCAACGTCAGCCGAGCCTTCAAAATGCACCTTGACTCTAAAACAGGCCAGGGCCTCCACTGCCATTACCTCCCACTCCGGGCGTCATAATTGCACCTGGGTGGTCACTGGGAGACTTCCCACTGGCCTCCTGCTTCACCTGGTTTCCGTCCCATCTGCTGTCCACACAACAGCCAGAGGGATCCCATTAAAACCGAAGTTTTGTGGTGTCACTCCTCTGGTTAAAATCCTCCAAAGGCTCCCGTTTCATTCACAGTTGACGTTAAAGTCCTTACATGATCGGGCGCGGGGGTGGCTCAGTCGGTTGAGCATCCGACTTCCGCTCCGGTCATGATCTCACGGTTCGTGAGTCTGAGCCCCGCGTCGGGCTCTGTGCCGCCAGCTCAGGGCCTGGAGCCCGCTTCAGATTCCAGGTCTCCCTCTCTCTCTGCCCCTTCCCCACTTGCATTCTGTCTCTCTCTCTGTCTTAAAAACAAATACACAGGGGTGCCTGGGTGGCTCAGTCAGTTGAGCGGCCGACTTCGGCTCAGGTCATGATCTTGCGGTCCGTGAGTTCGAGCCCCGCGTCGGGCTCTGTGCTGACAGCTCAGAGCCTGGAGCCTGCTTCAGATTCTGTGTCTCCCTCTCTCTCTGACCCTCCCCCGTTCATGCTCTGTCTCTCTCTGTCTCAAAAATAAATAAACGTTAAAAAATATTTAAAAAAAAACCAAAACAAATACACATTTCAAAAAAATCCTTACATAACCATCCCCTGGTGGCCCTCACCTCCCACTTACCTCTCTGACCTTATTTCCCATCATTCTTGATCACTCAGCTCTGACCACCCTGGCCTTCTAGATTTCCCACTAATGCTGTGAGCACCCATGCCCCAGGACCTTTGCACCGGCTGCTGTTCTGCCGGGAATGCTTTTCTAAATAATCACACAATTCCTTCCATTACCTCCTTCGGGTCTTCCCTCAAATGTCACCTTCTTATTGAGGCCTCCCTGAGCACCCCTCTAAAACTGATCCCCACCTCTACTCCTGACCGCTACTAAATTTTTTTCTCCATAAGATAGAGCACCTCTATATAACCTATGTTTTACTTATTTATTAGTCTGACTCTCTCCTGAGGTGTGTGTTCCATGAGGGCAGGAACTTTCGTCCTCTTGCGGACTCTTGAGATCCCAGTACCAAAAACACCGTCTGGTACGTCTTACCAGCGCAATACGTCTTTGTTAGGCGAGTGAAAGACGGATGTCATTGACCGTCCCATGTCTGGCCCTGGGCGTCAGCCATCTTAGCACGTCTAGGGAGCCCGCACTATGAATTCTGATGTGCGTTTTCACTTTATTCAGTTGCGAGAAGTTCTCGTGACCCATCACCAAGTTCACTTGCCTCTTTTCAGTTCAGTCTGCGGATAATCTCTTCGCAAGAATTCTTCCTCTCTTTCTAGCACTTTCTAGAACTCCCAGTCAGGTCTTTTGGTTTTCAGGGGTTCCTTCTCTCTTCCTAAACTCCTTGCCTGTTTGTGCATATTGCCCACCTTTTCTTTTCTTTTTTTTTAATTTTATTCTTTATTTCTTAAAATTTACATCCAAGTTAGTTAGCATCTAGTGCCACCATGATTTCAGGAGTCGATTCCCCAGTGACCCTTACCCATTTAGCCCATCCCCCCTCCCACAACCCCTCCCGTAACCCTCAGTTTGTTCTCCAGATTTATGAGTCTCTTCTGTTTCGTCCCCCTCCCTGTTTTTATATTATTTTTGTTTCCCTTCCCTTATGTTCATCTGTTTTGTCTCTTAAAGTCCTCACGAGTTAAGTCACATGATTTTTGTCTTTCTCTGACTAATTTCACTTAGCATAATACCCTCCAGTTCCATCCACGTTGTTGCAAATGGCAAGATTTCACTCTTTTTGATTGCCGAGTAATACTCCATTGTAGATATATACCACATCTTCTTTATCCATTCATCCATCGATGGACATTTGGGCTCTTTCCATCCTTTGTCTATTGTGGATCTTGCTGCTATAAACATGGGGGCGCATGTGCCCCTTTGAAACAGCACACCTGTGTCCTATGGATAAATGCCTAGTAGTGCAATTGCTGGGTCGTAGGGTAGTTCTATTTTGAGTTTCTTGAGGAACCTCCACACTGTTTTCCAGAGTGGCTACACCAGCTTGCATTCCCACCACCCTTTCTTTTAATTGTTTTTTTCTAATAGTTATTTTAAAGTCCTCATTTGCTAGTAGATGATCATTTATTGAGGACTGTGTGTCAGGCATCGGGCTAATGACTTTTATCTCTTCGACACGTTGATTCAGATGAGAAATTTGAGGTTTGACAGTAGGAAGTGATCTGCCCCAGGTCCCCTGGCCAGGACATTACAGGCACTGGGGTTCCAACCCCAAACTGGCTGTAGAATTTTTGTTTTATCCAACCCTGTTAGCCCGACTTCAGTCAGGAGCTCCCAGAGATCTGGACTCAGCTCACCAATTTATCCACAAAGAAGGATCCAGGTGGCCGGTCCCCATGGCACCTCGGTGTGGCCAGGTCTCTGAAGAGTGGAGCCGGCTCGGATTCCAGCCCCTCTGTTCGGCCCTGCAGACCCCCACCATCTGGCCCCATCCACCTTTCCCTCCCATCCCCAAGGCTTCCCAGCAGGGTGCCAAGCTGGTCCCCTCTTCCGCCAGGATCACCACCAGCTTTTCTCAGCCTCCTCACCCCTCCCTAAACCGCCTTCTCTGTCTCTCTCATTCACTGATTCACTCGCTTAACATGTATTTCACTCAGTGTAATTAACTCCGTAAAAGAGACAGGGTAGAGAATGGCAGCTTCTGGAGCCCGACAAGCAGGTCTGAATTCTGGTCTTTTACTTACCTGCTGCGTGATTTAAATGAGCACTTCATCCCTCCTGTCTCGCTTTCCTCATCTGTAAAGTGGGAACGACGGGAGGACCTGTCCCCGAAACCTGCTGTGAGGGTTCAACCAGTCAGCCTAGGTATGAGTATAGACCAGGGCCTGGCACTCAGCCAGCTCTGGGTGTCAAAGATTGAACGCCGTGACACGGGGACTCAGAAGTGACTCAGACATGGCCCTACCCTCTGACGTCTCTCAATCCCGGGACCGTCAGGCATGTAAACCCAAGCCTCGGGATCAGGGCTCGAGATGGTTCCAGCGCAAGCTGTGGCAGCCCTGGGAGGGGCCCCTCCTTTGCCCGCCTTTCTGGCTGCTCGGCCACTCGGACGGACAGACCGAGTCACTGGGCTGTGAAAAGTCCAGCTGGCCAGGCCATGGAGGAAGCCCCCTCCTGCCAGGCCTTCCCCCGGCTGCCACCCCAGCCATCACATTTGCTGTCGGAGGCCAGAGAGGAGACTAAGCCCTGCAAACGCACGGCTGAGACCGAGGCTGTGCCCGCAGACAGACACACGGACGGGGAGCACGTTCCGACCAACAGACGTCTGCAGACCCAACGTAATGACAGCTGACGCATTGCTCTTAGCGTGATCACGGGGGCAAGACGAGGCTTCCCACACGCACTCACCCCCCGATGTGGGGGGCTAAGCAACCCCCCACTTAACTCCAGACCCCCGCCCAGGCTGCGTGACAGGTGTGTTCAGACGTGCCCTCAGAGCACACGCGTTGTACGCACCTGTGCCCGGCTCCCCACCCCACCCCCGCCCCACCCCGTCGACACACGCAGATGTGGAAACATCACACGGGTTCTTGCAGAAACCAGCCTCCCCTTCCGCTGACTCTGCACAGGCTCCTCCCCTCTTTCCTTTGGAACAACAGCCCCAGGAGGGTGGGCTACACCCGCGTGGTGACCTGGGGTGCCGGGACTGGCTCTCAACCCCTTCCACTTTCCTCCCCAGACTGTCAGGCCCTCTGTTGGTAAGAACCCCAACTTTACAGTCAAGCCCGGCATAGTACTTTCGGCTGCCCTCCTCCTTGTGAGGCAAGTGACTTCACTCGGCTGAGCCTCCCCTACCTAGAGCACGCCCCCAGCCACAGTGGCCTCCTCCCTCGTGCTGCATGCAGCACCCCAGGGACGCTCCTGCCTCAGGGCCTTTGCACTTGCCTTTGCCGGCACGGCTCCACATGGCTCTCTTCTGCACTCACCTCCTTCAGGCCTTTGTTTATATGTCACCGTCCCAGTGAGGGTCCTGGTGACCTCCCTACTTCAATTGCTACCCCTCCTCCCCATACCTCCCCTGCCCCGCCGGCCCGCCCTGTCACTCTCTTACATTTATACGTAGCATTAGTCCCCCACGGACAAGTTCTATTTACCAGTTTATTGCTTGTCTCGCCCCCTAAAGTGTAAGCCCCATGAAGGCGGGATTGTTTCTTCACTCTGGTGTCTCTGAGCCCAGAACAGTGCCTGGCATGGAGAATGAGATTCACTCTCAAATAGGGAAAAGGTAGCCATACCCCCCTGCCCCCCCCACTACAGGTGGTTGGCAGGGTAGGTGAGAGAATCACACGGGGATACTTACCACAACCTCAGACCTCTTTTTAAAAAAAAATCATACAGGTGGGAGCGCAGGGGTGGCTCAGTCAGTTGAGTGACCGACTTTGGCTCAGGTCACGATCTCGCGGTTGGTGAGTTCGAGCCCCGCATCGGGCTCTGGGCTGACGGCTCGGGGCCTGGAACCTGCTTCCGATTCTGTGTCTCCCTCTCTCTCTGCCCCTCCCCCGCTCATGCGCTGTCTCTCTCCGTCTCAGAAATAAATAAACATTAAAAAAATAAATTAAAAAAATCACAGATGCCACAGGACGGACCCTGTTCTCCACTGGAAGTCTCAGGCAGTACCTGGGGGTCCTGAGTAAACCACGAAAGATCCATGGCCCGCAGCCCCTTCCGCCCGCTCCCCTTGGCTCACTGTTGTACACCTGGTGGGTATCCTTCCAGGCCTTTCTGGTATATTCACATCCGCACAGATATAACAAATACTGTACATCAGCGGGGTCCTCTTTCCTTCCTTCAAAAACAGTTTCGTGAGCACCTACTACGTACCAGGTATTGTTTGAGGGCATATAAAAGTGAGATTCTGCCTTCCGGAGTTGACATTCTAGTAAAGGAGACAGCAGGTAAGTGTACAGGATTGCTTCGGGTGGTGATAGATGTTACGAAGAGACACAAGTCCAGGTAAAAGGGGAAGGAATGATAGGAGGCGGGGTTGGGGGCCATGAGTCCATGTGGTCGGGGAGCCCTGAGGAGCCGTCATCTAACCTGAGAGTTGGCGGACGAGGAGGAGGCAGCCCTGTAGAAATCGGGGGCAGAGCCTTCCCGGCAGAAGGGAAGGCAGTGCCAAGGCCCTGAGGCTGCCATGAAATCAGTGGGTTGGAAAAAGAGCAAAGTGGCCAATGGGGCTAGAGCGGAGTGAGCGGGGGTGGGGGGTGTGGTCAGAGAGGTTGGGGTGCAGAGCCCAGGGGAGGGGGCGCCGTGGGGGCCGCAGTGAGCAGGAGGTGTGATGAGAGCTGCAGGAAGGCGCCCAGTAGAAGAAAGGCTTGGGGTCTTCCTACGGGGATGTGCGTGCGTGGGAGCATGCGCCCGCGGGCTTTGGTTGGGATAAAATTAGCACGACGTGAAATTGGTCATCTTAACCATTTGCAAGCGTAAGGTCGGTGGCATTATGTATCAGTGTTGGGCCACCACCGCCGCCATCCGTTTCCGGAACTTTCCTCTTGAAAACCCAAAACTCGGTCCCCCAGAAACGCTAACGGCCCATTTCACCCCTCTCCCAGCCCCTGCCAGCCACCTTTCTGCTCCCCGTCTCTCTGGGTTGACTCCTCGGGGTGCCTCATGTAAGTGGAATCGTGCAGCGTTTGTCTTTTTGTGACTGGCTCATTTCACGGAGCCTGACGTCCTCAAGCGCCCTCCATGCTGTGGCCTGTGTTGGGACGTCCTTCCTTTTAAAGGCTGAATAATACTCCCTTGGGCGTGTACCCCACATTTTCTCTAGTCGTTCGTCCATCTGTGGGCACTCGGGGTTGCTTCCGCCTCCTGGCTGTTGTGACTAACACTGCTGTGAACGTGGGGTGCAAATGTCTGTTCAAGTCCCCGCTCTCGGTTCTTTCGGGTTTATCCCCAGACGTGGCATATTGCTGGATCCTGTGGTCATTCTCTCACCTAGCATTCGACGAAGGGCATCCCGGGGCTTTGGGGGAGAGGGACCCCGGGGAAGGGCAGAGGCAGGGAGATCTGCAGGCTACTGTCCTCAGACCCATCTACACCGGAGGTCTACCTGTCCCCTTCACAATTCGGGGCACTTTGACTTTCATGCTTTCGCCTACCTCACCCCAGCCCTGGGAGTCAGGGGGACAAGGCTTCTGATCCCCTTTGAACGAATAAGGATGAGGTTCAGGGCAGGGGGGCGCTCCTCAGTCGGCTGCCTGAACCCCAGCCTGCCTTGGAGGTGACTGGGATGTGGGGCTGGACCACGTCACTGCGTATCTCCCTCCGGTTCCCCACTCCTGCCAAGCAGGGCTGGGCAGCTGGACAGCTCACGGCCAGAGAGGTTCTGCTCATCTGTGCCAAGACACTGATGGGCCTAAAATCCAACCCGGGGCATCCCGCGGCCCGGAAAGCAACCGGAGGCAGCGTCCTAATTAACTGCCTGCCGCCTAGGAAATCCATTCTGTCACCCGAAGCTGAGGGGGCTCACCTCCGGGGACCACAGGCTGCCCCGCACCAAGGCTGGGGTGTCTCTGAACAGGTTTAGGAGCCCTGAAACCGTGCACCCCTCTTCTGTGTCTTCTGAGGCCCCGTGACACCAGTCTGAGGGCACACCCCCAGCCACAGGCCACCGTAAGACATCTGCTGAGGAAAATGAACGACGGAAACCAGGATTCACTGAGTCCTGTACACATGCCCAACCCCGTCCTGATATCCCAGGGATGAGGGTATAGTCGGGCTACCAGCAGAAGCTCCAGGGCGGGGGCGGGGGGGGGGGGGGAACCTGCCCCAAGGCACACTGGGAGAAAGTGCTGGAGGCAGGCAGGCCGACCTGACTCTCAAGCTCTGTTTGCCTCTGTCCTGCCCACCTCCCCTTTGCACGCGAGGGCAGCAGGAGTTGTGACAGGAGCCACGGGAAGAAGTCCCTTCCAACCTGGCCCAGGGTCTGTCCTGCGTGAGGGCACAATTTCAGTGGCTTCCCTTCCAAGGGACAGTTTGTCCCTCCTCCCCTCTGTCTTTTTTTTTTTTTTTCTTCACTTTTTGGCCGATGAAAGTTTAGGGGATAAAAGGAGGAAATTCTGCTTCCTTGGCCCAGGTCTCCCCGGGGCCAATGGGGACAGGGACCAGGCCTGACCTGGAGCTCTTGCCTTCCCCCACTGGCTCCCCTCCCCCCTATAAACATCCATGTCCCTCCTCTCCCTCCCTCCTCTCCCTCTTCCCTTCCTTCCCTCTCTCCTTCCCTCTCCTCTTTTTGCCCTGTCTTACTTCACCACAGTCACATAAACCTCCTCGCTCTCCTCCACACGGGGATCATCCCAGGTATGATCTTTGCCTCAGGGCCTTTGCACAGGCTCTTCCCTCTGCCTGGAGCTCTCTAACCCCTAATTTCACTCTGGCACCTCCTTAAGATCTTTGCCCAAATGTCACCTTCTCAGTGAGGCCTTTCTGCCCCTCCCTGGCCTCCCCACCCCTCCCTTCCCTGCTTTGTTTTCCTCCACAGCACACAGAGCCATTCTTTACCTGTTGATCTTTTGGTTACAATACAATTCGTTTACTCGGTTACCTGGTTACCTTTGTCTAGATCGTATACCCGGGAGGGCAGGGATTTCTGTTGTCGTGGGCTGCTGTGCCTCCAGTGCCTGTAACGGTGTGCTTGGTGCGGTGTAGGAGCTCAACAAAAATGCCCTGAAGGCACAAGTTCACGGCCGTCTCTCTCCACCGCCATGGCCAGTATCCGATGACAGCCCACAGTCGCCTCTCCCCTGGATGCTGCCACCGCCTTCATTCTGGTCTTCTTATGTCCGGTGTTACCTACCCCATGCAGACACTTTCCTCCCAGCAGCCAAGGTGAACTTACTAAGATGTAATTCTGACCAGCTCGTCTCCTGATGGAAACCCTTGAGTGGGTCCCGTCTCACGCGTCATGAAACCCACAGCCCATAACGTGGCCTGAGAGGGTCCTAGCTGATCTGGCCCCCAGTTGCCCTCAGACTCCTCGTTTGCCCCTCACCCTCCCCTGCAGTGTCCTACTTGGGGCTCCAGGAATGCCCTGCTCTGACCTCAAGTCCTTTGCACCCACTGCTCCTGCTGACTGGAAGGTCCTTCTCTCCATCCTTCCACGTCCAGCCCCATCCCATCCAACTCAGGCGACTATTGCCTCCCCGGAGAAGCCTTCCCTGACCACCCTGATCTCTCTCTCGACCGACTCACTCTCCTTGGCCGAGTCTCACTATTCAAAACTGTTTGGTTTATGCCTTTGTTATCTCCCCAACTAGATCGCAAGCTCCTTGAGAGCAGACTCTTGTTAGCTTGCTTCTCAGAAAAGCTATCTGGAACATGGAAGGTGCCCGGCACATATTGGTAGAGTCGATAAAGGCCTCTAAGTTTGTGCAGGCATTTTTCTCATCACCTCTCCCCTGTCCTCATGAGCTGGGGATTATGAGGCCCATTTGACAGAAGACAAGACTGAGGTTCAGAGAGGTCAGGCAATGGACCTAGGTCACGCAGCTGGTGAGGGATGCATGTCTGTCTGTCCTTTTGTATATGTGTCTCTGGGTGCTCAGGTGCCCTCTGTGTGCTTCTCTGGACACCCGAGCACCCCTCTGGATTTCTGCCTCTTTCCCAGTGGCTGCCGTGTGCATATCTCTCTTCGTGTGCGTGTGTGAGTGTCACGACTTTCAGAGTGGCTGTCCTTGTGTCTCTGTGGGTCCCTTAGCATGTGGGTCTACCCCCTCCAGCCCTGTTGGCTCTCCATGCCTCTGCTCAGTGGCCCCGTCTCATTTCCCAGGCAACCCCAGTCCCCTCCAGGACTTCAGGGGCCCCACGATCTCCCAGCTGCAAGATTCCTGAGCTCCTCGGCACCCAGGAGCCGGAGCAGAGCAGAGGAACCGGCAGGCACCGTGCACCCCCGGGGCCCCATAGACCCCAACCTTTGGATCCCCACCACCCCCCCAGGAGCAGCTCCCGACTTAAAATTGCCAATCCCAGATGGAGCTGCCTGGAGTCCGCACCAAGCTGGTTCCCATGGCAACGTGGAAGCCGCCAGGCCGTGCTCATAAAACAGGTCATAAAGCAGACAGATGGAGGAGAAGTGGGGGCTGCAGGGCTGAGAGATGGGCCCCTTCTTTCAGAAGCCTCCCCGTCCACGGGCCCAGAACTGTCTCTGCCCCCCACCTTGTGCCCCTGGGGAGAGCTCCCGTGTCTCCTGAGCCTCGGTTTTCTTCTCCATGAATGGGAGTGAATCTGTCCCATAGATCTGCCTCCGGGTACCATGTTGCCTGGGTTCAAGAAGGCTCTGGTGAGAGTCCCAGGAGGACTAGAGCCCAGGATTCAGCTCTCTGAGCCTCAGTTTCCCCATCGGTGTAACAGAGACCTGAGAGGACACACCGTAGTGAGGGAAAGAAGTGGCTCTGATAGAGTACTGTGCCTGCACCCAGCTCTCCCTGCAAGCTGTGTGACCTTGGGCAAGCGGCATGTCTCTGAGCCAAACTTGTTCACCTCTCAAAGGGAGACCAGAAAGTCATAGGGTTTTTGCGAGAATTTAATCCAAGTTTGTAAGACATTTAGCACGGTGCTTGGTCCAAAGCCCGGCTGGGGCTATTAGTAATAATAACAGCTAATAGTAAAACAGGGGTGTTCTGTGCCAGGCGCTTGTCTAAATGCGTTGCACGTAACAATTGACTTCATCCTCCCAAGTTACAGTTATTCCCATTTTCCGGATGAGGGCACCAAGGCCCAAGAGGCTAAGCCAACCGCTGCAAGTGGGGCAGCCCCCGGAGGAGAAGCTCCAGTTTAGATCCGGACTTCAGGCACTCTGGGCCCCAACTTTGTACTGCCTCTCGCCCCGGGGCTCCTCCCACCCCTCCCTGTGGCACCAGTGAAGAGGGAGGGAGGGCAGCGTGGGACTGCCCTGGTGTGCGCCACGCTGAGGGATCCGTGGGCGCGGGGCCTGGTCCTCCGGAAGGACCGAGGGAGGCCAGCCGCAAGGATCGTGGGGACTGTCCCCTTCCACGCCCCGTACTTGCATTCCTCAGATGGAGAACTGGCGGCCCAGAAAGGGCTAGCGACTCGTGCGAAGTCACACAGCAAGGCAGCAGCTGCTAGGGCTCTAACTCAAGCCCTCTTTCCCTGAAGCCAAGTACACTATCGACAAGTCCTCCTGCTGCCCAAATACCTTGGGCCACTGAGCCAAACTGAGGAGGGAACAAAACAATAGCAATAATTTTGTGCTAGTAATCCCCACGGGCTGTGTGTCTAGGAGATACCGGGTGCGGGGCTGTGCCCTTTACATGTAGAAGGTAAAGCCCCAGAAGGTAGAAGGTGCACATTATTCTCATCATTCCCATTTTAAAGATGAGAAGACTGAGGATCAGAGAGGTAGTGGGATTTGCCCCGGGGTCACAGGGCTGGACAGCTGGAGAGCAGAGATGGGGTCTCCGACCTGCCGATCCCGGAGCCGTGCACCAGAGCCCAGATCCCCAGTCCTGGGAGCTTTCTGCCATGTCACCCTTGGGGGTGCCCACGGAGGTGGCCTTGCACTGGCCGCAGCCAGGGCCCTGGGCGGACTCAATGCCAGCGGGAGCAGGTTGGGCAACTGGCATTTCCCATTAGGTTTTTTTTTAAAAAAAAATTCACTTATTTATTCAATCATCCACTCAACAAACATTTACCAAGAGCCTGTTCTGTGCAGGCAATATTACAGGCGTCGTAGACACAGCAGTGAAAACAGGCGGGTCCTGGCCCCACGGACCTCGCGTCCGAGTGGGAAGAGGCAGACAATAAACAGAGAAACAATAAAGATGTGTGTCAGGTGGTGGTAAGTGCTATGGAGGGGAAAAAAAAGGGCGGGAGGAGGGGACAGCACACAATGGCGTCAGAGAGGCCTTCTCTCAGGTGGTGACATTTGGACAGGATCTAGAGGTGAGGGCACGAGAGCCGTGCGGGGACACCCAGAGAAGGGTGTACGGCCGAGGAAAGGGCTGGAGTCAAGACCCCGGGGTGGGAGCGAGTCTGGCAGGTCGGAGGGGCTGCTGCAGAGCCGGGGAGGGGAGGGTGTTGGGGGGGTGTCGGAGTGGGGTGGGGGGGCCGGAGGGGGATCGGGCCTGGCCGACAGCGGAGTGAGATGGGAATCGTCGGAGGTTCTGAGCAGAGGAGTAGAATAATCTGATTTCATTTTTAAGAGGCTCCTCTGGCTGCAGGGGTGAGGAGGTGCTGCAGGGGCGAGGGCAGAGGTGGCTGGAAAGTTATTACAGCAAGTGCAGGACGGAGGAGGCTGGTGCCGCGGGAGTGGAGGAGGCGGTGAGCAAGGGGCACCCTTAGACACGTGTTTTTTAATTGAAGTCTCGTCGACACACAATATTATGTGAGTTTCAGGTGTATGCGTCCTGATCCGACATTTATACACGTTACGAACCGCTCACCGTAAGACCACTTACCATCTGTCACCGCACGGCATTATGACACTCTTATGGACTAGATTCCTTACGCTGCGCTTTACGTCCCCGTGATGTATTTATTTTATAACAAGAAGTTTTTAACCTCCTAATGAGAACTAAAGGTTCCGCCGCGGGCTTGGGTTTGGAGAACCCTGATCCGGGAGGACTCTGGGCCTTTTGTCTGCAGGAAGAATGCAGTTGCCAGTCACGGAGGCGGGGAAGGCTGCAAGCAACGCGGGGTTGTGCTGGGGCTTTGCGCACCTCCATCGGTTTCAGCCTCTCTCTATCCCAGTGATCGTCACACTTGAGCAAGCTTCAGTCACTTGGGAGACGTGTGAAAACCCAGAGTGCTGGGCCCCACGGCCAGGGGTGTCTGTTCAGCGGGTGCGGGGCAAGGCCCAAGACTTAGAAGTGCGCACCAGTTCCCCGTGGGTGCTGATGCTGCTGATGCCAGGATTTCATCATGAGAACCACACGAGGGTTACAGCCAAGGAAACAGGCTCAGAGACCTGCCAAGTTCACATGGCTGGAAGGTGACCGGTCATCAAGCCCGCAATTGGGCCAAGACCTCTGGGGTCCTTGGCTGGCTTCCGGTCCCTGATGGGGAGAGAAGGGAGCTCCTGGGAGTCTACCCCCAAGACCCTCTTCACGCCCTCCCCACCCCAAGACCTAGCCTCCCCCCCACCCCACCCAAGACCTAGCTTCCCCGCCTGACACACATTCAATGTTGCATCCTAAGGAAAGGACCCGGTGATCCTCTGGTCTCACGGTTGTTGACCTCACAGGTGCCATGACAACGTGGGGGAGCAAGGCTGGGGCGCCATGTCTGTCTTCTCCAGTTTCTTCACTCCCTGCACTTGAACCCTCCTGGCTTAGCTGAGCCCTGCGCCCACGACGAAGTCCAGCGAGGTTCGCTGTGAAACACGGCGTCGCCGGCCCTCCCCTTCCGTACCGTCTGCCACGTTCGCTGGCCACGGTCGTTAGGCGCGCGGCCCAGTGTCGGCGTCTGCCTCTCCTCGTGCAGGGCACGCGGGGGGATCGCGCTTTCCTGCCCCTGGAGTTGGGCGTGGCTGTGGGGCTTGAATTAGCCAGACATCCGCGGCGCGTGGAAGGGAAGCATGCGTCTTCCCAGTGGAAGCCTTGAGAGCGGTGACTACCTCTCATCCCCACCCCTGCCGGGGAGACTGGCCAGCTTGGGTGCCTGACCGAGGACAACACGGAGGAGAGGCGCCGCCAGCTAGAGATGGACGTGCCACAGGGTAAGAAACGAACCTTTGTGTTTTCCAGCCAGGCGTTGGCAACCTTCTCGGCCAAATAATGAGTACTTAAGCTCCTCACAGCCACTCGACGCTGCCACTGGAGCCGCGGACAACGGGGGCGCGATCGAGTGCTTGTCGCTCTGCTCTGTCGAAACTGTGTCTCCAAAATCAAGTGGCCGGCTGGCGGGCCCAAAGTTGTTCACCTCGTCAGAAGCCTTGGGAATTGGGGGTTGTGTCTTTTTGCATCATGACCTAGCCGGACCGCCTACTCCACGTTCACGAGCGACCTCGCCGGTCTAGGCAGCGGGACCTGCTCACGCCGAGCATAGGGCAGTAAATAAGGATAATGCATCTACCTTTGGCTGGAGACCTTGTGGTTTTCCTCCTGGATCCCCTTCCCACCCTTCTCCCTGGTGTCTGTCCTGAGACGCTGGCCTTTTGGGAGCGTGCCGATAACCTTGCCTGTTCTCCAGCATCCAGTTGGATCTGGCCCATGGGGAGCCCTGGCAGGTTATGGGAGGAAGGAGGGTAAGGTTGAACTATTTATTCCGCAGCTCCTCTCCCCCCCTCCAGCGTCACCTCATACTGTCCAACTGAAGACCACAGCCACTGTCAGAGAAGGAAGGGAGGTTTCATAAACTCTGACGTCTGTACAATGTCATGCGGTATCATAATTAGTGTTAGGAAAGAAGGGAGGGAGGAGGAAGGAAGGAATCCTCACGACAGCTTAGGGAAGGCAGGGCCATCAGCCTATTTGCCAGGGAGGGACTGAGGCTAAAGCTAGCTGGGGCTCTGATAGGGTCTGAGCCCTGGACAAACATCCAGGGCCCAGTGCAGACATCTCTGGTTCAGTCCCTTCCGGGGATACTGCTGGAAAAGGGTCCCTAAAAGCAAGATACAAGTCCTCAGCCAGGCCTAGTCTAAACAGTGGGCTTTGCTATGTGATCATGGGCAAGCGACACGATGTCTCTGTGCCTCATCTAAAAATGGGGATAAAAATACCTGTCTCGGGGCGCCTGGCTGGCTCAGTCGGTGGAGCGTCCGACTTTGGCTCAGGTCATGATCTTGCGGTCCGTGGGTTCGAACCCCGCGTCGGGCTCTGTACTGACAGCTTGGAGCCTGGAGCCTGCTTCGGATTTTGTGTCTCCCTCTGCCTCTGCTCACACTCTGTCTCTCTCCCAAAAATAAATAAAGATTGAAAAAAATTGAAAAAAAAAAAACCTATCTCATGGGGGATTAGAATGTGATGTTTGTTTGTTTAGAGAACGCGAGCAGGGGAGGGGCAGAGAGAGAGAGAGAGGGAGAGAGAGAATGAATCCCAAGTGGGCTCCACGCTGTCAACACGCATCCCGATGCGGGGCTCCAACTCACGAACTGTGAGCTCGAGGCCCGAGCCAAAATCCGGAGCTGGACACTGAGCCAGCCGAGCCACCCGTGTGCCCCCTATGGATGCGTTTTCACAGAGCACTTAACACAGCACCTGCCATCATGAGTGCCAAGGAATGGTAGCTTCCAATCAACAACCCTTGTCATTACCCGAGTCTTGTCTGTGCCCGCCTAACAAGGGCCAGGCTGCCCAGTAGTTAACTGCCTGGGCCCTGGAGCCTGCCTGCCTGGGTTCAGGTCCTGGTTCTACCAGTTCCCAGCTCTGTGGCCCTTGGTACCGCGTTTAAACTTCCTCATGTAGATGAGACGGCAAGTCGTGCCTGCCTCACAGCACCGCTAAGGATCGCATGAACCTTCATGCCAGCACTAGCCCATGACAGTTATCACTCTCTGCCCTTTGGCTGGGGGCCGGGCTCTTCAAGGCACCAGTGGGCTTGCTGGAATTACCCCTTGCCTGGGGACAGGAGCCCCGAGCACCCCGCTGTGTGACCTTGGACTATCACTGCTCTCCAAGGGCCTCAGCTCTCCCATCTGGGAAGTGGAGGGAGGTGCGGGTGGAGCGGGGGGGGGGGGGGGGGGGGGGGGCGGGTACCTCTGAGGTCCCTTGCCGCTTGTAACTAGTTGCACACCGGCCACTCTTCTGACCAGGCCCACGCTCCCCCTGCCCTCTGCATGGCCGAGAAGGTGAGGCATCCGGATGTGAGCAGAGTGGGGACCAGAGCCCTCGTCACCTACCGGGGCCGGTGCAAGAGTCACGATTTCACAAACAATACTCCTAATGACAAGCATCCTTGTACTATTGTTATCATTTAAGCGCTTCCAGGGGGGAGGAAGGCATCGTCTCGCGGGAGTGAGGTTTTCTGCCCTTTCTGGGCCCCCTCCTGTGCACCCTCCCCCCTCCCCCCACCCCCTGTGGTAGAGCCCAGCCGCTGGGAGCTCCGGCCCCCTTGACTCCCAAAGCTGGGAGATGCATTCTTCATGGGTGCTACTGAGGCTTTTTTTTTTTTAACCACCACGAGCTGACTAGTGCCCAAGATTGTCGGTCCCTCCTGCTCCGATGGCAGCACAAGTGGCCAGGAGTATAGGGGTGTGAGGTGGGGAACCACCGGTACGGAGAGGAACCTGCCGCCTCCAGGAGCTGCCGGCATGTCTGAGGCCGCTGTGAGTCCCCGGAGCCTGGACCCAGCCATTGGGTCCACGTCCCGGCCCTGTCCCTCTGTCAGGGCTCCTGCCTTCTGAGCCGCAACCCCCTCTGACTGTCCACCCCCTTCTTACGCTCTCATACCTCTTGAACCTCAGCCTCCTTGCCGAGTCTCCACATCCTTTTCCAGATGTCATCCTGTCCCCTCTCCAAGGCCCTCTGTCTCCCTCTCTGGGCATCTGCCCTGCCCCCTCTGCCTCCCTCCCTCTTCCCATAGCAGACCCTTGGTCCGTGCCGGCCGGGCTGGCTGTGGGGGACTCAGCCCTGCTCTGGGAGTCAGGAATCCTGGCTCAAGACTCAGCTCAGCAGCTTGTAACTCTTAGGGGACTTTGTCCAGCTCTGGCCCCCATTTGGTTCTCAGTTTCTCTATCTTTACAATAAGAGGGTCGGACCAGATGAGTGAAAGGTCCCTTCCCAACTGGTCAGGGAGGTTTCCATAGAAACCCCAGACCCTGCCAACTGGGTGGGACCCAGGCACTCCAGCAACCTCTCTTCCACAGAGATGGACCCCCTCACCGGAGTTCACTTCCCCTAAACAGCAAGGGCGCTCAGCAGCTGTCTCTTTGGTGTATTTTCAGATTTGCCTTGCTGTTGCAAGAGTGGTCCCAACTTCCCCTTCCTAAAGGCAGCAGTGTCTGGTCCCAATGGGCCCTCCTTTGGTCTGGTTCCCACGATTTTTTCCATCTTGCACAATTCAAAACTTCTCCAGAGTGTGTGTGTCTTCTGACATTGGCCAAGTCCCCTCCCCATAGTTCCCCTAGCCGGTGAACTTGTCTCACTGAGGGCACACAACGCTGCCGCGCGAACTCGCTGGGGTAGGTTTTGGGGGCTCTCTGGGTCCAGGGCCGAGCGTGGTTTCTGCGGCAGCTGGGGAAATGTGCCACTCAGCTCTCGTGCTCCAGGGAGCACGTTTGACCGACAGCCCCAGCCATCTTGCCCCAGCTGAGCCCCCGCTTCCCGTGGGCTACTCTCAGCCCCTGACTGTGCGTGATGGGAGGGGGGGGGGTTCCAAGACAAGGCCATCCTGGAGAGACGCAGCATTCCCCCAACGCCGACTTTGGCTCAAGGACTCCCCATCAGCACGGTCGAGCCTTTCTTGGAACGGGGCTATGGTCTGGGACTCTCTGTATCCGATCGACCTTCTCCCCCACTTGCCACCCCCAAGTGCCAGACTTGCATCATTACGGCACAAGCCTCTCCCTGTTTTCTCCTGTTCTCGCTCTCTCTCAGAATCTCTTGCCTGTCGAATCCAATCTTGACACCTGCTTCTCGGGGGACCACGCTAACACAGCTATCAACTGGTTGGCCGTTGAAGTTATGTTGCTCCCAGCAAATGGTCACAGCCACAGCTGGTGTTTAATGAGCACATATCATGCATGGGCCAGGCCGTATCTCCACCAACCCCTTTTGCAACCATCCTGTTTTACCACGAGGAAACCGAAGCTCAGAGAAGGAAGTAACTTACTCAAAGCCACGATTGCAACATGACCGTAGTCTCCAGCAACGTTTTTTGTTCATCTCTGTCTCACCCTTTCTACCATAAGCTGGTGGGCACGGGCACCAAATCACTCTTCGTTAATCATTGCACGCCCCTCCTCGGAGTCCCACGTAGTCCCCGGCATGTAGAATGCTCTCGATAAATATTTGCCCAACGTACAGATGAATAAATGAGCAGCCAAAGAGCTGTGAACAATGGCCAAGTGGCTTATCCACATTGCAAAAAGGTTGTACTTAGACTGTAAAAAGAGGCTTTTGTTTGAAAGTCCTCAGCCCTGGGTAAGCGTGAAAGTGTGTATTTGAGTGTCTATAGGTATTAAAAGATATTTAGCTTCTCTTTTTCTTCTCTGTCACCCCTGCTCTCTCCAGACTTAGGAGGCAGAGTAGAGTGAGCATGGAATTAGTCAAACGTACATGTGACTCTTGGCTTGGCCATCCACAACTTTCTGGGTTTCAGTTTGATCCATAAAATGGGGGTAGTAACATCTACTTCCTCCAGTGCCTGGCAGAGAGGGGATTGAGTGGGCACCCAGTGGGTCCTGTTCTCCCACCACCAGCTCCCGTTCGCCCACAGAGGTGGGGCAGAGTCAAGCTTGGGCTGAGGGGGAACGCTTGGTGGCTCCAGTGGCTGCGACATCAGTCCCCAGAGGGGATCAGGAAGCCCAGTGCTGGCAGCCTGGCTCCCTCCCCCCAAGCTGAGTGGTGGCATCCTGCCAGGCTTTTCCAAGCCTGCGGGCAAGTCTCTGGCCCCCGGCTGTCCCAGTTTCTGCCCACAGCCAGAAGGACCAAGCGTGAATCACTACATCAACACCAGGTTTCTGCAGCTGCCCTCGGGCCAGCCAGGCCTGACTGGATTAGTAACTGGATCACAGTCCCCGCCCCTGAGAGTGTCAGGGGCTCAGGAACTCAAAGCTGCCTGTTCCTCACTTTGTAAATGGGGAAACTAGGGCCCCAAGAGCGGTGGGGGCTTCCCTAGGGACACACTGGTTCTCAGTGACAGAATAGGAATCAGAATCTACACTTGCTAGCTCCCACCTCAAGGGTTCATTCATTCATTCATTCATTGTCTGTGTCCTAGCTCTAAAAAATATATTTCACTTCTGTTCACTGCCCCCCCCCCCGGCCCCATCCCACAGGCCCAGCCCCTGGGAGCTCTCACCTGAATGGCTGCAGGAGACTCTATCATTTTTCACACAGCACCCAGAAGAGCGTTTTAGAAAATAAAAATTAGATCATGTTACCCACGTGCACACTCTTCCAGTTTCCTATCTCACTCAAAATAAAAGTCCAAGGCATCACTGAGGATCCACGAGCCCTATGGATCTGTACTCCTTGACACTCTCCCACTCACATGCTTGGTTCTAATCATGTTGGCCTCCTCAGTGTATCTGGAAGATTCCAAACTGGTCCCACCTCAGAGCCTTCCTGTATGCTGTTCCCTCTGACTTGCACACTTGTCCCCCAGGGTCCCCATGGCTGGTTCCTTCCTTCTTCCCCATCTCAGGGCAAACATCCCCCCTCAGACAGCCCACCCCCCCCCCCAGCCAACCTCTGCTCTGCCACCCTGCCTTATTTCCTCATAGCACATGGCTTTACCCAGTTACCCTGTTAGCTCATCTGCTTATTTGTTGATCAGTGGGAGCCCCCACAACAGTGGACGCTTCCTGAAAGCAGGGGTCTTATTCTCCATTGTGGCCCCAGTGCCTAAAAGAATCTCTGGCATACAGTAGATGCTTAACAAATGTTTCTTGGATGGATGCATGTATGCATGCATGGATGGATGGATGGATGAATGGATGGATGCATGGATGGATGAATGGATGGACAGATGGACTGACGGATGGATGGATGGATGAATGGATGGATGGATGAATGGATGGATGCATGGATGGATGCATGGATGGACAGATGGATGGATGGATGGATGGATGCATGGACGGATGCATGGATGAATACATGCATGCATGCCTGGGTGCATGCATGGATGGATAGATGAATGCATGGATGCATGGGTGGATGCATGGATGCATGGGTGCATGGGTACATGGATGGAAAGACAGATGGATGGGACAGATGGATGGAAGCATGGATGGATGGATGCATGCATGCATGGATGCATGGATGGACAGATGGATGGATGGATGGATGGATGGATGGATGGATGAAAACTCCAAGCAATAGGGCTTGGTGGATGTGGATAGAGAAGGACTAATCTTGGGGGAAACTTACAAAAGAAAAAAAGTCTACGTATATTTCCTCACTTAATCCCACATCATCTGTGAGTAGTACCTTCCTCCATTCTCCTAGGCCTCCTCCTCAGCTCCTTGTGGCCCCTCTCTAATGTTTGCTCTCTCTTGCTACTGACTCACCCCTGTTTTCAGGAAAACTAATTCATGCTCAGGTGCAATTAGCAGAGCACTCACATTCAAAGGAAGTTTTCATTTTTAGCTGCCTTCAAAGGTTGAAGTCAAATAAATGAATAGCAAATGGTGGAATTTTTGCAACCAGTGAGGTTGCGGGACTGTCCTGACTCCCTGAGATCAGATTCAGTATGCAACTATGCCTCTGTCTCAGGTAAACGTTGGCTGCCTACCCCCAAGTCAGGCTCGACTGCATGGCCTTCTGGATTTTGCTGGTCTCTGTCACCTCACTCCCCTCCCTCGCCCACCACTTTCCCAAGATAAATCAACCAGGTCAGTCAACACGTTTCGCTGAAAAAGAAACAAGTTAGTCTTTTGATTCGACAAAGTGGGCCTTTCTTGAGGCAGAGGGGCTGGGGCGGTCGGGAGCATGTGGAATAAGCGTTGCCGGGCCAAGACAAGGCCCCTTTTGTGTCCAGGGACAAAGATAGAGTGTCCCAGCAAGATGGGGCCAGGGCCTTTCCAACACCAGCTCCGGCAGCCGGGATTGGCTGGCCATCAGACAAGTCCACCCCGTGACTGGGCAGCCCAGGCTCCTAGCCACCAGCCACCCCCCACCCCTCCCTTTGGCAAACAATTGGGTGGGAGTGAAATAAATTATGAAGCCGGACCGTCTGCTCTGTCATGGCCACCTGGTACTCATGGAATTGGGAATTCTCATATCCTACAGACCTGGTACTCGAGGGATCAGCGGCCCTGGAGCTTCCACAACCTTTGGACATGAGCAGACTTCTTGGGTTTGGCTCCAGCTCGGTGACCTTGGGCAATTCACCCCACCTCTCTGTTCGCCCTCCGCAAAATGGCACAAGAGTAATTCACCCTCCAGCTATTGTGTAGATTCAATGCAATGGCATCTCTAAAGAATAAGGCACATGCCTGGCACAGAGAGGGCCCTCAGTCATTACGATGCACAGTATGTCACGGTTTATATATCACTTTACATCCATGACCTCATTCTATGCACAGACTGCCACCCCCCAACCCTCTCTAAGGAGGCAGGATAACCATTCCTATTGGCTGAAGAAGAAAGGGAGGCTTGAAGGAAATTTGGAGAATCTGAACCCCTGGGGAGTTGAGGTATTCTGAGAGGAGACCAGCAATGTTATGAGTGGCCCCGGCTGACAGCTCGAGAGATGGTAACAGAATCGCCAAGAGAGAAATATCGCGAGAACCAGAGACTAATGCTAGGTCACACCTCCAGGTCTTTGCACGTGCTGTGTCTCTGTAGGAAATGCCATGTCCTTTTTGAGTGGAAGGGGGACAGAGTAATGGTGCCCTGCCTTTAAGACTCCACTTAGCCTAGGGAAGCAGGAAATTCACTCTTCATTTCATACTGTTTCAAATGTTTGCTGTGTGGAAAAAATTTTTTAACGGAAACATCCGGTTGAATGTGTTCATTCAACAGATACTTACTGAGCACCTACTATTCATCAGACATGATGGGGTTGCTGTTTAAGACAACTTGGTCAGAGAGAGCTACTGGGGAGGTGACACTAGAGCAGGAGAGACCCAAAAAAAAGCGAGGGAATGAATCATGGGAAGCCTGAGGGAAGGGAGTGGCCAAGGTAAGACTCTAGCTGGACTGATGAATCCTTGGCCAAGCAAAAGTTCTAAAGCTATTGCTCTTACTGATGGGTAAGCTCCAGTAGCCTGATTCCCCAGGCCTGACAGAGTGAATGCTGTTTTGAGGTCCTGACTCTCTTCCTCTTCCTGGCTGTGGTTTCTTGGCAGATTCTCTTACCCCTGGCCCTAGTAACCCTAGTAGAAGGTGGTAAGAATAGCCTGATCCAAATATTGGGATTGTCCTCATCTGTCCCAGTGTGCTCGCAATGGGATCAAAACCAACTCTTCTTCCTTTTCCCTCACCCCCCGCCCCCAGCACAGCCCAGCCCACAGAAGCATGGGGCCTAGGGGCGGGAGGATAGGGAGAGATAGCCACCAGAGGCCAAGGAGCCCCACCCCATGTCTCAAGAAGTATCCTCCATGAGGCTCGAAAGCTGAGTCCATCTGACCTGGGTCTTGGGGGCCCCCAGAGCAGGGGAGTGCCCTGGCCTTTGTAGATCAGAGACAGGCTGGGCACGGCCAGATGTGGGGGGCCGCGAGCACTGATCGGCATGCCTGGGGCTCTTGTCACCTTATCCAGTGGAATTCAGAGGCTTAGAATCTCAGAGTCCTCGGTATTAGAGTAATAACTTAGAAAGTTATTCTAAAACGTTGCATTAGAATTGTGTTCAAATAATATAGAAATGTCATACCATCTTAGCAGCTTAGATTAGAATGTTGTGTTACAATGTCTTATAATATTGTAGCAGGACGTTATGTAATGTTATGTGTTAGAGTACTGTGTTGCTTTGGAGCATTGATTAGAATGTGGGTTAGAACTGTCCTAAAATGTTGAATTAGAATATTAAGCTGTGTCAGAATGTTATATTTGAGTGTTCTGTTATAAGACTATATTAGAGTGTTACAATAAAATATTGTGTCTCACTGTTTCGTTAGCATGTTTTCTTAGGATGGCACGTTGAATCTTAAAATCCAAAGCCAGCTTGTGGAATTGTTGGGTGCTTAGATGGGGGGCAGAGTGATCCCTGGCCTGGGAATCTCAGGAGGCTGGATTAGGGCTCAGCTGCAACCTGACCCTTTCCCTGATTCTTTCTCTCTTGGGGCCTCAGTTTCCCCATTGTTAAGACAACGGCTGTTGAACAGTGTGTTCTCTAAAGCCTCCTTCACATTGAATGTTTATGGGGCTCTGAGTGTTGGAATCTTACCCTTTCCCTCCTCCCGGGCAGGAAGTGAGAATTCTAGTTAACAATGAGCTTGATCTTATCGGGAATAAATGACTTTCTGGGAGTAAACAGCTTCCTCACTGACAGGAAAAGTAAGAGAATCAAGTGACCAGGGTGAGAGAAACTCCCAGCAGCCAGAACGAAGGGCCTCCTGCCAACTGCTCACTGTCTTCCTGAAGGCACAGGCGTCCCATCCCTCCCCAATCCAAGGATGAAGCATGGTCCCTGTCCCCGCCCCCCTGAAACACTCCCCACTCCCCCCACGCCCAGCCCTCTCCAGATCCCACCACTGACCACAGTCCTGGGTTCCCCACCACTGACCGAAGGGAGGAACTGCTGAGTTCTGAGCCATCCCTCCCCCACCAGGCTTTGGCCAGACCTGCCTCATCTCACAGCTCTGCCCCTTCCCCCTGTGGGTCAGGCCCCTTTAGAAGTAGGCCTTAGACAAGTGATCTGAGCAAAAATATCCTGGCCAACCTTCACTGCTCCTTACTCCTGACAAGAGAAATCACAAGATATCAGGGTGACCTGGGAAAATCCACATGCTCACGCAGACTCTGTTCCATACATTTCCAGGGTTTTCACACACCCCGTGACCCACGATCTAAGGCACTGAAGGGGTTAAGCACATGTCCCACAGACCGGCTACTAGCTGCGAGTACTCTTGTACTAGAAGCCCCTTCCTCCTCTGAACGAACGTGTGTCCTCCCCTGCAAAGTGGGAGTGAGGGCTTGGAGTTTGTTGGGCCTGGTGGGCATGAACTTGAGATCACATCTGCAAAGCGTTGAGCTCAGTATCTATCAATGCACAAGTGTGCTGAGTTTGTTGAGATCTGGCCACACTCCACACCCTGGCCCTTGCCTCCAGTCTGGAGTCTGGGCCCCCACCTCTCCACATACTCCAGTTTGGAGAATAACATCCATACCCACGGTCATGCTGAGATAAAAGAGGGGATCCATAGGATTAAGGGAGCCAGGAGCCCTTTTGCCTAGAAGGCTCCTTCCCTAGGAAGTGAGCCTGATGGTTTTTGCTGAAACAAGTCTCTTGATACCTACAAGGTCATCTGAGAAAGCAGACCCGGCCTTGACACCTGGCGTCAAAAGGCTGGGCAAGGTTCTAGCCCCACATTCATTGGCTCACCTCTTCCTATCACATGGCTTTGTTTATCTAATCTGTAAAGCGAGGCTTAAAAAGGCACTTCTTTCCTGGGTCATCCTGGGGGTCAAATAAGGTGATATAACTCTTACATCTAGAAAAGATCATCAGTGGCCTTGTGTGCTGTGGGGATGGAGAGTACAGAATGTCTTGCAGAAACAGAGAAGAAAGGGAAGGGTGAAAGGAAAAGTGGGGAGGGAATGGAGAATTTAGAGAACTGGCCATGTTATGGGCAGTTCCTGGGGCAGTTCCTGGGGCAGTTCCTGGGGCAGTTCCCTGGGCAACTTACAGAAAGAGCCTGTGTGAGCAGTCAGCAGACTTGAGTCTGAATACCAGGTCTGCCATTAGGTCACTGTATGACCTTCAGCTGGCCCCCTGCCCTCTCTGGGCCTCAATGTCTTCATAGGTACCATAAACCAGTCAGACTGGTTGAACTCCAATGGATTTCTTGCTGTGTGGCCACAAGTCCTTGGCTTCTGGCTTGGCTGGGGAGATTCTAAACACTTTCCTTTTCACCTTCACGATTGGCCATAAGCTGGGAGGGGGGGAGGGAGGGGAAGAATCTTAGACTCCTGAGGTGGGGGTGGGAGGAGGCAACTGGGAGAGCTGAGGACAGCCAGTGGCCAACACCCCTGCCTGAGGGTTGGTAACAATTCCTAGATCCTACTTGGTCTGCTTTGCTGCTGATCACATGCAGGGAGCAGTGAGAATGGAAAGCAGTGCCTGGCACTGGAGTAAAGCAGTGAGAAACCCAGATCCAGTTCTTGCTTGCATGGAACTAACATTCAGGGCGCGTAACAGGCAACGCATTAGAGCCCTGCTGTTTGCTACATATACATTTATTATTGTTATAGTCTCTTGTCGAGTCAACACTTTTATCGATATATAATGTCCTTCTTTGTTTCTTGTAACAGCATTTGGCCTAATGTCTATTTTGTCTGATATTAGTACAGCTACCCCAGCCCTCTTTTGGTTACTATTTGAATTGCGTATCTTTTTCCATCCATTCATTTTGGACCCATTTGGGTTTTTGGATCCAATGGGAGTCTTTTGTAACAGCCTAGGATATATTTTTTTTATTAAAATTTTTTTTAATGCTTATTCATTTTTGAGAGAGAGACAGAGTGTGAGCGGGGGAGGAATAGAGAGAGAAAGAGACATAGAATCTGAAGAAGGCTCCAGGCTCCAAGCTGTCAGCACAGAGCCTGATGTGGGACTTGAACCCAAGAATGCAAGATCATGACCTGGCCGAAGTTGGATGCTCAACCTGCTGAGCCACCCAAGCGCCCCTGTTTTTTTAAATTCACTCTGTCTATTTATGCTCTTTGATTGGAGAGTTTAATCCATTTTTATTTAAAGTAATCACTGCAAAGGAAGAAGTTACTTTTGTCGTTTTATTGTTTTCCGTGTATGGTATAGGCTTTTTGTCCCTCATTTTCTCCATTATTTCCTTTTTTGTGTTCAGTCGATTTTTTTTGTAATGACACATTTCAATTCCCTTCTCATTTCCTTTTGTGTATATTCTATAGATATTTACGATATCTATAGAAATGCCTATAAAATATAAATCTGCTAATGGTTGTCATGGGGATTATGTAGAACATCCTGAAGTTATAACCATCTAATTGAGTTCATACCAACTTAATTTCAATTGCATACAAAAACTCTATTCCAATACAGCTATGGTACTGATGTCACAAATTACATGTTTATACATTACATACCCCCTCACAGAGATTTATAAGAATGTTTTATTTGTGTGTTTTTTAAACCTTGTAGAAAATTTTAAAAATGGAGTCACAAAAAAACAAAAATAAAAAATGGAGTCACAAACCAAAATTATAATAATATTTGCTTTATATTTGCCCAATTATTTACCTTTCCTAGAGGTCTTTACTTCTACAGCTTTGAGGTGTAGTATCTTTTTATTTCAACCTGAGGGACTCTCCTTAGCAAAACTTGTAGGGCAGGTCTCATGGTAGTGAACTCCCTCAACTTCTGTTGATCTTGAAATTTCTTTTTTTTTTTTATTTTTTAAAATGTTTATTTATTTCTGAGACAGAGACAGACAGGGCATGAGTGGGGGAGGGGCAGAGAGAGAGGGACACACAGAATCTTAAGCAGGCTCCAGGCTCTGAGCTGTCAGCACAGAGCCCGACGCAGGGCTCAAACTCACAAACCGTGAGATCATGACCTGAGCTGATGTCGGCCGCTCAACCCACTGAGCCACCAGGCATCCCTGATCTTGAAATATCTTAATTTCTACCTCATTTCTGAAGGACAACTTTGCTGAATATAGATTTTTTTTTCCTTTTTGATATAGAACTCTTAGTTGAAAGGTTTTTTGTTTGTTTGTTTCTTTTGTTTTTTAACACTACAAGTGTATCCCTTCGCTGCCTGCTGGCCTTCAAAATTTCTGCTAATAGGCTGATAACTGTATCTGAGGATCCCTTGTATGTGATGAGTCACTTCTCTCATGCTGCTTTCAAGATTTTGGCTTCTGTTTGGGCTTTTTACAGTTTGATTATAATGCACCTCGGTGTGGATCAGCGTATATTCTACTTGGGGGTTGGTTCAGCCTTTTGGATTTGCAGATACATATACTTCATTGATTTTAGGAGGTTTTGGCCATCATTTCTTCAAATAAACTCTCTGCCCCTTTTTTCTCCTCATCTTATGGGACTCTCATAATCCATATATTGCTCCTTTAATGGTATCCACAGTCTTTTAGCTCTGTTCACTTTTCTTCATTCTTTTTTTCTTCCCACTCTTCAGACTCGATAATTTCTTTTTTTTTTTTAACGTTTATTTATTTTTGAGACAGAGAGAGACAGAGCATGAACGGGGGAGGGTCAGAGAGAGAGGGAGACACAGAATCCAAAACAGGCTCCAGGCTCTGAGCGGTCAGCACAGAGCCCGACGCGGGGCTCGAACTCACGGACCATGAGATCATGACCTGAGCCGAAGTCGGACGCTCAACCGACTGAGCCACCCAGGCGCCCCCAGACTCGATAATTTCAATTGTCTTGTCTTCTTCCTTCAGCTCAAATCCATTGCTCATCATCATAGGCAGCAAGATGGCGGACTAGGAGCTCCAAGCTCTCATCCCTCCCACGGAAACATCAAAACAAAACAAAAATAAAAACTAGAAACTGCACTGAACTAATATAGGGGCCCTGGAAAACAGTCAGAGGCTCATAGTAACCAATCGAACATCCAATCAAAATGCCTGGCACAAGATCTTATGGGTGGGCACATACCATAGACCATCTACGGACCCAGGCATCTGTGGATCTATAGTCTCCCTGCAGTTTTCATAAGCAATGCCTGCTGCTTCTTCCTGCCTGAGATCCAAGTTGGATGAAAAAGGTACCATCCCTTCAGGAAGCACTCATCAGGTTAGAATGCTGCAAATAAGATCTGCTTCCCAAACTCTGATTTGAGGGAGGCAGTCGGGAACTAGATTGCTGCCTTGTCCAGCCCAAGAACACTGTTTTTCCAGGGAGGGGAGGGGACAAGGGCTAGAGTAACTACCACGAACCTTCTACGCTGTTTTGAGGGTGGCCTTTTCTTGACTGGATGGTCAGCTGGTTGCTGTAAACCTTTGACTCTTTTCCAGAGCATTTATATTGGTTCAGCCCAGTTTCTAGATTTTTGTGTTTGTTTTTGATGCTTCCGTGAGAGGGATGGGGGCTTAGAGCTTCCCAGTTTGCCATTTTGCTGACTCTGATGGACAATACACTAGAGACGGCCCAAATATCCAACTGCACAATACAGGGAAGTGAACTGCATTGCTAGAGTGAATGTGTGCAGGGCAGAAGCTACTATGGATCATTGGAATGAGGAAAAGCCTTGGGAAAGGGATGATTTTTAAACTGAAGAAGGGGGGAAGGAAGAATCCAAGAAAGGAACTAGGAAAAGAGCAAGGACAAAGGCCCCAAGGCAGGAAAGAACCTGGTTTGTCCCGGGCACTGTTAGAAGGCTAATGTGCCTGAAGCCCAGGGAGTCAGAGAAGACAGGGCCTGGGGGGCCAGGATGAGCAGTTTGGGCTTTACTCTAATTGTAATGGAAACCCATGGAGGGCTTTAAGAACTAGAAAGACTTTGTGCGTTTGTTTAAAATGAGACAAGGCTGCTGTGCGGGTGAGGCCTAGAGTAGAAGCAGAGAGACCGGTGAGGAGGCTGGTGTAGACGCCCTGGTGAGAAATGAAGCTAGAGTCTGCAAATGAGGAGGCAGCCCTGGGCAGGAGTCACCATGGCAGCGTCCTTGAGGGCTTTCACAGGTGGACCTGGGAAGAGCCCCGGCCAAGCCAAACCCAGTCTGGTGCTGGAGCGAGAAGTGGAAGGGCACTGCTTTGGCTCCCGTGGGCTTCTTTTGAAGTTCTGGGCTCCACCTCTCCCAGCCGTGCTTTTCTCTGGGGAAAAGAGGGCAAGCTGTGATGGCTGAGGGTGGCGGAGGTGGCAGTGAAAAGGTCCATGCTTTTCAAACAGGAACTTGACCATTGAGAAGATGGGGAAGCAAGGGCCCGAGGGAGGGGAATGTGGCTTTGGCCTCACGGTGAGTAGGTCTTCTTTAGTGGGGCTGAGTCAGGTACCACATGGCTCAGTTCCTGCTGGTACCGAGATGTCAGGATTCTCAGTGTGCCTGAGGTTAAGCACAAAGATTCCAGCGTTGGGCTGGCCTCGCCAGAGTCCTGATCCTCTGACTCACAGCATGATGTTGCACAGGCTGCTGCCCCTCTCCCAACCTCCGTTCCCTCGTGTGGACTACCGAGGTGACAAAAGTCCCCACAACACTGGGTCATCACGAACTATGTGAGATCACATGTACGAAGCACTTAGTAGGTGTCTGTCGACACCGGCCACCTAGCACACAGTACTGAGTAAGTACTCAGTAATTGATCTTTGCAATGACAACAGTCATTATCAGCAGGGTAACAATTTTGAGGAACCCATCAGAACCACAGAATCCAGCTTGGTTTGGTTTGGGGAAACGTCTGAGCCCCAGAGTTCACCTGCCCTCAGGCCTCGCAGCCCATCTCAAGGTCAAAGTGAAATGTCGTGGGTCAAAGAGAAAGAAAAAGAAACTGCACGGAGAAGGGCAATGAGCGATTAGATCCGTGCCTCACAGATGGGTGCCATTGGAGACGAACTTTGAGGGGGGGGTTGGAGCTACACATGTGAAGACCGCAGGGTGGCCTTCCGGGGGGAGAGAGGAGACTCAGCCAAGGCTTGGACGTAGGAAAATGTTTCTTATTCCTTTGGGGTAGACACGAAAGAGAGGCTCATTTGGGCCACGCTGCAGTGAAAAGTTTGTGGTGGGAGCGTGAACATGAGGAAATCAAGTTGTTGGATCGTCGCTAGACCACGGATGCAGAAGTGGGAGGGTTTGTCTGCACTCTGGACGTGGTGGGGGGCTGTGACTCTTCCTGGGGAAGAGAGGACTGTCCTTAGAGCTGAGCTTCAGGAAGGCCGCTCTGTCTGCCTGTACAAAGGCCCACGGCCCTGACCCTTGCCCCGGGGCCAGGTCGGTGGTCTAGGCCAGGGATGCTGAGGCCCAAGCTTAGTCAATGGGAGTGTGGATGGAAGGAGACTCCAGAGGGAAGGGGTGGTCAACAGCCTTGTCAACCACCTAGAGGTGGCAGGGGTGAGGGAGGATCCAGGGAGGACTCCCGGCTTGCCAGCCCAGGACACCGGGTGGCTGAGAGGAAAGACAAGGACAGCAGAGATGCAGGAAGGAAGACAGTGGTGGCTCTGGGCCTGTGAGCCCTCTGCCCCGGGGGCATTTGGTTCTGTGGGTCTGGACTGCGGGGGGGGGGGGGGGTCTCAGGATTGGGGGCACAATTGTATTTGACGGTGGTTATACCTTGAGTTTGACTGGTTGGTTGAGGAACACGGGCAGAGGAGAGAAGGGTCAGGCAGGACGCTGGGCTGCCGCTGTCCCTTGGCCCACGTGTGGCCCGTCGGGCCCTGGAACAAGCCTGTCGCTCTCTTCTGTGCCATCCCCCCTCTTCTCATCTTACACTTCCTTTCTGGCCCTCACTTAGCTGCGTCATTTTAGGGAACTTGGAAACCAGGCCTCGTGTCTTTAACTTACAAAATTATACACTCCAATGAGCCGGAAAGGGGCTTTTGGAATAATTCTATTGAAAATATGTGGGTTTTCGCCTTGAAATGATCTTCCTGAAATTATCCCCTTTCTCTCTTTATAAATATTAAAAAGAAGGAATCAGAGCTTAGTGCTTTAAATCCCTATTCAGGGACTTTCTTGTCTGCCTCTCAGGAAAGCAGCCAGTCATTTCCGAGGAAGAAAGGAAGGCTGGCTCAGTTCCCTTTTACGTGACCCTGCCCCAGATCCACCTTTCGGAGTATCCCTGACCAATCCCTCCTTGTCCCCTTACAGCGAAACTGGGCTTTACTGGAATATTACACGTCAGCGTGAAGGGTGTGAGAGAGAAGGCGCAGGCTCGGGAGGGGAGGGGAGAGGGGAGGAGAGGAGGAAGGCTGCAAAGATGGAGGCAGACAGAGACAGAGAGAAGAAGAGAGACAGAGACAGGGAGGGAGGGAGAGAAATCGCTCTGGGGAGAAAGGGAGAGACATGTGTCCCCTACAGAGACAGGCTGGTGACAGAGACACAAGCTCAGGCGGAAGATCAGGGGGGACACAGAATACGGGGGCAGAAAGCAGCACACAGATGTAAGTGGGGTGGGGGGCGGGGAAAGGAGACACGGGAGCGGGACACTGGCAGAGTTGGAGGAGGCCATGAGGCCAGAGGCCCACAGAATGGAGTTGACACTGACTGACAGGTGGGGTAGGGAAGAACCATGGGAGAGAGACGCAGGTGGATGGTGACACACGGCAGGGGGGGGGGGCGGGGGGGCTGTGGGAACAAGGAGACCGGATGGGCCTGTGCCACCCTCAGGCTGAAGGCCAGCGTGTGCTGGGGACAAACGCGTGGCTCGTGTGCAGGATGGCATCTGATGGAGGGAAGTTCCTCGTCCCCAGCCCGGGCCCTCTGGCACCTGCCTCAGGCCCATGATTCCCGTTAAGCCCTGCTGACCTTTGACATCCGGGGGAATGGGGGCAGAGGGCAGAGGTCAACAGAAGGACCTGAGTTCAAGCATCGGCTCTGCCAATCACCGCCACGTCACCCTGGACACGTCATGCCGTCTATGGAACCTTGGTTTTCTCACCTGCATGGTGGGGGACGGTGATACCCAATCGCGGGGCTGTTGTGCCGCCCGCTGTGAGACACCCGCCCGTAAAGGCCTTGGCACAGCGCCCAGATCGCTACCCTCACAGGAACGGGGGTAGACGTCACCCATGGTGCAGTCTAGGGCTCAATTGCGATCCTTCTGTAGACCTCAGAACTCACCAGTCAGGGCTGACCCTGGGGACCTAGGTGTAAAACCCCTCCCCAACAGGCACCCCAAAAGGGGAAATCTGCGGAGGGAAGGGAACAGGAAGTTTTAGTGGCTGGGAGAGATTCTGAAAAGGCTTTCCCAGGCAGCCCTGGTGGGTACAAGAGGCAAGGGCAGTTGGATTCACCTAACTGGCCTCCACCTCCCTGAAAGGGGACGCGGGAAGAAGGCGCGTGCCCTGGCCCACGGCTCCCTGTGTGACCTGGAGCCCCTCCAGGACTTCGTCTGCCCGTCTGACCAAGGGTAGCAGACGACAGGCTCTGAGAGGGCCTTTGAGGCCCTGACCCTCAGGGTTCTAGGAGCCCGTCATTGTAAGCAGCCTGACCTGGGTGGGGTGGGGGTGGGGAGGGTGTTCCCGGCTCCCCCTCCCCCACAGACTGCAGCAGGAACCAAGGCCCCAGCGCCTTCTGAAGGCTCGGTCACAAAGCGCGGTGGTCGGTCACCGGTTACCACATAAGCCAAGCCCTTGATCTGCTGTGTTTGAGGAAACTCTTTGTTCCTTTCAAGCCTCTATTCTCTCAGCTGGGGCTGGTGCACAGACCGAAGCAGTGAGTTTGCTCTTTCTTCCTTTTCTTTTTGGATTTTTAAAAATAACCGGCTTGTGTGTGCAGGCAGCATTCCAGAATTGGGTTCCCAGGCTGGGGTTCAAGGCCAGGCACTCCAGCAGCCCCTCGCTCCCAGGAAGGCCTGGGCGGAGGGAAAGCCAAAGGGCCGGGTGAGGGGGCAGGGCATTCAACCTGTGCCCCAGAGAGACTCAGGTTCGGGAGCCAGCCCGGGAGGGCCCACACTGGTGCCCTCCCACCGGCTTCTGGACTTTAGTTTGTCGAGTGTAAGATAAGAGCCAATCGTGGAGACAGCTGCCTCTCTCCCTTGCTGGGTCCGTGCCAGACATCGCTGATCGATCGCCCTCCCCCATGGAGCTTGGATGAGCCCTGAGAATCCTTTTCAGCACGGTGCTCTCTCTGGGTGTCTACCACCAATAGGATTTGGCTTGCAAACAGACCTACCTTCCATCCCGGGACATGGTTATCTCTGAGAGGCCAACACAAAGTAGGCACTCGATAAATATTTGTTGGATAAATAGACTTTCCTTTTCTTTTCTCTCTCTCTCTTTTTTTTTTAAATCTTTACGGCACGTCAGCCACTATTTTCGAAGCACTTGCTAGGCTGTGAACAAAGCAGAGTTCCTGACCTCCATCCAACATGTGGGGGAGACAGACAATAAGCAAATAAGCAGAGAGAACTACATCGGATGTCAGGTGGTGAGCAGTGCGATGAAGAAATATGAAGCCGCGTAAAACAATGGAGAGTGACAGGGTGTGGGCGTAGGCGCTCCTCGTAGGTAAGGTCATCGGAGGAGGGCTTCTGGAGCGCGACACTGGAGCAGAGACCTCGGCAAGGCGAGAATCTCTGAGAGCCCATCCCTCTGAGGCTTTGAGGCTAAACTGGTTTGACACTAAGATACTAATCTGCGTTGTGTACGATTCCAGAATTCCACGACTCTAAGAACCTCTAACTAAAATTACACATTTCTACTGTTCTCGCCTCCCATGGAAATGATTCTAGAATTTTGTGATTCTGAAATGTTAGGATTCACTGAAGCATCTTTTTGCTTGAATAGACCAGGATTCATTGCCTACCCTCTCCCCGCTACCCCCAGGAAATGGAGCTGAAAATAGAAACCGTCAAAACAACAAGCCATTCCAGCTCTAAGTGCCATAGTAAACAAATGGTCCAATGTTGCTCCGATGGGTTAATTGCAAGCCCATTCATGAGGGATCATCAGTTGATGGAGAGGAGGAGTGAGCCCCTTGGGAGAAGGGGTGGCTTGTGGCCGGCCCTGGGGTGGGGCAGGTCTGTACCAGCGGCCAACGCTCTGGATGTCTCGCTCTGGCCCCTTTGGCTTTGGGGATCAAAATGGTGGACATTTTGACGAGGAGCGTAAAGAGAGGCCTCTCTGAGGGGGTAGCATTAAAGCCGCACCTGAGAACTGATAGGATGCCAGGTTCACAGCCGGGGGGGAGAACAGTCCCAGGTAGAGAGAACAGCAGATTCAAAGGGCGAGAGAGCTTGGCTGGTTCCCAAAGCAATTGGAGGACAGGAAAATGAGATGAGATCAGAAGGGCAGGAAGGGGCTGGATCCTACAGGGGTTTGTCGGCTAGGATTGGGAACGTGGAAGCTACTGGAAGGTTTTAAACAGTGAGTGATGTAATGTAATTCCATATTTAAAAGATCCTGGGTGCTCTAAGTACAGCGGACTATGGGGGGGTGGGGCACGAGTGGAAGCTGGAAGGCCAGTAAGAGACTGCGGTGTTTGTCCCCGGAAAGAGTGGCAGCGGCATGGATTTACATGGTAGCAGGTGGATCCATCTGTTCACCCATCCCTTCTTTCTGCCCTCCCTTCCTCATCCCTTCATCCATCCATTTATTAACCGAACACTTATTAAGTGTCTATGGAGAGCCAGGCACAATGCTGGGCTTATAAGGACGAATTAAACGTGGTTCCCGACCGCAAGGAGCTCACAGAACGGCAGGTCCCTGAGCCTGCAATGTAACAGTAATGAATGTCCCAGTGCAAAGTACCCCGCGGGCTCATGGGACGTGATTCACCGAGCCCGGGATGTTGGAAAAGGCCTCGTGGAGGACATGTCGGTGTTTGAGATGTTGGAAGGTCTGAGATGTTGGAGGGGCAGCTCGGGGAAGGGTGAGGAGGCAGCACGAGTGAGTGTCCTGCAAATATGTGGCTGTCCAGGTTGGTGGGATCAACGACCAGGTGCGTGGAGGGACACCACGGGAAAGGGGTTCTGGGCCAGCTTGGGGAGGGGTGGGGACACATGCCTGTGACTTCCTGCTCAGCTCCGCCTGCCCCTACCGGAGCGGAGTAATTTAATTAAGTACCAGCCCTTAAACAAGATGCAGCTGTTTAGCAGATGTTGCCTTTCACCCCAGATGGAGGCACATCTTGGCGATGGGCACAGCGTTTCCAGGGCGCCTAATTTGTAAGGCTGCGGAGAGGAAAGAAATTCAAGATGCGGCCGTTATTATTTAATGGCCATCGTTCATGACACACACACACACACACACACACACACACACACACACCCCAGCACCACAGCCACATGGCCACCATTCCTGTTGGCTCGGAATGGAGACAGAGGCAGGCCCCGGGGAGGGTGATTTGCTGGTTCTCAGAGAACAAGAGAAGAAAAGCAGAGGAAAAGGTCACCAATCTGCAGAACCCCCAAGAACGTTTATGCGAGTGGGAAGCAGCGACTTATCCCTCATTTTGCGCGAAAGGGGCACAATCGGTAACCACGATCTATTGAACTCTAACTCAGGAGCCAGGCGCTGTGCCAGGTGCTTACACATACCTTGTCTCTGCCTCTCTAATCCTCCCAACAGCCACGCTCGGTCCTACCTCAGGGCCTTTGCCCTTGCTTTCTCCCCTGGCCAAGGAACACTCTTCTTTCAGAGGCCCACAGGGCTAATTCCCCAAAGACCTTCAGGCCTCACAATAAATGTTGCCTCCCCATAGAGTCTTTCCCTGACCAGCCTACATAAAAGGCACCCTTCTCCATAAGTCTCCACCCCTTACCTTGCTTGCTTTTCCTTTTCCTTCATTACCATATATATATATATATATATATATATATATATATATATATATATATATCTTGTGTCTGTTTCTCTCCTCTAGAGTTTAAATTTCCAAGGGCAAGGATTTTTGTCTGTTTTATTCCTTGCCAGCTCTCCAATATGCACAAGAATGCCTGACTCAAGACAGAATCCTATAAATATTTGTTCAATGGGTAGAGAAATGATCAATGGATCTCACCGAGCATATAAAAAGATTGTCAGGGAGACAAAATTACTCTCCCAAGAGTTACACATCCGGCAAGGGGTGAGTTGGGATTTGAGTTTGGGTCTGTCCCTTTCCTAGGGACTTTTCCTTCTCCGTAGCACTTATCACCGCTTATGTATTATTTCTGGGGCTGTGTTTGGTGTCTTTCTCCTCTCCCACCAGAATGGGGGCTCCAGTGAGAACAGAGTTCATGTGTTTTGCTCATAGTTATCTCCCCAGCACCCAGACAGAGCTCCCCAGCACCCAGGAAGCAGCTCATAAATATATGCTGAGCGACACTTTATTCTCACAAGCAATCCTGCAAAGTATGTTTCCTCTGTGCTATTTTACACATGGGGACATTGAGGCTCAACCAGAGAAGTGATTTGCCTTGCTTAAGGTCATCTGGCTAATGAATAGAGAGCTGGGATTTGAACCCAGGCCTCCTGAGCTCATTGGTCATGGAGAAGGGGACCCCCATTTAACGCTTGCTGGTTCGACCCACCCAAAGGCAACAGCTGCTTGGCCGAAAGCTCCACTCACAACCTACCAGGGAAGGCATTTCCCCCTCAAGGTCAGCAGTGTCAGGGCCGATGTGAAACTCACCCTTAATGCACAACTCCCCAGTTTCGTCCATTTAAGTGAAAACTTTGATGTTATTTTAACCCAAATCCCCCGTTGACTTCAATGGAAGCTTTGAATCCATGAGGAAGGTCAGACAGTGTTTTTGGAGGTAACATGGGCACCCAATGGAAATCATATTAGCATACTCATTATCATCAGGGCCCTTTGAATGTGTTTTTTAGCTGCTCCCTTAAAGTTGACTTGGTGACAATGGATCCTTTCTGTTCAGGAATCACTGGGCCAGAGTGGAGCTGTGGTCGGCTCCTGTGTGCTTTTCTGTGCTTTTCAAATGATGACAGTGAACCCATGTTGCATAAGGTAATGGAAAGAACGCCATCCACCAGGCACCCTGGTGGTGAATGAAGTACATTGTCTGGGTTTGAAAGAAATAACTCTTTAAGTCACTTGTGCTGGGACCCCAGGGATGGGCTCAGGTAACAAAAGGTGTTGCTAAACGGCCTTCCAAGAAAGCTGGCCCCTGTTAACGGGAGGCCCCTGGGCGCAGCAAAAAAAAAAAAAAAAAGAAAAAGAAAAAGAAAATCAGGAATTGGCCTTGGTTGACAAGATGGTTGTTCAACTTGAGAAAATTCCAGAATTGCCTGGGGAGCATTTACTACACCCAGTGCCCAGCGCCCCCACATCAGACCATTTGGTTCCAAATCCTGGGAAGTGGGGAGACCAGAAGGCATCAAAGGTTTCTAAGTGTCCTCAGATGACTCCAGTAGGCCAAGCGGCAGCTAGTAAGTAGAGCTGAACTGATCTCTTGTCAAACCAGAAGGGAGGGGAAGAGAGAAGTTGTGGGTGGTGACAGTGGAGAGGGAAGGGCGATCGGAAGTCCTCTGGGGATGTGTCCGGGAAGAGGAGCTTCGGAGAAGACACCCTCGTTTTTATTTCTGCTCTTAGGGAAATGTTCAAACTATGGAAAAGTGCAGAGAATCATACGACGACCCCACTACCTGGTACCAGCCTCATCAATCAGCAACACGGAGTCCCTCCGGTGTGAGGGGGTTTAAGGTGCGTGCTGCAGGCCGGTGGGGCGCCCCAGCTTCCCTGGGAGCCTCCTGGAAAGCCCACGCTGCTCATCAGTGATTCCGTGACAGCAGATCCTTGGCTGGAACACAGAACTCCAGCGCCGAGTTCTTGGGCTGGAACGTGATTTGACAGGAGAGCCAACAGCTGGGACACAGCACTTTTGTATTAAGGCAAAAACAGTTATATTCAAAAAGAAATTGCCACGCATTTGTCCTAATCCCTCCTTGACTTGTCTCCTTGGTTCTCTTGTTTGGGGATAGGGCCTTGGGGCTTACCCCTAAAAGGATCAAGGAGGTGAGTGAGTAGCCTGGGAACACCCGGAGGGTGACAGCTGGGCCAGGGTGTCTCCAGAAAGTCCTACTTTGTGTGCTCCTTTGTTCTTCCGACAAAGATTCACGGAGCGCCTGCTTCATGCCAGGGGTCGTGTTCTAAGTTGTGGGTTCACGCAGCTCACACAGTCGAGTGCAGGAGATGGATGGTCAACAGAAAGGACAACGGGCAGCAAGTCGGATTGTGACATGTAGCACTCGTGCTACAGAAAAAAAATAAATAAAGCAGGGAAGTGGATGAGGGCGGCTGGCACTCATTAGTAAGATGCCCAGGGAAGGGCTCTCTGCCAAGGTGACCCAAAGAAGGTGAGGGAGGAGCCAAGAGGGAGGAGCATTCGAGGCAGAGGGAATGGCACATGCAAAGGCCCAGTGGTGGGAACATTCCTTCCAAGAACAGTGAGCATGTTGTGTGGCTGGAGCAGAGGGAGAGTGGGGGACGGGGCTGGCAGGTGATGCCAGGGAGGCAGCCGTGGGAAACCGGTGAGGCCAGAGTGGCAGACCATGAAGGCCTGTAAAGACCTTTGTTTCTCCCAAGTGAGGGGGGAGTAATTGGTGGGTTTTGAGAAAAGGGATTGGAAGATCTGGCTTTTGTTTTCATGGGACCCCTCTGGCTGCTGAGCGCAGAACGATTATAGAAGGTGAGCACAGAAACTGGAGAAGGCTACTGTGTTCATCCCAAGGAACAGGGGACCGAGGCCCAGATCGGGGTGGTCAAGGTGAGCATGTCTCTGGAACCACAGAGGTGGTCGGTTTCTGGAAATGTTTGCCGGGTAGAGCCAACGGGATTTGTTGGCTGAAAGAATGTTGGAGTAGGAAACCAGCAGGGGGGTCAGGATGACGCCAAGGTGTTTAATCTCAGCAACTAGACAGGGAGGTTTGGCATTTCCTGAAATGGAAGTCCTGCAAGGAGGGATGCTTTGGGGAGGCATGGTGGGAAGTTGTGTTTGGAACAGGTTAAAATTGAGGTGCGTGGGCAACACAAAATGCATATGGACGTATGAACCTGGGGTGCAGGGGAGCGGCCTGCCCTGGCGTCCCGCTGCCCAGATGGTGTGTGATAGCCTGATCATAGGCAGGGGAGTGGACCAAGCACAGACCTGGGCCTCTCGTGAGCCAGGCACCGGGCCAGGCTGTGTCTTCTGGCCTCCTCAGGCCAGAGTCACGCCTGGGGCTTACACGGAGGGGGTTACTGCCCCCTCCCCATTGGCCACTTCCCATTATTAGCATTTACCCTGAGGTTGAAGAGGAAGGCTGATCCAGCCTGATTTAGGATGAAAAGGGCTGAAACTCTCAAGTTAACTGGAGCCGCGGGAGCTGTTGTCAAACTACGTGCAGGGATTGGAAGGCAGGAATTCTGAGCGCGCCTCACAGAAGGTGGTTTAGCCCGCCGGGAGACCATTCAGGACCCAGGGCTCAGGACCCAGGACAGAGCTCACTCTCCGGCCTCCTAGGCAGCAGGTGTCTGCGGGCCTCCACCTCCCCTACCGTCTCCCCTCTTCCCTCCTCTCCCTGGAGGTTTGGGCTTCCTCATTAACCCTGCGCCTTCATACGGTCTTGGCACCATCCGACCTGGCCTGGTCTTCCAGCTTTTGTGCATTTGACCCAACTCTCTTCGACCCAAACCCCAACCGGCAGCCCGGATGGGTGCCGATTGGTTTGGTTAAGGCTGATTGGTTTGGTCGAACCACTCTCAGCTGTGCTGGGTGGAGCTTTTGCCCCAGGCTATATCATTGGTTAGCCTATCTCTTGGCAGCCTTTGGGTCAGGTGACTTCTCCTGCTCCAATCGGCTGTTGGGGCACTTACGGAAGTGGATACAGACTCTAAGAGCCACCGTGGCAATGGCGATAGTAATAACAGCCGCGTAAGGTATTGATCACGGTGGACTCTGGATCAGGCAGTTTGGGTTCAGGTTCAAACCCTGCCCCTACCACTTACGGTGACCTTGGGCAGCTTTCAACCTAACCATGTCCCCATCTCCTCCTCTTTAAGTGGAGAATAATAATGTTAACTACGTCTTAGGGTTACGGTGAGGACTACTAAACTAGGCAATGAAACATCTACAGGACATATTTAATTAGGGTTGCATTCAAAAATGTAATTAAAAATGTAATCACCGTTGTCATTACTACTGGTCGGACAGTTCTTCTGCCCTTAAGTGTTTTAAAGGCACGTTCTCACTCAATTCTCCACAAAAATGCCAATGCAACAGGCTGTGTTTTTAATCCCACCTGACGAACGTGAAAATGGAGGTACAAAGGAGTTATGTGAATTGTCCAAGGGTCCCTCAGCTAGTGAGGGGTAGAGCCGGGTTTATAACCCAGGTTTGACTGGCCCTTGACTCAGAACCATTGCTCTGAATCATCATGTCTCCTGACGGGCGCATCTATGTGTAACTGCCCACTGTGGCCCACTTCTTCCGTGAGGCTGCGGGTAGGAGCCCCCCCAGAAGGGGCAGCACTCTGCCTGAAACTGCCCCCAGCCCCACCCCAGCTCTCCCTGCCCTCCAAAGAGACAATGCAATCTGCTGAAGTGCGTTCTGCACAGGTCACCAGCCCTGATCTGCAAAGGCCGTTCCTATCCCTTGTCCTGTGTGGTCCCTAATGCCTGAGTAAGTCAGCAGAGCAGGGATTATTCCTCCCGTTTAACGGATGCAAAGACTGAGACTCACCAAAAGGGAATCAGGATTCGAACCCAGGTTTGTCCCTTTCCCTTCCTCTATCCTCCCCACGCCCTGCAGGGCAAAACTGAAGCGAATTTGGGAGCCACTGGATGTTCTGGAACTGGGTAAAATTAAGGCGAGAAGAAACTGGGATTAGAGCTGGAAGGTGCCTCCTTGCACTGGGCCCACAGAGGCCAGGAGGTCACTGGGCCTGTATCCTGACCACTGCTTAGCAATGTAGCCAGTTCTACAGTCTCCTACTCATACTCATGGTCCAGAGTTCATTCAGGGTATAAAGAAAGTGGAATGACATGAATTTCTGGTGCCAGCTTAGTTTAATGAAATATGCCCACTACCCCGGCCAAAGGATCGCAGGAAGGAGGGGGCATCTGCAGGCTCACGGCTTATGTTCACCTCTTCTGGCACTTACATTCCAAGCATGGGCCTTGTCCATGCTCCAGGGTAATTTCCAATAAATTTCCAATAAATTTCCAATAAATGATCCCGGGCTGCACATGTGTGAGTGCCTCAGCACATCCCTGGAATCTGACAGACGAGGATATGAATCTCCACCTTGCACCTACTCACTGTGTGGCCTGGGGCAAGCCACTTAACCTCTCGGGGCTTCTCTTTCCTCATATATGATCCTTTCTCATTGGGTTACTGTGAGGACAGAGTAAGATATATTCATATGGTGCTTGTTAAAGTGCCTACGCGTTTATTGTTATTTTAGGCATTAAAATCCCTGGTCCCCCCCACAAAAAACTTCAGAACTTGCTGTTGGCATGGGAATGATTAAAAGATTTACCTTTTAGGAACATAAAAAAAAAATAATTAAGAAGGAAAGGTTATTATTTTGGTGACAGCGTGGAGGATGTCGCAGGAGGGACAAGAATGGAATTGAAACATGTCCGCTAAGTATGTGTTTGGCTACTGGTAGCAAAAAAAAAATCCAACAGTGCGACAGATTTCTAGTTTTTCCTCAATATCCACTCTCTCCTTTTGTCAACAGAATCCCTAATTTCAGCAGGACATGTGGCAGCCCAGAATGAAGATTACACTTCCCTGCTTTCTTTCCGAATCCCAGGTATGTCCATGTGAGTTCTTACCAGTGAGAGATGTTTTGTGTGGCTTCTAGAAAATGTCTTAAAAAGGAGAATAGATATCTCACTCCTCTCTTTCTCTTTGCTGGCTGGAATTTGAAATGTGACGACTGGCTCTCAAACAGCCATGCTGGACTCTGTGATGAATTAAAGATGGCTACTGATTCTTTGGTCCTTCTTCCTTCAAGAGGAAGAGTTTGTTTGGACTTCCTCTCCGCTTAAATCTGGGCTGGCCTGTGACTTATTGGACCAACAGAATACAGTGGAAATGATGCTCTGCCAATTCCGGACTTTGTCCTTAAGGCAACTGGCAGATTCTGACATGGTCTCTTGGATCCATGGCTGCCAAGGAAAAGGTCAAACCACTCTGCTGGAGAGACCCCCCCCTGGAGAAGCCCTAAGACCTTACGGAAAGGAATTAGGGACCCGGCTGAGCTCAGCACTGCAGTCTTCCCAAACCATCTTGTTCCTCCAGATGAAACCAATCATCAGCTGAACGCGGCCAAGTGACTAGTCAACGCCCATGGATCAGAAGGACCGCCCAGCTGAGCCCTGGCCGAATTTCAGGCCCGCAAAACTGTAGAAAATAATAAACATGATTATTGTTTGGGGAGTGTCTGCTGGGTACCAATACGTAACCAGAACAGACCATGAGATAGAAGGTATTTGTTGAGGATGCTGTAACAATTACACCATCTGGAGGCCTGGCCACCTCCGGATATTTTGTCCTACACGAAAAGTAGACTCTGTTTAAGCTTTGATGATACCTTGGGTTGTGGCTCATGGCCTCAGTTTCCCCACGATTATTCATTGGAGCATTAACGCCTGCCCTGTTACCTCCTTTTGCATGTAATACAAACAGTGCATATCCAAAAAGACCATGGGGCGTGCCCAAGTCGTTATGATACATTTCATGTGTCCGTAATCGGATACGAACTTGTCAGGGGGCCAACTGCGATGGGTTTTGGAATCAGATATGTTGGGACTGGAGGCTCAACTCTGCTACTTTCTAATGTGAAAAATTGGACCAACCACTGAATCTCTGTGAGCTTTGTTTCCTCATCAATAAAAAACAGACGATGCCTACTTCCCTTGTAGAGTCTGTGTGAGGATTAAATTAAATGAGATTAATCCATCTGGCTGATAAACGCTGAATATCTCCTATGTGCTAGGCCAGACCCACTCCTGATATTGGTGGGGTCTGGGCTCCCCCCCATCCCCCCAAATCTAAATGTTTAAACATTATACATCAAGCTAATATATTGTTTTTAACATGTTCTATCCTTCTCCTCGATGAATGTAAGTAACCTCACGACAACCTGGAAGGCCAGGTTCAGTTTGGAAACCTCAGACCCCCCAGACATGCAGAATGGTGGCAGTGGGGAGGGCTGGCCCCTTCCCTTGTCATCCCCAGCCCCAGGCCGCTCTGTGCAGACCCCACATGCATGTGTGTAGACACCCCATGCCTTTACAAGCTCCCTCCACCCCCATGCTCCTTTGCCTACCCCCCAGGCCTAGTGTTCTGCCTCCAGAGAACATACCAGCAAGAGGCTTGCACAGGCCCTGGAAGCCAGCTTGGAACCTTTGGATTTCAGGAATCCTGAGAACCCAGAGTATGTCTAGAAAAGAGATAAAGGCTTGGGTGGCTATCTCCCCTTGGCCCTGGGGGGGTCATACACAGCTGGAGGAGGGCCAGAGAGAGGCCCTTTAATGCGTGAGGACAAGGGTAGGGTCCCCCTTGCCTGGATCTAAGGGCCAGGTCAGGCCTATGCTGGTGGGGCTCATCAGCAAATGAAACTGGTAACAAGCCACCTGACCCATTCCTTCAGTCTGGGCCTCAGTGTCACCTTGTCTATAAAATGAAGACTTAGCTGATCTGATACCTTGGTTGGAGACCAAGGGCTGGTGAATGTCACCAGCAATCTCTTAGAGGCCAGGAGATCAGAAGGCTAGGGGGCGGGTTGAAGAGCTAAGCGACCAATTTACGCTCTCCGTCCTCCCTGTGGAAAGAGCCCTCCTCTAGCCTCAGCACTCTCTTTCTGAAGTCATCATCCCTCCTCGCACAGCCACAGTGCGAGTGATTACATGGCCAGGCCCAGCTGTCACCTGCAGTCCGAATCTGGTCTCCACCACGTACTGGACTCTCGAGGAAATGGGGAAATCGTTCAACTGCTTCAACTTCTCATTTCCCTCCAACAGGCGATTCAGCCTCCATTTTCCCATCTGTGAAAGGGGTCATGCTCTCCCTCAGGTTTGCTGTGAGCTTGGGGCCGACACAGACACAACAGCATTCAGAAGGGAGCCTGGCACAGGCTGTACACTTACCTGTGCTTCTATTATGTTACCACTTGGTGTTATTTCAAATGATCTTGTCTGTTTTCTCCTTTACTTGTTTACGGTCTTGGAAACACAGACGACCCACAGGCAGCCCTCTCTGCCCCGCTCCCCGCCGCCTCCCGCGCGCGGCGCTTGCAGAGACCGAATTCCAGCCGGCGGCTGGGCCCTGATGCACGCCACCTCCCGGTGCAGATGGGGAAACTGAGGCAGGGGTGTAGCGCCTGGGAGCGAAGGGCCGCAGAGACCAGCCCCGCCGCCCGCCGGGCGGGCACAGAGACGCGCTCTGAGCGCGGGTTGCCGCAGCGCGGCGTTTCTGTTCCTGGCGCGTGTGTGTTTCAAGACGCGACCGAAGCGACCGAGGAAAAGAGGTCTCCGTCCCGGTGCGCGAACAAAGGCCTTTGCACGCAAACAAGAACCGCGCGCTTGCTGAAGGGCCTGGTTTGCGGAGCGCAGCGTGCGCCCCGGCCCCCCGCAGCCGCGCGCCCTCCTCGGGCCAGCTGGGGGCGGCGGGGCCGCGGGCGCAGCTGGCGGGGAGCAAGCCGCGGCCGGCTCATCTAGGCTATTCTCGGGGAGGGGGGGAGGAGGGAGGGCTGAGACGCAGGGCGCCTCCCGCTCCTCGCCTGTCCCAAGGGGGCGCGAAGGTCACACGGCCCATCTCCAGGGGAAAGCACCTCCCTGAGGGGTGCGCGCCGGGCACGCAGACGGGACTCGGGAACGGGGCCTCGTGCCCCTTTCCAACGCTCTTTCGCGGCCACCTCTCCGGTGCAATCCCTCTCGGCGGCCCGCGGAGGCAGGATAAGTTAAGCGGTAAGAGCTGGGAGTCAGGAGCCAGGGAAATCTGGATTCGAACCCAGCTCGCCACTTGCCACGTGTGCAGCCAGGTGCAAGTTGCTCTGCCCCCTGAAGCCACAGCTTCTGTAAAATGGGGATAAGACAGCCCAGAAGGTCCTTAGGTCAAGGGCACAAATGAATCCCTTCATTCGTTCTTACAGCCATGTCTTCAGTTTACAGAGGTGGAGCAGGTTCAAGGTTGAAAGGGGCTTTTTCAGGGTCGCGCGCGGGGGGGGGGGGGGGGGGGGTCAATGGCAAACCCTCCAGATCTCCTGAGTGTAAGGATTGTTGGTCTCGGCAGCCTGAAGGGCGAGTTCTCCGGCAGGTTTTATACAGCTGGGTGCAGGTGGAGGGCAAGGTCATCTCCCTCCGTTCCCCCCCTGCCTCTCGGCCGCGCACCCTCAACCCTGCCCCCCAACCCCTACAGAGGCACAGGCTTCCCCTGGGGACGCTATGGGAACTGGCTGGATGATCCAGTGCCTGGAGGGGGTTTGGGGATGAGTTTTGGTCCCAGATCGAAACCATTTATTTTTTCTATCGTTATTGTTGATATTATTATATTTCATACGTAAAGCCCGAGCCCTTTCGGGAGGAGCCAGCCAGCCTGCTATGCTACTCGGGCCGACCTCCACCTCTCCGCAGTTCCTGCCCGGGAAGGTAGCCTCCTGCTGCCCCCTAGTGGCAGGCGCGGTCGTGGCGGCCTGGCAGGGCTCGCAAACAAGGGAACCGCAGAAACAGGCTTCCCTTAGCGCGTGGTGGAGGCTGTCCGCGGGGAGGGCGGGAGAAAATGCAGCCTGGCTCCCCCGCTGCCCTTTGTAACCCCGCGGATCTGGGGAATCTTGCGAGTGGAGAATAACAGGCCGAAATGGAAAGGCACGGGAGGTTGTTGGGGTTTTTTTCTTTCATTCTGCTTTTATTTATTTTTGAATAGACAACACGTTTCCACGTCTCAAAAGACAAAAAAGATCGTAGAGTGAAAAGGGAGTGTCCCTTCCACGGCTGTTCCCAGCAGCCAGTTCCCCTTCTGAGAGGCGGCGATTGTCACCCGCCTTGTGTATATCCCCCAGCAGAAAGTCTGTGCAAATATAAATATTTCACAGGATGGGTAGCTGCCTCTCTATGCTCCTCGGCATCTCGAAGCTTCACTTAGAAGATGTATCATGGGATTTGTTCCATGGCGATTCGTACGGAGCGGCCTCATTCTTTTGAGCAGCTGCATAATATTCCGTGGTACAGATCTCATAATTATTTGATCAGTTTTCCACGGATGAACCTTTAGGTTGCTCGTAATCTTTTATAATCATATTGTTGCAACAAAATAACCTTGTACACACACCGTTGTGCTCGAGTACGAATGCATCACTTAGCTTTTGCTGTATAATAAAAAGCTTTTCTTATGGCTCATATGAATCACTTGTGGCCCTGCTGATCTGGGTAGGGCTGAGCTAATTTTGCCTTGTCTCTCTGTGGCTGGAGCAGAGGGCAGGTCTGCAGGTCGCTGTCTAGGAGGAAGGGACTCAGTCACATATCTGGTGTTTGGTTGGCTCCTGGCTGGGCTACGAAGGGTGCTTGGGCAATGTCTCAGTCAATAGTGCAAAGCCTTTGAAACTCCATGACTGGTACCACATTCTGTCCCCATTCTTTCAGCCCAAGCAAGTCACAGGCTAGCCCAGATTCAATGGGGAGATAGAAACCAGCTTTCCAAGGGAAGGGTGGCAAAGTCACATTGCAAAAGGGATGATGCATGGGACGTGAACTGTTGCGGTCATCGAACAATATGTTTAAATAATGTTTCTAGGGGCTCCTGGGTGGCTCAGTCGGTTAAGCGTCCGACTTCAGCTCGGGTCACGATCTCACGGTTCGTGAGTTCGAGCCCCGCGTCAGGCTCTGGGCTGACGACTCAGAGCCTGGAGCCTGCTTCCGATTCTGTGTCTCCCTCTCTCTCTGTCCCTCCCCCGTTCATGCTCTGTCTCTCTCTGTCTCAAAAATAAATAAACGTTAAAAAAAAATTAAATAATGTTTCTATTTTACAATAGTTAGATTTACAAAAAAGCTGCAAAGCTAATACAGGGAGTTCCTATATACCCCTGTACCCAGGTTCCCCCATTCCTAATATCTTATATCACCGTAGGACACTTGTCACCACTAAAGAACCAATCAGTGATGCATCACCGTTAGCTAAACTCCGTACTCTATTCAGATTTCATTAGTTCTTCCTGAATGTCTTGTTTCCATTCCAGGATCCCATCCAAAGTACCATATTACACTTAATCATCTTAGCTCCTTAGGTTTCTCTTGGCTGTGACCATTTGTCAGACTTGCCTTGGGTTGGAGTCTTTGACACTTTGGAGGAGTGCGGATCAGGTTTTTTGGGTCGACTGTCCCTCAGTTAGGGTTTGCCGGGTGTTTTTCTCATGATTAGATGGAGCTCTGGATTTGGGGGAAGAAGACCACAGAAGTGAAGTGTCTTTCTCACCACATTACATCAAGGGAACACGTTACCAGTGTCACTTCTCACTAACGATGAACCGGCTAGGTAAGGTGGTGGCTGCAAGGTTTCTCCACCGGGATGTTACTCTTTTCTCCCTCTTTCCATATTGTTCCCTGTAAAGGGAAGTCACTGTGCATAGCCCACACTTAAGAGAGGAAGAGTTATTCCCCGCTTCCTTGAGGGGGCAGGGTCTACACAAGGTGTTCGGAACTCTACTGTTACTTGTTTATGTCATGTATCATATCAGCGTGGACTCATGGGTATTTCTTCTTTACTTTGTGTCATCTAACACTATGTTATATGTTTTGTTGCTCACATTTTTCCCGTTGGGGCTAGTAAGATGACTGGCCCCCGTGCCCTTGTGACATACCCTCATCATTTGTTTTTGGTTTTATTTTTATTTTTGAGCACTTGCTTACTTTCTGGCACTGTAACTACCTCCAAGTTCATCTCCTTTGTTTTCGGCCCCAGCCCTACAATCAGCCATTTCTCCACGGAGCCTGTTTCCTTTCACTGGAGAGTGGTATTGCAAATCAGGACCTTGGGGCGCCTGGGTGGCTCAGTCGGTGAAGCGTCCGACTTCGGCTCGGGTCATGGTCTCACAATTTGTGGGCTCGAGCCCCACATCGGGCTCTCTGCTGACAGCTCAGAGCCTGGAGTCTGCTCTGGATTCTGTCTATCTGTCTCTCTCTCTTTCTGCCCCTCCCCCCTCACACTCTGTCTCTCAAAAATGAATAAACGTTAAAAAAAAATTTTTTTAAATCAAGGTCTGTACCCTGGGTGTGCTTGTTGTGACTGGAGTCCATTCTCAGTGGGTACTATGTGTAACACACACACACACACACACACACACACACGTATATACACATAACTGTATTTCTATATCTGTTCATTAGCATCTATATTAAGCGAAACATGACTTCATGCTAATGCCTCCCACTCAACCCCATTCATAGCGTTCATCCTATCTCTCTCCTCTTGCTTATCTAGAATCCCCCACTTCAACAGTGAGACACCTGCTCCCACCATCTGGCGTCCTAATTTATTTAATTGGGCAATTCCAGCACACATGCATGGGAGTTTCGGAATTCTCAGCCCATGCTCCCATGAGAAATAACTTTACCAACTAGAGTACAGTGCTTATGGACGGACGGTTCTTTGGCCTCCAGTGTTGTCTCCAGATATTCCCAAAGTTGTTTAGGTCGGCACACCTATTGCCCACATCACTCGGTGAGACTATGTCATACGTTTACGATACAGTTAAACTCTTTCTTCAAATCTGCCTGCATTACGATTCGCTTCGATTCTTGTTTGTAAAGGTCTCCGAGTCCTGACAAGTGGATAGTCACATGCCCACTGCTACAGGGCCAGGCAGGATGGTTTCAGGGCTCTAGAATGGTGCTTCACCTAATCGGCTATCCCGCTCTCTTCAAACCTGCGGCAGCCACTGGTCTGTCTTTGCTCTCTATAGTTTCACCTTTTTGTTAATCATATAAATGGAATCAAACAGTGTATAGCTTTTGAGACGGGCTTCTTTCACTTAGCAAGTACGCATTTAAGACGCATCCGTACTGTTGTACGGCTTAACAGCGGCTTCCTTTTGATCGTTGAATAGTTTTCTATCGTATGGATGTACCACTGTTGTCCATTCACCTATGAAAGGAAATCTTAGCCGCTTCCAGCTTTGTCGGGAATGTAAGGCTGCTATAAATATTTGTGTGCGGGCTTTTGTGTGAGCGTAGTATTTCTAATCAGCTGGGTAAATTTCTGAGTCATATGGTAAGTTGAGAAGTAGCTTTGTAAGAAACTGCCAAACTGTCTTCCAAAGTAACTGTGCCATTTTTCACTCCCAGCCGCAATGAGTAAGAGTTCCCGCTGCTTCGCATCTACATCTGCACTTGCTTTTGCCAGCTTGGCGGGGAGGGATTTGTCCATTTTAATAGGCGTGTAGTCGTTGTTTACATTTGCACTTTATTTTAATTTGCATTTCCCCGAAAATAAATGAGGCTGAGAATCTTTTTGTAGGCTTGTTTGCCACCTGTGTGTCTTCTTTGCTGAGGTGTCTGTTCATATCTTTTGCCCATTTTAAAATTGGGTTGTTTGTTTTCTTCCTCCTGGTGAGTTTTCGACGTTCTGTGCATATTCTGGATATGATCTTTTATCTGATACGTGATTTGTAAATATTTACTCCCATCCTGTGGCTGGGATCTTTTCGTCCTCTAAAGTGCATTTTACAAGGGCACCTGGGTGGCTCAGTCGGTTAAGCATCCAACTTCGGCTCAGGTCATGATCTTGCCGTTCATGAGTTTGAGCCCCACATAAGGCTCTCTGCTCTCAGCACAGAGCCTACTTCGGATCCTCTGTCTCCCTCTCTCTCTTTCCCTCCCCTGCTCTCTCTCTCTCTCCCTCTCTCTCAAAATAAATAAAAACATTTAAAAACAACAGTGCATTTTACAGAGCAAAGCCTTAACAGGTGTCCAACTTAGCAACTTTTTTCTCTCATGGATTGCATATTTGGTTTTGCATCTAAAAACTCACCACCAAACCCAGAGTCAAGCAGATTTTCTCCTGTTTTCTTCTAGACTTTTATTGTTTTGTGTTTTGCCTTTAGGTCTGTGATCTGAGTTCACTTTAGTTACTTTTATGTAAAGTCTAAGGTCTATACGAAGGATCTTTTTCTTCTGCATATGGTTCCAGCAGCAGTCAAGAGACTATCTGTTCTCCATATAACTTCAATCTTCTAAAGTGTAGTAAGACTTTTTCTGTGGCCTAACCTACGGAACCCTGGAGAATGTTTTTCCGTTAGAATCTTTAACATTATAGTCGCAGGTATTCTAAATTCCCTGTCTGATCATTCCAACATCAGTGTGATATCTGAGTCTGCTTCTGATGTCTGTTTTGTCTCCGAAGTCTGTATTTTTCCTTGCCTTTTGTTCCTTCCCCTGGGGGAGGCTGAAGAACCAGATCTGGAGATGGGAAGATCATCCTGGATTGTCCAGGGTAAATGCAATCACAGCCATCGTGTAATCACACAGAAGAGGAGAAGGCGATGGGACCATGAAGAAGACAAATAGACTCTCCACCGTAAGCCAGAGAATGGCGGCCGCCGCCAGATGCAAGGAAGCGCTTCTCCTCTAGAGGCCTCAGACAGTGGCAGTCCAGCTGCCATTTTAGCCCGGTGACACTGATTATGGATTTCTGGCCTCCAGGACAGTAAGGAAATAACATTTCTGTTTTTGTTATTTACTTATTTACTTATGAGGGAGAGAGATCCGGCACGAATGGGGGAGGGGGGGCAGAGGGAGAGAGCCAGAGAATCTTAAACAGGCAGCACACTCAGCGCAGAGCCTGACTCGGGGCTTGATCGCACGACCCTGGGATCCCGTGTGACCCGAGCCTAAACCAAGAGGCGGCGCTCGTCAGCCTGATCCACCCAGGTGCCCCAAGTTCTGTTGTCTTAAGCCACTGGGTTTGTGGTAATTCATTACGGCAGCCTCGGGAAACTAACACAAGCCTGCCTTGTAAATTTTGGTTGAAAGCTGGACACGTTGTATAGGATGATAAATACTGAGGGCTGGCGCTAATCTTTTTAGGAGCTGAACTGCACTCAATACTTGTAGCTCTAGGCACAAGTATAGGTTTCAAGTTCCTCTGTGTCCTTGTTCTCTCTTTCTTTTTCATTTCTGGAGCTTCCCTGTGGTTTGCAGTAATTTCAGCCGTCATGCACTATTATGATTCTGGAGCCTTACAGGTGTGATGGTAAAGCTGGGGGGTGGGGGCATCCCTGACCTTCTAATAAAGTTTCAGGCTTTTAGTGGGTTCCTCTTATCTCAGGAGCATGGCCTTTGGGGAGTGTTTCTATTCCTCCTCCCGAGGTAGCGCTCCCCTCCCCCTGCTTCTGGTATCTTCTCTGGCTAAAACAGCCCAGCCTATTCACTCTGTTGTCTAGGGTATCCCCCCCACCCCCACCCCCACCCCCTTGAGTGAAACAGGAAGTCTGGAGAGGACTGAGGAGGCACAGAGTTCCTTTTGCCTTAGCTGTGGTAAAGTCTCTGAACTGCCTTCTGGCAAAGTCCTATCCACCAGAGCTGAGGAGGAAGGTCCCGGGAGGACTTTACCATGGCCTCTCTTTGCCTCTCCCCGCCAGAGCCACATGGGGAGCTCTCTCAGACCCTCCCCCATTGGAGCCTGGTGAGGTTCCTGGAGGAAAAGGCTGCAAAAGTAAGAGGTCTCCCCCACCGCCCATGACCAGGGTCCCTGGGGGCTTCTGTCTCTTACACTGGTGCCCAAATCACCTTCAGCAGTTGGAAGCCAGTCTTGGGTGCCGTATCTTTCTGGATGTGCCTGACTGCTCAGATTCTGGGGTCCCAGGGTGCCTTGCAACCTCAGTTCTGGGGTGGATTCAAGAGTAGTCATTGTTTTTCAGCTCACCTAGTTTTTGCTTATGGTTAAGACAGAAGCAATGGCTTCTCAGCACTTTACGTGTCAGGCTTGACACCAGAAGCCCCTGTTGTGGCCATTTTTTATACCAATCTACCACTGCAAGTACGAAATTATTAAAGGGTCACAAAATCATAGGGCTATAATGTTGGGATCATAAAGACATTGGCACATAGAGTTTTGCAACTGGGGAATCATAAACTCCAAGAATAAAAATTCCCCAGATTGAAAATCACCGTGGGCTCTCCACTGCTTACAGGGTGCTCGTGAAATGATCGTAAATGTGACATAAAATGCTTTTCAGTATGGCCCGCCCCATCCCTCCAGCCTCCTCTCTCACCACCCAAATCCTGTCCCCGCTGCCACTCCCCCCACAAGACGAACTCAATGTCATACTCAGGGGTCCAGCTTGTGCTTCTGAACTAAGTGAGATTCTCTGATGCGCCTGGAACTTTGCCTGCACCGCGGCGATCCCTCAACAGTCATTTGTTATTCTAATGAATGAATACAATTATAAAGCTCTTATCACAGCCCGTAGCTTGAGCAAGTATTGACAGTGGCCAGTCTCTACCGTGCACCTTGATTTGGACCTGCCGCTCTTTTAAGCACTTCCTTCACATATAGTGATTTATTCTATTTTCATAGCCTTACGTGGCAGGTACTCTCATTATTCCCCTTTTAAAGATGAGGCACAGAGACGTGAGCCACTTACCCCAGGTCACCCAGATGGTAAGTGCCAAAGCTGGGATTTGAACTCAGGGGAAGTGCGTCAATGGATTGTAACCAGCATGAAGCTTCTGCTATTGTGCTAATGCTAGATGTGTTACATACATACGGGATCTCTACTCTCATGATAATCTTCCATGAAAAGAATGGAGAACCAGAGAGGTTAAGTGGCTTGCCCAGGGTCACACAGCTAGTAAAAGCTGGAACTAAAGTTCAAACTGGGTCTGTTTCCTCTAAAACCCTACCCTTTCTTATTCTCAGCATGGCTCCTGGCTGTCTCTTGAGGGAAGAAAAGCCTTTGCCACCTTGCCAAGCCATCAGACTCCCACACTTCCTTCGGGAGGTAGTTCAAGGGTCCCTTCTACTGTGATGCTTTCCTGGACTCTCCCTCACCACCCCAGCCGCCCCAATCTGACCCTTCTTCCTCGAGCCCCCATACCCCTGACCTGTACCAACAGGTGGTCTTGGGGGAAAATCAGGGCTCTGCTGAGTGTCCTTGATTAATCCTTTGTGTGACCAACTTAGCTTTGATTTTTTTTTTCTCACCTACAGAACAGGTGCTGAGAAAAGCACCCCCCTCATGGGTTTGGATGAAATATGCACACGCCTTGGCCAAATGCTTACTGAAGCGCAGTGTCATTATATACGACGCTGTATATAATGATCTGCTTAAATGTCTGTCTCCCTCACTTGACTTGAGGGCAGGGACTGATTCTGATCTATCTCTGTGCCTCCGGCACCCAGCGTGGTTACAAGAGCTGTTAAATAAATGTGAAGTAAATGAATGAAAAAGAAATAAATGAGTCTCAGAATTCTAGTCTCATAATTCCACACATAAAATCGAAGACCCTTGCCTCACATGACCGCAAAGCTGAGAGGTTCTTGGAGAAGAACTTTCTGAGGCTGTTGATCTTTCTGACTAGCATCCACCATTAGTAATGCACTTTATGTCGCTGTCCAGTGTGAACACACACACACACACACACACACACACACACATGCCTAGACACACATACACACGCATAGAAAGTTTCATGAAACGGCGTTTTTCCTAACTACGAGGGATAAACCCAGACATTTTCTCTTGTCTTCTCTTACGTCGTCTCCTATCTTTTCCATTCTTTTATTTGATTAAAAAAAAATTTTAATGTTTATTTATTTTTGAGAGAGAGAGAGAGAGCCAGGTAGGGGCAGAGAGAGAGGGAGACACAGAATCCAAAACAGGCTCCAGGCTCTGAGCTGTCCGCACAGAGTCCGAGGCGGGGCTCGAACCCACGGACTGCGAGATCATGATCTGAGCCGACACCAAGAGTGGGACGCTTACCCGGCTGAGCCACCCAGGTGCCCCTCGTCTCCTATCTTTTCCATTAAAAAAAAAAAAAAAAAAAAAAACAAACTACTGCTTTGGGTCCATTCAACTGATTTCACGTCCCAAGGTTGCATCGTGGCCCATGGTTTGAAAAGCCCTTTCCTCGTCCCACGGCTCTGCCAGAACCTCCCTCCAGCATCCGTGACATGCATCCAGTGCCCCTGGTGAAGGGAAGTCCCCCCCCTCAGAAGGTAAGAGGTTTCACTATTGGACAGCAGCCTTCAATGTTAGAAAGCCCTTCTTTCTCCGAAGGTGAAATTCACCTCCCTGGAACTTCCCCGTTGGCTCCTGTGGGGCTGCGGGTCTCTATGAAGGCGATCACTCCTCCCCGGGCTTCACTTTCTTCCTCCTGCTCCCACGCACGTGCCCCCCTCCCTAAGTGCACGGAGCCCGCGAGTCCATCATCAAAGCCACTCTTTGGGCCTTGATCTTCACCTGTCGTCTCCTGTTACTTGCTTTTATTTTCTTTTGCTTTACGGGAGTGGGGTCACTGGAGTCCATCCATCCAAGTGGTCAAAGTCTTTGGTCCCGGAACAGGGAAGCTGTTGGCACTGTGGGGGATATCAGAGAGTCTGGAGGGGTGGAGAGGGGCCGGAGATGGCAGGGACTCAGGCCCCAGGGAGGGGCCCAGCCAGGGTCGCAGGTCCTCAGCGGCCTCCTCTCCTCCCTGTCGCCACCCCGCTGCGGGATGCCTGCAACCTCTGGGGAAGCTCACCTCCTCTCAGCGAGGAGGCCAAGGGCCTGTGGCGGCTCAGGCCACACACCGAACAGGGCCCGGTGCGGGCTGAAAATGCAGGGCCCCTTGTTCAAAACTGTTCAAAAACGACGCGTTTCAAGCCAGTGAGGGCACAGCAATGAGTGTGAGTCTGTCCCAGCGTGGGCCTGGCCCAGCTGCAGGGATATCGTACCCGTGATGCCGACCCTGCCCTTTGTCTGGGGAAGCAGGCTCAGCAGACATTGTGTGAGGGAGGCCTGGGTGGGGCTGGGACCCCAGACTGCAGGAAATGAACCCGGCTCATGAAAGTTCAGGCAAGGGGGACCTTTGAGGTCACCTGGCCCAAACCCCTCCACATCCAGTTACAGAATCTGAGGCCCAGAGAGATGGCCCGAGGTCATCCTGCAAATTGGTTCCAGAGCTGAATCACAACCCCAGCCCTGGGATCCTTCCCTCTCCCCCCACCCCTGCCGCTCCTCTCCGTTTGTTTCCAGTCGCCCCTGCCCCGTGCTGTAGGGAAACCCGTCACATGCTGACAACACCTTGCAAATGTCTGTCTCCCCTCTCCGCGCCGTCTTTTCCCCAAGCTCCAGACTCCACCGCTGCAGTAGCCTCTTGCTTCCTCTCCTACCACCCCCTACGCTTCCTCTCTGACCCTCCTCCTGCCCCACTCCCTGAGCCACCTGAGTGTGAGTTTTTAACTTACAGATCAGGTCCTGCGGCACCTCTGCCCTCAGCCTACCGACGCACTGCATACAGATTGCGATCCCCCTCCTTGCCGCAGCCCACAAGATCAGGCCCCGTGGCTTCTCCCATGACCGTCTGCCCCCTGCCCTCTGCTCCCACACGGTGACCTTGCTATGGTCCAGCTGCACCCAGCTCAAGCCCACCCTGCATGCCGATTCCTTCTCTAGAGCATTCTTCCCCACGATGGCCCCCTGGCTTCCCTTCATTCAGGTCTCAGCCCACAAGCCTCTTCCCCCAGGAGGTTTTCCCGTGCGGTCCTTCATACCAGTTAACCCTCCTTGAACTGACGGTACCTATTTGTTCCTTTATTTTCAGGATCCCCTGTAGAACACGGCTTGCCGGAGGGTGGAGACCTGTCTTGCGCCCTGCTTGCTTGCATGGTGACTTGCTGGCCCCCGGCACGTCACTGGCGCCCTACGAAGAGCTGTTGAAGGGATGAACAGATTCATAATGAAATGAATTCACTTAGCAAGCGTTTTCGCAGGGTATTCTGGGCCAGGTGTTGTGCCGGGCACAGAGGACTCAGATGTGAAGCAAGCGGACAATGGTGCCTGCCCTCAAGGAGTTGGCTCACCGTCTTGGGGCAACACAGATCTCTGGAGGAGCAGTAGGGTGACAGGGGTGGCTTGGCGAAGCCGAGCCTAAGCCGTGTCTAAGAAGATGAGGTGAAGGGGAATGGGAATGGGTCCTCGCAGTTAGGGGGTGGATTTGGGGGACCATCGTCCCTTTTCTGAGGAGCTAGGAAGGCTCTGTCTCCCGGGTTCCTCAGCCCATTAGGCCGAGGCTGGGCTCCGCCCGTATGATGAGCTCCCTCGGGACCCTCCACCCATAAGACGTGCTTGCACATTGTTTGAGACCTGCTTCCTGCTGCCGCTGGAATCAGGAAGAAGACTGGCGTGGCTCCACTCAGGAAACCCAGCCTCGCCCGGTGGGCATGAGGCCCAGCCTGGGTGAGCCTTGTGGGTACCTTGGCCCTCCTCAGACCACCCCCGAAAGGATTCCAATCTCCCACTTCTCCTCAAGCCTTCCAGCTTCACATGACACCCTGCCCATGGCTACCCACCCCCTACAGCCCCAGCCTGGTGTTGCCAGTCCCTCCCTTTCTTGTAGATGGCATGATTGAAGCCTAAGGGCAGAGCAGGGCCCTTGAAAACAAAATCACTTCCTCCGGGAAGCCTTCTGTGCTTTCTCATTAGTAGTGCCTCCTCCTTTTCCTTACGCCCAGAGTGCACATCCTCTCTTGTTTGTTTGTTTGTTTGTTTATCCAAACATCCATCCATCCAACCAACCTACATTCACTGAGCACTTACTAAGCTCCTAACACGGGTTCACAAAGGTGAGCAAAAACATGGCCGCTGCCTTCACAGAGCTTACAGTCTAAAAAGGGGAATTGTGCAGCTAGTTGCAAATTTCAAAACGAATCACAGCTGTGATAAATGCTATGCGAAACATGTACCTGAACCTATGTGGTGGGCGGGGGTGGGGGTGGGCGTCAGTGCAGGGACGGTTTTCCCAAGGAAGGAATGTTTCACCCAACACAGCACTGCCCACAATGGCAGCCGGTAGCTGCATGGGGCTACTGAGTACTTGAAATGTGGCCAGTGCCACAAAGGAAATGAAATTAAATGTATATATATATATATATATATATATATATAAGCAAACATAACGTTATATTAGTTTCAAGTGTGCAATGTCATGATTCAACAATTCCACACGTTACTCAGTGCTCATCATGATAAGCGTCCTCTTATCCTCTTTAACGATTTCACCCATCGGATTTCACCCACCTCCCCTCCGGCAACCACCATTTTGTTCTTTGTGTTCAAGAGTCTGGGGTTGGTTGGTTTGTCCTTTTTTCCTTAACTCGTTCATGTGTTTTCTTTCTTCAAGTCCACATACGAGTGAAATTGTATCGTATTTGTCTTCCTCTGTCGGATTTATCTCAGCGCCATATTCTCTCGGCCCGTCCATGTTGTTGCAAATGGCCAGATCTCATGCTGTTTTATAGCTGAGTAACATTCCATTGTGTATATACATTACATCTTCTTGGTCTGTTCATCTGTGGATGGATACTTGGGTTATTTCCATATCTTGGCTATTGTAAATAAGGCAATAAATATAAGGGTGCGGTTATCTTTTCAAATTAGTGTTTTCATTTCCTTTGGGCAAATGCCCAATGATAGAATCACCGGATGGTGTAGTAGTGCTATTTTTAATCTTTTGAGGAACTCCCGCAGTGTTTTCCACAGTGGCTGCACCAGTTTGCATCCCCACCAACGGCACACAAGGGTTCTTATTCTTCCATATCCTCACAAACACTTGTTACGCCTTGTCCTGTTGATGCTAGTCTTGTCTTGTCGATACTAGCTAGCTATTCTGACAAGTGTGAGGTGATATCTCATTTTATTTTGATTCGCATCTCTCTGATGATGAGTGATTTGAGCATCTTTTCAATGTGTCTGTTGGCCATCTGGATGTTTTCTTTGGAAAAAAATGTTTCCAAACATTTTAAAATCAGAGTGTTTAACGAGGGTTGGGGGGAGGGTTTCATACTGAGTTGTAGAAGTTCTTGATATGTTTGGGATATTAACTCCCTATCGGATATATCATTTGCAAATATCTTCTCCCATTCAGTAGGTTGTCTTGTCATTTTGTTGGTGGTTTCCTTTTCTGTGCAAAAGCTTTTTATTTTGATGTAGCCCCAAGAGTTTACTTCTGCTTCTGTTTCCCTTGCCTCAGGAGACAGATCTAGAAAAAGGTTGCTAAGGCTGATGTCCGAGAGACTACTGCCTATGTTTTCTTTAAGGAGTTTCATGATTTCAGGTCTCACATTTAGGTGTTTAATCCATTTGAGTTTATTTTTGTGTATGGTGTAAGAAAGTGGTCCAGTTTCATTCTTGTGCCCGTAGACGTCCAGTTTTCCCAACACCACTTGTCGAAGAGACCGTCTTTTTCCCCTCGCATATTCTTGCCTCTTTTGTTGTAGATTAATTGACCATATAAGCGTGGATTGATTTCTGGGCTTTCTGTCCTCTTCCATTGATCGATGTGTCTGTTTTTGTGCCAATACCATACTGTTTTGATTCTTAGAGCTTTGTAGTATATCTTAAAGTCTGGGATTGTGATACCTCCAGCTTTGTGTTTCTTTCTCAAGACTGCTTTGGCTATTTGGGGTCTTTGGTCGTCCCATGTAAATTTTAGTATTTGTTCTAGTTCTGTGAAAAATGCGGTTGGTGGAGAAACTGAATTTCTAATTGTATTTCTTTAAATATTAAAAAAAATTTTTTTTTTACATTTTTATTTATTTTTGAGAGACAGAGAGAGACAGAGCCCAAGTGGGGGAATGGCAGAGAGAGAATGAGACACAGAATGCAAAGCAGGCTCCAGGCTCTGAGCTATCAGCACAGAGCCTGACGCGGGGCTCAAACCCACAAACGGTGAGACCATGACTTGAGCTGAAGTCTGACGCTTAACCGACTGAGCCACCCAGGCGCCCCTGATTGTATTTCATTTTAATTAATTTAAATTTAAATTTAAAAACTGAAGCAGTGTAAAAATATGTCTATTATATTAACACAGCTTTATTGCCTTAATAGGGCTACATTGCACTTGAAACTTTCAAAGACTAGAGGAAAAAATCATGTAAAATATCGTAGTATTTTTCTAGTGTTTACATGTGTTAATGATACTATTTCAGATGTTGGGTTAAAATGTGTTAGCTAAAATTAATTTCATGTTTCTTTTTACTTTTTCAACGTGGATACTAGAAATCTAAAACTCCCTGTGGCTCCTGCTGTATTTCCATGGAGACAGCTGAGCTCAGAGAAGAAAGGTGAGTAGGAGGGGTTAACAGGTAGAAGACTCATCAGAGCTATCAGGATGGGGTCGCGTTTCTCAGGATGGAAACTCACGTTTACTTAGCTTTTGTTTTATGCTCAGGACTTCAGATGTTACATGCATAAGACTCACTCACAGGCAGATATCACTGGCCTCTTGCTACAGATGAGGAAACCGAGGCTCGGGTTTGACCAAGGTCCTGTGGTTGGTGCAACCCCCTCATTGAACAGCCTGAACGTTTCAGGGGTGCCAGCCTGAACCAGTTTGATTTATCTCTTCCCTGCTTCCAGCTTGGCTCTATCATATTTCTTCTGCCGGCCCCTCTGTCTCTTAGGCAGCGCCCACATTTCTGGACACGTGTTGAAAGATCCTCTGCCATAGTTGAACGAATGGATGATCATGGGCGAACTGTTTCATCAAACTTTTATGAAAAAGCTCTACTGTGTCAGGCAGGCCCTATTTTAAAGCCCAGCCCAACCAGAGCCGTTTCCAGATGCCAACACTACGTCCAGCGTAGGGACATCACACCTTCCCTCACTACGGCCCGGCACCACCCCCCCCCCCCCCCCCCCCCCGCCCGTCTCTGCTTCGGGATCTGGAAGGCGCGGAGGCAAAGGGGCTCCTTGGTTTCTCCTCCCACCCCCTGAATCGGGTCCCAGGCGTGGGCCTCGTGTGCGTGCATGCGTGGGCGAGCGTGCACGTGTACGTGGTGGCGGGGGACCCACGGCACAGCCCCCTCTGCATGGTCTGCTCCCGCTCTGCAGCCCGCGTCCCCAGACTCCATCCTGCAGCTTCTGGGGCCTTCTTGAGTAGGCTGCTAACGGCATGCTCTAAGCTTGGCCATCGTCCTCCCTGATGGGGGCCCTGGTGGGGGCGGGGGGGGGGGCGAGGGGGGCGGTTCTGAGGACTAGGCTCCGCCCCCTCCACCTCCACCCCCACCCCCCGCCGCCACGCCCCATGGGGGAAGTTCAGGCCGCACCTCCACTATCCTGTCTGGTTTCAGTTCCTTTTTCTCTTGCCAGCGTGGCCAGCCTCAGGAGACATCTGGAGGGGAGAAAACCGGCTTCCTCTTCCCGCAGGCACCCCAGTCCCGAGGAGTTGTTTTGGGGGAGCGCCTTGCTCGGCGGAGGCAGTGAGGGGACAGATTCCAAATCTGTCTCCCCCAGGCTGACATCTCCCCTCCCACAGTTAGCTGGGTGAACAGAGCATGGGGGAGGTGGGAGGGCTGGGGCCCAGCCAGACTTTGCGGCTGTTTATTAGCCCTGAGAACATACCTGGTCCCGTTTGTTACTGTTGAGTACCTACTATGTGCCCAGCACAGCATGAGGTGCTGGTCACAGCAATGAATGAAAGACAGCAATCGTCACGGCCAAACATCATTTTATTTATTTATTTTTTTTGAAGTGGGGGGGGGAAACACAGAATCCGAAATGGGCTCCAGGCCCCGAGCGGTCAGCACAGAGCCTGACGTGGGGCTCGAACTCACCAGCCAGGAGATCATGACCTGAGCCGAAGTTGGTCGCCTAACCGACTGAGCCACCCAGGCACCCCACTGGCCAATCGTTATTAATGGGGGAAAGGGATCAGGAATAAGTAAACACGTCAGGGCTAGAGAAGCCAAATCTAGCAGCCTAAGGGGACGGGGCGTGACCCAGGGGAGAGGTCAGGGCATCGGTAGCATTCAGCTCCCCCCACCCCCACCCCGGGGGCTCCTAGAGGATTCTGGGCAACAAGAGAAGCCCAGCCACGCTGTGCCAGCCCCGGGGTGGGGGAAGGGGGGGGCTGGGTTTCCAAGTCTGTGCACTTACTTGGTTTTATTCGGTCATGGATGTCCCAGCTCACTTTACCAGCCAACCCATTCTGTAGACCCAGGAGCCACCATGGGCTGGCCACAGCAGGCTGTCAGTCACATCTGCTCAGCACGGAGGAGGCTCTCACCACATCACAGGGAGCTGGCTCCCAGCTCGGGGTGAGGGTGGGGGGAGGCCAGCCCCTTCTGGGTCCCCTTCGTGGGGCCTTGGGGACAGTCAGCACCCAGGCCAGAGGCAACAGACGCCTCCCCAGCTACAGGCCTGAGGGTTTGGGGTTTGGAAGGAGGCCTGGGCCACAGTGACCACTTCTGTCCCTGTGGCTCAAGCCACTGCTTCAGGCCCGGGGTGGGAGAGTGTCCAGGAAGCGTGTGGCCTGCCTTCGGCTGTCGGGAGACCAGACAGTGCCTCCTGGGCTCATGCAGAGCCTCATCCAGGGTTGGTGCCCAGCACGACCAGGGACCCGGAGCCTCCTCGCCATGGCTGCTAAGTGTGGGCAGGTCCTGACCTCCGTCCTGCCTGCCCTCCTGCTGGGACTCACAGGTAAGTCCTGGGTGCTGCCCCGAGACACCCTCAGAGCTGGCAGGGAGGCCCTCGGGGATTACTACATGCAGCTGCCTTGGGTTGCAGGGGTCTGGGGCCCACAGGACCTAGTGGGGCCCTTTGCCTACCTGCCAGGGCGTGTCCTGTCCTCACCTGTGAGAAACAAAGGTGATGGGGGGTTGGGGCCAGGAGGCCACAAGGACGACAGACTGGGGGAGGGCAGGGGGTGAAGGGGGAGCCCACCTCCCACCCGGTCTCCCTGATGTCAGCTCTGGTCCGAGTGGCTAACACATCTAGGTCAGAGAGGGTGTGAGGGTGGGAGGGACAGAAAGGGAGGACCCCCCCCCCCCGAGTGATGGCACCTCTGGCCTCGCAGGAAGATTGCAGGTTCTCAGTCAGACTGCTTAACCTCCCTCCTTAGCACCCCCCCCCACCCCCGCAGGCTGTGTGACCTCGTACAAGTCACTAAACCTCTCTGTGGCTGTCTCCTCTTCTGGAAAGCGGGGACAACAATACCAGCCTCCCGCAGTGGGATGTGGATGAGAATAAACACACACCTGGAAACGTTCTATGAGCCACAGGGTGCCCCGTGCAGTGGGGTGACGATGATCAGGAGGGTCTACTCAGAAGAGAGCATGACGCAGAAGGTTCCAGAGCTGGGTGCTGAGAGGATACGCTCTGCAGCCGCCCAAGCTGCCCTCCGTCACCCAGAATCCTGCGTTGTCAGTGCTGGTTTATCTGTCCTCCCCACACCCACACACCTGACCAGATGCTCCTCCCGCGCAGGGGTCCTGTCTGACACCTGTCTGTGTCCCCAGCACCCAGCTCACAGACCGGCTCAGCGCAGGGGCATGGGGGGGGGGGGGGGGCAGTGAAGACTTGCAGAGGTCACCGCTGTCACGCCCCTGCAGGCTGTCATGAGGGGGAGGGGAGCCCGGTCCTGCAGGTGTCGTGGGATGACTCTAGGGCACAGATTGGAGGCTAGAAGAGGAGGAAGGGGGATGCTGCCTCAGGTGGAGAGAATGTCGCTTCCCCGGAGCTGAGCAAGCGGAGATGTGGACGGGAAGGACCGGATTAGGAGGGCCGGCCATCCCTATCCGCAGTGGCTTTCGATGTCACACTGGTGTCCAAAAGGGAGATCTTTGTGTCCTCGCCACACCTCTCCCCGAACCTAGAACCGTCCGCCCGGATGCCCGACAGAAAAACCTGGGACACATTTCCCCATAGCCCACTGTGTCCAGTCTGTGACCGAGTCCTGCTGGCTGTTTCTGCCAAACGGGTCTCAGGTCCCCCCCATCGCTCACCGGCCTGGCCCAGGCAGTCCTGGGTCCCCTCCTCACTGCTGTCGCTGCTCCCATCCTGCCACCTGTTTTCCATCCTCCACATGGCAACCACAGTATCCTTTTAAATCACGTCGGCGAGGCCACCTGGTCCTGTGTTCACGGTCTCCAATGGCTTCCGGTCGCACTCAGAATAGAGTCAGCAGCATTACCTTGAACCACAGGCTTTTCCCCATCTGGACCTCTTTGCCCATGATGCTGGAGTCCTACAGATCTCTCAGCCTCTCAAGGTATTCTCACCTGCCATTCCCACTTTCTAGAATGTTCTTCCCATGCCCCTCCTCATGGCTGGCTCCTATCCATCTCTCAGTTTCAGTTCAAAATGTCACCTCCTCCAGGAAGCCTTCTCTCATTTTCTTCTAGACGAGATCAGGTGCGCTCAGGGTGGTATGGCCGTAGACTACTATTTTCTTCTAGAATAAGCCTTCTGGCATTTTTTTTTTAACCTCAGCACTCTGTTTCCCTGAGGTTGAGCCCCAGTTAGAATGCTATGTTTGTCTGTTTACTTGTCATCATCCGTCCTATGCTCCCCAAGGCCGGATCAAGACACAGCACACAGTCAGTCCCCAAGGCCTGACATGCCACCGGCAGCCCTTACAGGCTGTTGAGTGTCGGATGCGCCTTGTATGGTCACAAGCTCTCTTTCACAGCCGGGCGGCCCTTCATCTCTCTGACGGGCCCATCTCGGAGGACGACCCCGGGAAACCCGGTGCCTTTCAACTGTACCGCCGGCCCCTTCAGCTCCTGGGATTTCAATGTCACCTGGATGAAGGGCAGCGATGAGCATCCAGCCTCAGCCCAGCACCTGGTGACCAACAACCAAGGCAACTACTTCGTTACCAGTAAGGTGTGGGTGACACTGACCCTCCAGGATCTCTTACTGGAGATCACCTGTGAAGTCACCCACAGGGCGCTGGGAGAGCCTCTGCGAAAGACCATGAACCTCTCCCAAGTGCTCCAAGGTGGGTGGGTAGGAAGTGTGGGGGGAGGGGTGTCACCTCCCAGCAGCATTAGCTTTCAGTGTCTTCTGCCCAAAGTCCCATTCTCCCCTCCACCCCCTGGGAGACCGGGGGCGGCCGTCTGGGTTTAATCCTGGCTGCACCACTTTACAACGTGTGTGATCTTGGGTAAGTCCCCTAACTTCTTTGGGCCTCAGTCCCCTCCCAGAGTGGGAATAAAAATAAGCCCTTGTAGGTTTCATGTGAGGATTACATGAGTCATTCCTTATGAAGTACCTAGAACAGTGCTTGGCACACAGGAAGTTGTTGATGAATGTTTGGTCCCAACTTTCCATTTATCACCATCATCATCATCTTACTATTATCTCATGATCTTGTCTCAACTTTCCATCCCAAACACCTCTATTAATATCTATTAATATCATTGCGATTAATATCACTGCTACTATCATTGCATCTATTAATATCATTGCTCTATTAATATCATTGTTATTATTTTTAAATTTAAAAAATGTCCTGGAGCACCTGGGTGGCTCAGTTGGTTAAGCATCTGACTTTGGCTCAGGTCATGATCTCGCGGTTCGTGGGATCGAGCCCCACGTCAGGCTCTGTGCTGACGGCTCAGAGCCTGGAGCCTGCTTCGGATTCTGTGTCTCATTCTCTCTGCCCGTCCCCTCCTTGTGCCCTCTCTCTCTGTCTCTCAAAAATAAATAAATGTAAATTTCAAGAAAATTTTTTAAATGTCTTATTCATTCGACAAATAATGAACATTGACTGCCTGCCAGGCACTGTTCTGGGTGCTGAAGATACAGCAACGAGTACAATTAAATCCTTGTCCTTGTGGGCATCATATTTTAGCAATGCTTTTTTTTTAATACATTTTTTAAAATTTTAATGTTTGTTTTTGAGAGAAAGAGAGAGAACGAACAAGGGAGGGGCAGAGAGGAAGAAGCAGGCTCCAGGCTCTGAGCTGCCAGCACAGAGCCTGACATGGGGCTCGAACCCACGAACCGTGAGATCATGACCTGAGCTGAAGTTGGAAGCTTAACCAACTGAGCCACCCAGGTGCCCCAGTAATTCTTTTTATTAACTTAACTTAATTTGATTTGTTAAATGTTTATTTAATTTGAAAGAGAGAGTCAAAGCAGGGGGTGGGCAGAGAGAATCCCAAGCAGGCTCTGCACTGTCAGCACGGAGCCTGATGCGGGGCTCAAATTAGTGAGATCATGACCTGAGCTGAAATCAAGAGCCGGACACTTCACCGACTGAACCACCCAGGTGCCCCAGTGATTCTTAAAATTGTGCTTCATGGTACTGAATATTTCAAACATACAAAAAATAACACACCAGACACCTAGGCACCCCTACTCATATTTAATGAATGTCAACATTTCACTTTATTTGCCTTACATTAAGCATACAAGAAAGGTAACGGATGAGAGTGACAGGTCTCGTGTCTGGTTCTTGGGAGAAGGAAAGAGGCCAGCTGGGCAGGGGTAATCTCAACAGATGTTCCTTTCTGGTTGTCTAGTTGTCCCCACCCTGAAGATCACCACCAAGACCTCCGGGACGTACATCCACGTGCAACAGAGAGTGAATCTCACCTGCCACGCGAGCCACTTCTACCCCTCCCACCTACGTCTCACCTGGATGGAGAACAGACACCAGGTCCACACGGTGGAGTCCCCACAGGTCACGAGAAACCCAGATGGCACCTACTCTCTGAAACACACGTGGCAGGCGGAGGCCACGCTGGACGGGAGCGAGTTTGCTTGCTGGGTGGTCCAGGATGAGCAGCCACCCTTCCGGGCCAACATCACCCTGCGGGCCCAGGCACCCAGGCTGGGGAAAGGTGGGTGCGGTCTCTTGCTGGCCCCTCTGGGCGGCATGGATGGGAGAGTCAGGCATGAAAACACCAAGCATGGGCCTGGGGTGCAGGCTGTAGTAGGTCAGGGGCTCGGGGTGGCACTGGATGAAGGTGACGAAAGGGAGGGTTCCCTGGGCTGGCGATAAAACTCGGAGCCATTCACCCCTAAGTTCCCTCCCTCCCTCCTTCCCCCCCACCCTCACCAACAAGGAGCAGGACTTCCCTTCCCCAGTCCCACGCACTCTTCTGGTAGGAAGTTTGCTGCCTTCACGCTTGACTGCAGGAAATGGCAGAGATTAGGGACTGCTGGGCACCAAAGGTTTTTAATCAAGACTGGTTCAGCTGGAAGTTTCTGAGAGTCAATTTCAAAGAGGCCAGAATTCTCAACTCCCTTAGCTGGGAAACAGAGTGGGTGCCAGAGCAAGATTCTCCTCTCTCCTATTCAGTTCTCTCTCTCTCTCTCTCTCTCTCTGCCTCCTTTCTCTCTCCTCCTTGCCTCCCTCCGCCCATCCTAATCCTCTCCAAGCTCCCCTTCTCTCGCCCTTTGTGGCCGTGTGTGACTGTGTCCACTAGGGGGAGCTGCCTGCTCGCAGTTCAGACCCACACCAGCCGCGCAAGCTGCTTCTCTGGACCAGCTTGGATCAGCTCGGGAGAATGAATGACGGGCCAGGAGGGGATGTGGGGATGGGAAGAGAAGAGAGTAGCATGATTGGCCAGGCCTAGGGGAGCCCCAGTGCGGACTGACAGCTCTCCAGAACCGCCCTAAGTGGGGGAGGACAGCTCCCTACAGGAGGTGTGTGCAGGTGTGAATGGCTGCGTCTGTGCACATGTCTCAGGGTCCCTGCCGCTCCCAGCAAAGGGTGGATGGAGGCCGGGCTGGCACAACAGCCCGTCTTCCCAGCAAGGGCTTCGACCCTGCATCCTATCTCTCCCGGACAGATCCGGCCTTGATCTGCCTGCTGTAAGAATTCTTGGGGAATGATCCTACTCACCATTCAGTTTCTCCAGGTTCTTTTTTGTCCACGTCCAGCAGAAATAAGAGAAGTGTCCCCCCCCCCCAACCCCACCCAGTGGGATACACAGATCTGGATAGAAAACTCCAAACTGTTCTTTTGTCCTCGGAAAAGCAAGTATGGTTATTTCATTCTGAGTCACTTCTTTACTGACTCACTCCGAGTTTTTTCCTCTCTCTGTCTTATCTTTCTTCCTTTTCTGGCGTTCAGGGCCCCTTCCGTTCGGTGCGAGTGCCCCTGCACAGCAGCACCTCCCCGGTCTGGCCCACAGAGCCCTTCTTTGGTATCCCCACCTCGGCCCTCCGTTCGCGTCTGGCTGATGCCTGTAGGGCACTTACCGTGTCCCAGTCGTGCTCGCGTAGCTTGGCTGACATAGGACAGGACAGGCAGCGGAGGGGCCGAGGTCTGAGAGGTCTGAGCTGGGGTCAAAAGGCAGGGCGGTCTGTCTGCAAAATCACTGTGCTCTTTTGTATTTTTCTCCCCCATCCTGCCGGAGAAGATAGACCTCAGTGTTCCCTCATGTCTCTTCTCAAACTCAGGCTTACGTGCTCTGTTTCTGATTTGTCCTTGTCCCTGAACGGCCCCGCTGTGCACATGGTTCGGTCATCACACTGGCACTTTCCCGCGGGGCCTCCTGCTGCGGGGCTCTGTCTGCTTGCCGACGGGACCCTCGCTCCTTGGAAGCGGACTCTGGATCTCGTGTTTAGAGGTGGCCAGACTCTGGAGCTGAGCAGATCGGTGTCCCATCACAAGGCTGCCACCAACCATCTGAGCCCTCGGGCAAAGCACCGCCTGCCCAGGGCTCAGTTCCTCATCTGTGTCCTGACACCTGTGGGGTTCGCCTGGCCTGCTGGGGATTCCTTTCCTTGACCTTTGCTTGGCACCCGGACTGTTTGCAGTTGCCGGGGTGCCCAGCCCAGTGTGACCCCCAACGCCTGTGCTCTTAAGGTCTTCTCTGTGCCACCTGCTTTTCTCTGACCCAGGAGCTTTGCCCATGGACGTGATATTCCCTTGTCGGGGATAGAGGACACGCTTGAGCTGAGACCGCAGACAAAGACCCTGGGGCCAGACTGTCTGGCTAAGAAGCCCGGCTCTGCCACTGACTGGCTGGGCACCGTGGGCAAGTTACCTAGCCTGTCTGGGCCTCAGTTTCCTCATCTGTGAAATGGAGATGAGTCCAGTGATGCGGGTGTTGGCCGGGGGGTGTGGGTGGGAGTCGGCCCCATACACACTGCTGTGCTCCCCGTCTAGTCACTGTCGGGCCTCCGATGTTGGCTTCAGAATCCCACTCCTGTTGGAATTAACCTTTACACCCTAAGGGGGAGGACGCGATGGGGCTTCTCATGGAGCCATGGTCTCTGGGCACCTCCGTGCCTCTCATGGGAGGGGTGGTCTCTCCCTGCAGGCCGGAGCACCTACTCCTACTCCTTGCAAGGCCCCCTTCAGCGATCTGAGCCAGGGAAGAGCATCCAGCTGACCTACGTGTCCTCCGGGTTCCCGTCGCGCCACATTACCGTGACCTGGTTTAAAAAGAACCACGAGCTCCCAAAGACGCAGACCTACGTCCACCCCAGTGGGGACACACACAATGTGACCAGCCGAGTGCTCGTCCCGCTGCAAGCGGACGATGTGCTCTCCTTCGTCCAATGCCACGTCAGTCATAAATCCACACTGGTCTTCCAGAAAGCCATCAGCCTGGACCAGTACCTCCGTGGTAAGGGCGTTCTCGCTGCTCAGGTGGGTCCGTGCAGAGTTGGGCTGTGGATGTCTCTGCCTCTGTTTCCTCCTCTGAAAATGGCACAGCCCTCACTTGGTGGTGGCATGGGTGCAGTGAAATGACACCTGTAAGGTGCACAACACAGTGCCTTGCTCGTGCTAACCTTTCAGGGTGGCAGCCGCTGGGGTGGCTACTAATTATTATTTGTACCATTCACGTCACCTCTCTGAACTCAGTCTCCTCATCTGTAAAATGAAGAACAGTACCTTCCAGGAAGTTTATGTTTTTATTATTGCTGTTTTATATGAAGAGGATGTAAGTGTTTGCAGCTTCTAAATTTTAGGGACTATGTCGTCTTTGGACGATTACTCATACTTAGGTAAGGGCCTAATGTGTCATCTGATTTTTTTGTTGTTGTCGATTTTCCTGGCCTGCACCCATGCTTGGCAGGTCTGTAAATTCGGTGAGGTCATGGGCATCATGCCTAGAAGGAATTATAGCAAGCATCCCGTTGTTTATGACGAGTCTAACCCCCAGAGAAGGCAAGTGAGTGGTCCAAGGATGCACAGCAGTAATATTTAATTCCTTAAATGTGCATCGGACTTTAAAGTCTATAAAATATTTTCTCAATATTTTCACTATTATTGTGGCAGGAAAGACATCATTTTACACGAATAAAAATACTGACATTAACACCTCAAATGAGCATAGCACACAGTGAGTAAAGCACACTCATGTGGGTTGACGAATTAAAGGTATGCCACTGCCCTGTGCTGTTTGTGCCCTTGAGGATTTACAGAAGGAAACTCGTGTTCAAAGAAGTAAAGCCATCCCCAGGTTGCAAAGCCAGCGAGTGAGAGATTTTTCATATGAACTCAGGCTTCTTTTATTATTATTATTATTATTATTATTATTTTAAATTTAAATCCAATTTAGTTAACATATAGTGTAATAATAATTTCAGGAATAGAATTCAGTGATTCATCACTTACATGTAACAGCCAGTGCTCATCCCAACAAGTGCCCTCCTTAGTGCCCCTCACTCCTTTAGCCCTTCCCCCCACCCAACACCCCGCCAGCAGCCCTCAGTTTGTTCTCTGTATTTGAGTCCCTTGTGGTTTGTCTCCCTCTCTGTTTCGGTCTTATTTTTACTTCCCTTCCCTCACATACAGCTGTTTTGTATCTTAAATCCACATGAGTGACATCATATATTTGTCTTTCTCCGACTGACTTATTTCACTTAGCATCGTACATTCTAGCTCCATCCACGTTGTTGCAAATGGCAAGATTTCATTCTTTTTGATTGGCGAGTAATACTCCATTGTATAGATATACCACATCTTCTTTATCCATTCATCCATCGATGGATATTTGGGCTTGTTCCATACTTTGGCTATGTTGATAGTGCTGCTATAAACACGGGGGTGCATGTGTCCCTTCGAAACAGCACACCTGTATCCCTTGGATAAATGCCTAGTAGTGCAATTGCTGAGTCGTAGGGTAGTTCTATTTTTAATTTTTTGAGGCACCTCCATACTGTTTTCCAGAGTGGCTGCACCAGTTTGCATTCCCACCAGCAGTGCAAGAGGTGAACTCAGGCTTCTATCCACTCTTTACCATCTATGGGATTGCCTGCTTAGTTACTTAGGCTCTCCCAGCCTCAGTATATTTGAGCGTAAAGTAGGAAAATGATAATTCAGAGGGTTCTTCATTACCTGAGTATTTATTATATAACTCCCTGGAGTTAGGACAATGGTGTAGGAAAGCAAAAATCCTAGAAAATACAGATATTCACAAATGAATTACTTGTAAAACTAGCCCCCACTCAAACCCCTCGCTGCTCAGCACTGGCTGCACCTCTGCTGGGTTTCCCGTCCCAGAAATGCCACTGTGGGTGTCTTTATCTGGGTTCCCTTGACGGCAGAGCCTGAAACCAGGACCAGGTGCAGGTGTTTGGGAAGGGATCCACAGAGGCACAGCGGTTGGGATAAGGGGTGGGGAGGGTCAGACAGGGAAGGCAGGACACTCAAGAAAGGGTGAGTTATTGAATGGTTGCCCTTGTGGACAAGTGAGGCTCAGCCCTACTGGGACCCTCTCAGGAACTGGGAAGAGCATTCCTGGGGATTGTCCCTTGGAGGGGGGAGGGGTGGGGAGAGGGAAGCTGGGATGTGCTTGCATGGTCTGGGTGACATTTCATGGTTATGGAGAAATCCCAAGGCGGAGAATGCGGGAAGTGTCGTGGGAGTTCAAGGAGGGACAAGTCTCCCAGCACGGCCACTCTGAACCAGCAGCTGGGGGAGGCGGTGCGTAGTCTAGAAACCCTCTGCTCTAGATCAGTCTTGCCTTGATTGGCAAGCTAGAGACCACGCTATGCAGAAGGAATCTGCATCCATTGTGAAATGAAATCAGAGATCTTGCAAAAGTCGTATTTCGAGAAGTTGATGCCAACGATGGGGGGACCGCAGGCATCACAGGCAAAGCCTCTGAGTGCTTCCAGATGGAAAACGAAGAAGATCCATGATACTCATCATTCCGTGGGCACTTCAAAAGAGAGAACACGTTGTTGGGACGCCTGGGTGGCTCAGTCGGTCGAGCGTCCGACTTCGGCTCAGGTCATGATCTCGCGGTTCTTGAGTTCGAGCCGCGCGTCGGGCTCTATGCTGACAGCTCAGAGCCTGGAGCCTGCTTCGGATTCTGTGTCTCCCTCTCTCTCTGCCCCTCCCCTGCTCGTGCTCTGTCTCTCTCTGTCTCAAAAATAAATAAGCATTAAAAACTTAAAGAGAGAACGCATTGATTGAAAGAGGCCCCTGTGAAAATCGACAGGACATTCAAATAATTTTTCAACGACCTTTTAATGATGGTGCCGCGAATGTGAAATGTGCAGGTACCGTATGGATTCACTGGTAGGACGTAGAGTCAGGTTTGGGGGAAAATTCTCTCTACTTCCTTAGACTCGCAGCACTCGCTCCTTCCAAGAGTCAGCACATCGCTGTGGTTATATTTTATATTGAATTAAGATGTAAATTAAACAAAATTAGTTTCATCACTGAAACGTTTTACCAGATGAAGTTTCAACCAGTTCTTCCTTGAGAATTTTTATGAGATCGGGGCTTGTTTGGTACAGGTTCCTTCTAAGTGGCTGTTGTTTTCTGATACTAGGTAGCATATGCCCTGTTCAGCTCATGTGGTTTTGTGAGGATTAGAGGGGACCACACATGCACTGCCATTCTGTGTGTCGAAACAGTGATCGTCCGCTGGGCCCGGGTCTCTGTCCTCCGGACGCTGCCTGGATACCACACAGCCAGGAGAGCTCCCTGGTGGCTAGAAAGGGCATGTGAGCCTGTCCTTCCTTTCTGTGGTCTTTGGCGTCCTCTAACGCCCTCTTACTTACCCTGGCCAATCCTTCCTGGACCCCAGGCTTCCTCCATCCTGAATACTCCCTTCTCCAGTTCTTCCTCTTTGCTTGGGAGTAATCCTTACCTGTGTGCTGAGGGGGGAAAGGCTGAGTACAGATAGTGGCTTCTGGGGATGGCGTCCTGCCTTGGCTGTCCTACTCATCTTTTAAAAAAAATTTTTTAACATTTACTTATTTTTGAGAGACAGAGAGCGTGAGGGGGGAGGGGCACAGAGAGAGAGAGAGAGAGAGAGAGAGACAGGGAGACACAGAATCCGAAGCAGGCTCCAGGCTTTGAGCTGTCAGCACAGAGCCCGACGCAGGGCTCGAACTCACGGACCGCGAGAACAAGGTTGTGTCATATTGAAACATATTCCAAAGTCTCCTCATTGTGAATACATTCTACTGCACAGCTGAAAACCCAGTTGCAAAGAGTTCTAGAAGTCGTTAGATCATGATTTCAGAAGCCGGGAATCATAAATGCATAGAGCCTGAAAGTTGGGGTGTCCGACTAGCACGACAGTAAAACACGCTGTGTCTGGTGTAACCCCAGCTTTGCCACTTGTGACCTCGGGCAGGTTACTGAACCTCTCCAAATCCTAGTTCCTTCCGATGTAAAATCTCAGTACCTTGGAGTCGTAAAGATGTAGAGTCCGTGAATCTTCAACTCGTAGAATCATCAAGTCATGGAGTGGGTCACCTGACTTGTAGGTTCTTAAACGGCATTTAATGTTCATCTTTGTATCTTTCATGGCCAAAGTGGAAAAAGAGAGAGCAAGATTTTGAGGCTTTCATCAAGCCCATTCATTCTTTCATCCATGCATTCCTCCTTCCGACCATGCATCAAGCATGCATTCACTCAAAGCACACTCTCATTCAGCCATGCATTTACCTACACAGGAATCTGTTCACAAGTACCTGGATCCTCCTCTGGGGCAGACCCTGGGCAGATGACCCATCGTCAAGGAATTCCCAGGCTCCCACAGTGGCCTTCCTATAGTAATTGTCTGCTCTCTCTGGGCTGTGTCAGTTCCCCCTACAGTGACAGTGTCCCAGTCTTCACCCTCCTCGGACTTGGTGGTTGTCACCTGCCTCGTGCAGAGATTCTATCCACAGAGTGTGCATCTCACCTGGACGGAGAACTGCCATACGATCGAGGGAGCTGAGCAACTCACATCCAAGCAGAATAGCGATGGGACCTACACCCTGGAAAGCTTGCATTTGGTGAACGTGTCAGGGCCGGGGTCCGAGCAGGTGCTCACCTGTAAGGTGCAGCACGAGACCCAACCTCCCATCCAGGCCAGCCTCATACTGTCTGCGGAAGCACACGGCACATACAAGCCCATCGGAAGCTCAGGTAAGCCCACCTCCACTGCTCTGAGCAACTAGGTCACCTTTGTCTCCTGAGTGGAGTGAGGTATTTAAACTCACAGTGTCCCCTTTGCCGTGTCCTTCTGCCCATTGGTACTTAGGTCCCGAGATGCCTGCCCTCATCTTTGTGGGATTCCTTCTGGGCTTCAAGGTGCTGCTGGCGATGAGTTTCATAGTCACCTACATCTGCAGGTGGCGGAGCCGGTAACAGGTGAGTTGGGGGCAGGTCTTAGTACATAAGGAGAGAGGTCATGGTCACCATCATGGGCTGGCAAGAGGAGTCCAGGGTAAGGCCACTGTTTCACACTGTGCCTCCCAGGGAGATCCAGGCTCAAGAAGAGGCTGGAAACACTTGTTTTCTCCAAAGGTCTGTTGGAAATCTCAGAGGCTTCCAGATCTCACCCATCCAGCAGTGCCCTGGGTTTGGAGGCTTTTAAATGAAGTCCCTTGGAACCCTGGGTGGGGATCCAAGGTGTGGAGGTGGGATGAAGGTCAAAGCTTTGAGCCTCAAGCTCCAAAGAGTGCCCCCATATACTGTTATATACGCCAGTTTTCGTAGGACTTATTTTGGAATGAATTAGAAAAGTATTGCTAAAATCTACTAATGGAGCCCATCGAGGGACAGGGAGGCTCAGACTACTGGCAAACATGAACGTGGGGTGGGGGGAGTTCAGAATACCAGACAGAGGGGGCTGGGGTGTAGTGAGTAGGGGTCTTATTTCTGATCTGTACCATGAATCCAGGCAGTATTTGGGGAATTAATACAAGAATGAATGAATGAATGAATGAATGAATGATTTTTCCACGATCGCTCTTGCATGCTCTGCAATGAATTTCCTCCCACCCCGTCCAGGAGGCTCACATGGTGGGAGAAGCTGCCCCCCGCCCCCATTTCCATCCTGGACATGCCCCCTTCCCCACACCCTCCTGATGTTCCTTCTCTCGGAGCGGAGTCCTGATGTTCCGCTCTCTTCAGAGCAGTGTCAAGGATGGACCCTGGTCTCAGGGACCCAGAGACCCTGATGCACTGAGCTTCACACTGGCCCTGCCTCTGCCCCAAAGACAATCAAGAGGGTCAAGAAAAGAAGGTTCCCATTGTGTCTGTGATGAGGAACAGCCCTTCATTTTCAGAGCACATTTTACTTTCCTTTTTTCTTTTTAAAATGTGAATTGCAGTACAGTTAGCATACAGTGTTATATCAGTTTCAAGTGTACAACATAGGAATTCAACAATTCTATGCATTCGTCACGGCTGATGACGATTAAGTGTACTCTTACTGCCTTCACCTATTTCTCCCATCCCCCTCCCCACCCCCCACCCCCCACCTTCCTCTCTGGTAACCATCGGGTTGTTCTCGACAGGTAAGGGTCTGTTTTTCGGTGTGCCTCCTTTTTTTAAATCGTTCATTGGTTTTGTTTTCAATTCCACATGGTGAGTGAAATCATATGGTATTTGTCTCTCCCTGACTTATTTCAGCTGGCATTATATTCTCTAGATCCATCCATGTTGCTGCAAGTGGCAAGATTTCATTCCTTTTTATGGCTGAGTAATGTGTGTATATGTGCAGTGTATATGTGGACATATACCCACATCTTCTTTATCCATTCATCTCTTGGTAGACACTTGAGCTGCTTCCTTATTTTGGAGGAACGCATTTTACTTTCATACATACCTTCTGCAAGTACGATTTTATTTGACCCCTGTATGTTTTGAGGTCACTGCCTGGAATGAGCCTGTTTTGGTTCCGAAACATATAGGAAATATGTAAGAAATCCTTGGCCCTCCCCATCCTGTCTTTGCGAAATAGTAACATATTGCTGATACGGTCTCCTGTTTCTTTTAATTTTTTTTTTTTTTCGACGTTTTTTATTTATTTTTGGGACAGAGAGAGACAGAGCATGAACGGTGGAGGGTCAGAGAGAGAGGGAGACACAGAATCGGAAACAGGCTCCAGGCTCCAAGCCATCAGCCCAGAGCCTGACGCGGGGCTCGAACTCACAGACCGCGAGATCGTGACCTGGCTGAAGTCGGACGCTTAACCGACTGCGCCACCCAGGCGCCCCTCCTGTTTCTTTTAAAAACACGGTCTTGAATTTCACGTTTATCCTTCTCAAAGTGGATTTTAAAATTTTATAACGTGTTATAAATCCTTAAGGAATACACAATTTTAGTTTGCATGTTTTAAGTTTTATATAAATGCTGTTATACAGTATACAGCACTCTGGAACTTTTATTTTTTGGGCTCGGCGTAGCATGTGGGCTTTCTTCACGTTGGTATATGTAGCTGCATTTTCTTAACTTTCCACAGCTCCATGGCTCTCTATTCTAAGAATACTCTGGGGGGCCTGGGGGGCTCAGTTGGTTGAGCATCCGACTTTAGCACAGGTCATGATCTCACGGCTCATGAGTTTGAGTCCCACATCAGGCTCTATGCTGACAGCTGAGAGCCTGGAACTTGCTTCAGATTCTGTGTCTCCCTCTCTCTCTCTGCCCCTCCCTGACTCATGCTCTGTCTGTCTGTCTCTCTCTCTCTCTCTCAAAAATAAATAAATATTAAAAAAATATTATAAGAATATTCTACAACTTAGGGCCGACTCTGAGGATAGTATTAAAGCTCTATCTGCTGTTTGGGTAATACAACTTTGCAATGAGCATTTTTCTCTCTGTTTCTGTGGGCACAAGTGAGAGAGTCCCTCTTGTTCCCTTGCTGTGGTCCACACAGCAGCTGTATTAGTGTCATTTGGGAGCTTTTCTAGTAGAAAAAAAAAAAAGCTTTTCATTTTTTTTTTTTAACGTTTATTTATTTTTGAGACACAGAGAGACAGAGCATGAACGGGGGAGGGTCAGAGAGAGAGGGAGACACAGAATCTGAAACAGGCTCCAGGCTCCGAGCTGTCAGCACAGAGCCCGTTGCGGGGCTTGAACTCATCGACTGCGAGATCATGACCTGAGCCGAAGTCGGACTCTTCACTGACTGAGCCACCCAGGCGCCCCAGAGCTTTTCATTTTTGATGACTTTTTTTTTTTTTTCAAAAAGTTTTCGATGCTCTCATTTATTTTTGAGACAGAGAAAACACGAGCTGGGGAGGGGCAGAGAGAGAGGCAGACAGGAACCAAAGCGGGCTCCGCGCTGACACCAGAGAGCCCGAGGTGGGGCTCAAACTCACAAGCCACGAGGTCGTGACCTGAGCCAAAGTCAGATGCTTAGCCGACTGAGCCACCCAGGCGCCCCAACTTTTGGCGTGACCATTTCCTTAGAACATACACAGCATTTAATACGGTCTTAAAAGAATATTACCTTATAGAAAGATTATCATACAATGCACACAAAAATACTCAGAACAAATGAATGTGTTCAGTGGGATCATAGACCTAAATTTTTTTTCTAGACCTAAATTTGAAACCTAAAATTGTAAAGCTTCTAGAAGGAACTGGAGGAAAAAACAAACAAACAAACAAAAGTAAATCTTTATGATTTTGGGTGAGCAGAGACTCTTTTAGGTAAGACATGGGAAGCACAATCTGGAAAGGAAAACATTGATCCATTTGACTTCATAAAAATTTAAACCTTGTTCTTCAGAAGATACTGTTGATAAAAAGAAAAGGAAGGTGACCGATGAGAAAGTATTTGTCAAACGAATCTACTCGAGGACTTGTATCTGGGACACAGGCGGGCTAGGTACAACCCCCTGTTTGTGCAAGTCAAGTTTTATTCTGTGGCTTCTTTTAGGCTGAAATGTCAGAGAGAAGTGATTGCCATCCGGACCTGACGGTCCACAAGCATAAAGCATTTACTGTCCGGCCATCTAAGACAAAGCTCGCCAACGCCTGAGAGACAATATTTAAAGACAAACAATCCCATTTTATAAGTGCATGAAAGATTTGACGAGCCGCTCCACCAAAGAACAAAAAATAAAATGCGTTAAAAAACAAAAACAAAAAACTACTGTCTTCATTAGAATAGCTGTAGAACACGTTTCAATACCTCTTTTGGGCAAACCTTCCCGCCTGGTCCTGGTTTCTCAGAACGGCCAGGCTCTCCTTGGCCCACACACATTTGAGAATCACTTTGTCAACGTTCATTATAAACACCTTTACGATTATGATTTGGTTACACTGACTTTACGTACTCATTTGGACTCACTGACATCTTCCAATGAGTTTTGCCACTCATGGACATGAGACACCTCAAGTTCGGTTTTCTTTGATGACTTTTAATTCACCATTTTATAGGGCTTTTTGTTCCGTTATTGTTCTTATGCATCCCTAGTTAGAGCTATTAACTAGAGTATTAACTTTCTAGTTTATGGAATCTTTAAAAATTATTATTATTGTTTGCACTGGGTTTTGGGTCTCTGTATAGGATGGTAATTGAGTTTTGAACATCGATCTTAGATTCAGAAAGCTTATCAAGCCTGTATTACCGCTTATCGTGTGGACATTCTTTAATGAGTACCTCTTACCGATCTACTCACCTAGATTAGATTTTACCTTTATTAAAGTTACATATGCATGTGGTTTAAGAGGCAAAGAGTTCGGTATGTTCTACATATTAAAACCGGAATCTCCCTACCTTCCACTATTTTCCATCCGTCAGAGGCAACCATTTTCCACTCTTTTAATTGATTATCTTTAACTGATTATTCTAGATGTCATAGCCAGATCTCATATAGCATGCTTACGCTGTCACTTCTAGACATCTCCCCCATAGGCATTGTTCGCTGACATCCTACTATGAACGATGGGGATACAATGCTCTGGTGTTCCGGACCCCACACCTCGCGTGCACATTTCTATCCCATCATCTTAATATGTTAATTTTAGATAACGTCATAGTGGGTGTCCACCTTAGAATGACAACGGCACTGTGTTTTACAGCTCAGTCTTGTAACATTCCCCGCTTTCGTTTGTGTCTTTCTGCTCATGTGTATTTGGTGTAAACACCACCATATTCAGGGTGCAGAACAACTCCGTGGCCGCAAAGTTTCCGTTGTGCTAGCTTTTCAGAGTGCCCACCCCACCCCACCACACCAAACCTCTGGCACATGCTCATCTGTTCTCTGCAACTTCGACAATGTTGTGTAAGTGGATTCCCACAGTACGTGACGTTTTGAGATTGATTTTGTTCACTCAACATAATGCCTTCGGAAACTTACAAGTTGTGCACATGTAAATAATTTATTCCTTCTTACTGCTGAGAAGTAGTTCAAGCCTTCCCTTATTACTGGATGTTTGGGATGTTTCCAGCTTTTTGTCATTACAGAATGTTGTAAACATTCCCACATGGGTTTTTGTGAGGTCCTGGTTTTCATTTCACTCAGATAAATGCCTGGGAGTGTGATGATTTCTGGGACCTATAACCCACTGCCTCTCCTGAAAGAGGAGAGAAAATGATGTAAGCACATACAACTGCTTTTTTTTATTCTAAGATTTTTTTTTTTTTCAACGTTTATTTATTTTTGGGACAGAGACAGAGCATGAACGGGGGAGGGACAGAGAGAGAGGGAGACACAGAATCGGAAACAGGCTCCAGGCTCTGAGCCATCAGCCCAGAGCCTGACGCGGGGCTCGAACTCACGGACCGTGAGATCGTGACCTGGCTGAAGTCGGACGCTTAACCGACTGCGCCACCCAGGCGCCCCATCTAAGATATTTTTTTTTTTTAGGTAATCTGCACGGGTGTGGCCCAAACCCACAGTCCCCAAATCAAGAGTCACACGTTCCATGGACTGTGCCAGCCAGGTGCCCCAAGCACAGACAACTTCAGAGGTCCACTCTGTACTGTGCCTTTGGGTGAAATTTTACCAGTTGCAACATACAGGGTTGGAATGGGGAGTCATTTCTGGAACAGACCTCGTTCAATCACAAAGTTGGGCACTTTTCTTCCTGCTGAGTAACTCCAAAGCATGGAGTTACTTCACTTCTAGACATCTCCCCCGTCGTTTGGCAGGCTGGTGGAGCCTGAGGCCACAAGCCAGCCACCCCTAAGTGTTCTGGGCTCAGGAGCTTGGGACACAGCCCCCAACTGCAGATCCGCCTTGGTCTGGGGCTCCCAAGTGGGAATCACCATGAAGACCTCAAGATGGGGGGAGGGCCCACTGGAGGGGGCAGAGGCCCCATGCAGGCAGGAAGCATTATCTCTCCTGGGCCTCTCCACTCTCTCTGAAAAAGAGAAGAGGACCCCTCACCAAGTGAGGTGTTCTCTGCCTGACTTCTCTTTCACAATCTAGAAGCAGACTGTTGCCCCACAGCCATGTCACCCCATCATAGGCACTTCCCCTAATGACAGGAGAAGGAAGGCTTTTCCCCTCTACAGAACAGAGGCCCATTCTACCCAGCATACACATTTGCACAGAGCAGGGTCTCCAGGCCTCCGCAATGTTGGCCCCTGCCTCCGGGCCCCACCTGCCTCCTTACCTGCTGCTGGCTCTGCTCACAGGTAAGCACTGCCTTGGGGTACAATCCCCTCTTCCTGATCCCACAACACCTCCCATGTCCCTGGACATCAAGGGCTTGCAGGTAACCAGAGGTGTGCTACCCAGGGCTGCCACAGAAGACCAAGGACTGGGTGTCATCTGAGAGCAGGAAGTCGGGGATCTGAGCATTTCCTCTATGCATCCATCACCTACAGCTTGTTACCAGAGGCATCCAGACAGTGGAGGCTTCAATCTGTCACAAGGACAAGTTTGTAGGTATTAAATGATCTAATTCTCACAACACCCCTGCCTGATAGCTAGGACTGTACTGCTGATCAGCAGATGGAGAAATTCAGGCAGAGAGAGTTAATGGCCCAATGTCAGCTACCTAAGTCAGTGCATCTGCCGGGATTCATGTCCAGGCCACCCAGCTCCACGGTTCATTCTTTTCACCGTGTTATGCTGCTCGGCTTCTCGGTGGAGGCTAACTAAACAAACATCAGAAAATACAGAGAGGGAAACAGAAGAAGAGGCATCACTTAGCACACTCCGAGGTCTCCAGAGTTCCAGTTCTGCTGTGTGTCCTCCCAAACTTTGGTTAACGATGTGTTGGGTGATTCCTATGCGCCAAATCTTTTACTCGGCTTTTAACATGTATGACAATTTCATGGAATCCTCAAAGTGATCTGTATGCTAGCATGCTGGGCCACACTTCATGTATACTTGGGAATGCACTTGTATATGTGTGTGTGTGTACATGTTTGGGCATGAGGAAGGGTGCACACGTGGGTATGGGATATCTGAAAATGCTTTCTTATCGATTTCCTCACGCCACGTCCACTCTACGTGAAATGCACAGTGAACAGATGTTTGGTTCCCTCTCAGCTCCTCACCCACTTTTTCTACTTCTCTAAAGTACTGCTCACCATCCACCAAGCTCTTAAGACAAGCAAACTTCTCTCTGGGTAGAAGGAGTAGAACTTTGTGCATTACTACCTTGGAGGTCCTCCATGCTGGACCGGAGTGGGGAGGAAAAGAAGGGGTCCAAAATACAGAGGATCCTGCCTGTATGATCCGCACCTGTAATTATATCCTGATCCCAACCATCTAGTGTCAGCTGATGCCTCCAGGCCTCAGGAAATCTCATGAGTAATCACTTTCCAATTTCCTGAGCACTCACCATGTGCTACACCTACTTGGAAATGCATGTGTCTGTTATGTCCTGTGATCTTTGTACCCAAGGTAGACATTTCTGTCCCCCTACCTTACAGATAAGCAAAGAAGGCATGGAAAAGTCCAAGGTCACTCAGTGGTGAAGGCAGGGCTATGATTTGAACTCAGGCGGTCTGATTCTAGATCTCACGGGTCTAACCATTGCTCTTCTCGAACCCTATGGCCCCACATCCATCCCATGAGATTTCTGCAGATCTGCCAGTGGGTGGAGGGAAGGGTAGGGTGGGGGGGGAAGAGCATTTGTGGTTTGTTTCTTTTGGGCTCTTCCGTTTTCTGAGTATATGCAAGTAGTTTTTTCCCCCACAGTCATCTTCATGGGAAATTCAGCTTCTCATTATATTTTCCTGAGAAATTCTCCACTGAAAATAGAGGGCAGGGTCTCAGACAGGGATCACACTGGGCAATTCACACATTACACCAATATTTACTGGGTAACTACTAGGTGCCAAGAACTGTTATGTGAGCTTTGGGCATACTGGTTATTAAAAGAGAAAAAGTAGATGCCCTCACGGAAGTTATATCGTAGCGGAGAAAAGGAAAAGAAACAACAGACATACCAAATAAGGAAATAACATAGTATGTTAGAAAGTCATGACTGTTATGTTTTCACTCTTAGGTGGATTCTGAGAAACTTAACAGAAACCCATGGGGGAGGGGAAGGAGAGAAAAAAAAAGAGGTTAGAGTGGGAGAGAGCCAAAGCATAAGAGACTCTAAAAAACTGAGAACAAACTGAGGGTTGATGGAGGGTGGGAGGGAGGGGAGGGTGGGTGATGGGTATAGAGGAGGGCACCTTTTGGGATGAGCACTGGGTGTTGTATGGAAACAAATTTGATAATAAATTTCATATATTGAAAAAAAATTTAGAAAGTGATGAGTGTTAAGGAAAAACATGACAGTACAGCTGGAGAAGACAATGAGAGACTCTTCAGGGTGGGATGTATTTAAAGAGGTAGCCTGGGTGGGCATCACTGAACAGGGAGATTAGAGCAAAGACTACAAGAATTTGGGGTGTGAGCCATGTGATCTTCTGGGGAAAGAGCCTTCCCGAATAGCTCGGGAACAGCAGGAGAGTAGAATCCTCCTGTTCTGTTCAAGGGTTTGGGCTTTCACTCTGAGTAAAATGGTTGCCACTGCAAGGTTCTGAAGACAGAAATGACATGATCCACCATGAGTTTTAACTTATACCAGCATTTGGTTGAGATTAGACACCATAGGGCACAGACAGAAGCGACTAGAGCATTCAAGAGTTCGTCATGTTCGTGCAAACAAGGAAAAGCATTTTGCACCCAGACAGCAGCCAGGAGAGGAAGGGGAAAGAGGTCGGATTGTGGGTGCATGCAGAAGGGGAGACAACAGGATCTCCTGATACATAGGATTTGGAGTGGAAAGAGAGGTTCCCAAGGGCTTGGACCTGAGCGTCTTGGAGAATAAAGGTGCCTCATCTGAGATGTACAAGGATGTGGGGGAAACTGAGGAGTTCAGTTGGGGACAGTGTAAACAGTGAGAGGTTTGCTTCTATCTATGCAAATTGTTGAGTGGCTCATTGCACATACAAATCCAGAGTTCAGAGACGAGGCCTGGGCCAGAGATGGAAATCTATGAGGAATATAGATTCACAGATGGCAGAGTTTACACCTTTCCCTGGTTCCTGTTGTTTGTTTGTTTGAAGTATTTATTTATTTTTGAGAGAGAGAAAGAGAGAGAGACAGAGTGTAAGCAGGAGAGTGGCAGGGAGAGAGAGAGAGGGAGACACAGGATCCAAACAGTCTCCAGGCTCTGAGCTGTCAGCCCAGAGCATGGCTCACACTCACAAACCATGAGATCATGACCTGAGCTAAAGTCCGACGCTTAACCAACTGAGCCACCCAGGCGCCCCACCCTGGTTCCTCTTGATGCTCTGATCCCTCTTACCTCCTCCCTCTCCTGGTCCCTCCATGTCTTCCTCCAAAAATGCATTCCTGTTTCTTCCCATTTTTGTCTTAGCAGCTCAGTTTCCTCACCCCAATCTCCTCGTCCAAACTTGTAACCAAACCACTTGATGTTCTTGGCACACCCAAGACCTGGCTGTGGTGACACGTGCCCTCCTGAGGAGACATGCTCGGTCGCAAATCGTGCTAAGTGCATGGGTCTTACCAGCTCACACTCTGCAAGAGTGAACCACAGATTTTCTCCCCGAGGAGTAGCTGAGCAATAGAAAAGAACACAGGTGTGTGTGTGGTGCCCGTTTCTCTGATTTATATCCCTGCCTAGTTTTTAGGACACTTCCAGTAATAAGGAATAATTTTGTATTTCTCTGTGTCTTCAGAGACTGGCTAGTCACTGAGGCAGTGAAATCCACCTGCAAAGTCTGGCACGCGCAGTTCAACGATTGCTCCGAAGGCGGCTCGCGTCCTTTCAATGCATAACTCAATGTTCAGCCATAGGCAACGTCCCACAACTCTTTGCAGAACATGAACAATTTTGTAGCCTACTAGTTCGCCTGCTTAGACATTCCCATGGTTCTATCTCCCCCTTCGGGGGCAGATTTCTCAAATGCATGAGCCCCTGGAACGATACATTTTCTTTCTCCTAGAGCCATTTAGTCCAATTGAAAGGCTCTACATGGGGGGGATCACCTTGTTTGTAGATATTTGTAGATATTTCTTACTGTGCTAAAATATACATAACACGAAATCTACTATTTCAGCCATTTTTCAGGATACAATTCAGTGGCATTAAGTACGTTCACATAGTTGTGAAGCTGGTACCACCGCACATTTCAGGATTTTTTTCAACATCCTAAGCAGACACTGTACCCATTAAGCAAGAATTCTCCATTCCTTTCACCCCCACAGCAACTACTTTTTAGTATCTATGAATCTGTCTTTTCTAGGTACTTCATACACATGGAACCGTATATCTGTCCTTTTGTATCTGGCATATGTCACCCTAGAATGATACTTTTGAGGTTCATCCAGATTATAGTACATATCAGATTATCACTGCTCTTGGTTGTTGTTGCTGCTGTTATTGTTTGTTTATTTTTGAGAAAGAGAGTGTGAGCTGGGGAGGGACACAGAAAGAGAGGCGCAGAGGATCCGAGGCAGGTTCTTTGCTGACAACAGTGAGACCAATGCGGGGCTCGAACTCACAAACCGTGAGATCATGACTGAGCCTAAGTCAGACGCACAACCACCCGAGCCACCCAGGCACCCCAAGACTATCATTGTTTATTAATGCTTATTAAGGCCGAATAAAATTCCATATATATACATATATATGTGTGTGTGTGTGTGTATGTGTGTGTATATATATATATATATATATACACACATATGTGTGTGTATGTGTGTGTATATCACATACATACCTACAGCAACATTTTGTTTATCCATTCATCTATGGATAGAAATGAATTTTTTCTGCTACCTTTTGGTTATCATGAATAATGCTGCTATGAACAAGGATGTACAAGTATTTGAGTACTTACCTGTAATTTGGGGGATATTTACCTAAGAGTGGAATTGTTGGATCATACGGCAAATTCTACATTTAAATTTTAATGATAACACAACTGTTTCCACAATGGCCACACCATTTTATATTTCTACCATCGACACACAAGAGTTTCAGTTTCTCCACAGCTTACTCAATCCTTATTTTCTGATTTTTAATTTTCTTGTATTTTGGTTTTGCTTTCTTTTGTTTTTGATAAAAGCCATTCTCAGGGATGAAAGGGTATCTCATTGTGGTTTTGATTTTCATTTTTCTAATGACGTTCAATATCTTGTGCTTACTCACCATTTGAGTATCTTCTTTGTAGACATGTCTATTCTAGTCTTTGGTCCATTTTTTAACAGGGCTATTTGATATTTTTTTGTTGAATTGTAGGAATTCTTTATATATGCCGGTTATTAATTCTTTCTGAAACATATGCTTTGCAAATATTTTCTCCCATTCTGTGAGTTCTTTCACTTTTTTTTGTAAGTTTGTTTATTTTGAGAGAGACAGAGAGAGTGCAAGTGGAGGAGGGGCAGAGAGAGAGAGAGAGAGAGAGAGAGAGAGAGAATCCCAAGCAGGCTCCGCACTGTTAGCACAGAGCCCAACCTGGGGCTTGAACTCATGAACCATGAGATCATGACCTGAGCTGAAATCAAGAGTTGGATGTCTAACCAATTGAGCGACCAAGGCGTCCCTCTTTCACTTTTAATATTGTCCTCTGCTATGCAAAAGTTTTTAATTTTGATGAAGTCCAATTTACATATATTTTAATTTTATTATGTGTTCCTTTGGTTTCTTATCCAAGAAATCATTGTCAAATCCAGTATCATGAGTTTTGCCTACAGTTTTTTCTCTGAATTTCATACATTTAGCTCTTACATTTAGGTCCCTTCATCCAATGAGCTCATTTTTCTATATAGAGTAAAATGAGGGTTCAAATTCTTTTTTTGCATGTAGATATCCCATTTTCCCAGCATCTCATGTTGAAAAGAGTACTCTTTCCCTCACTGAATGGCCTTGGCACTCTTGTTGAAAATCTTTTGACCATATATGTGAGGGTTTATTTCTAGGCTTTCTATTCAATTTCATTGCTCTATCCCTCTATTCTTTTCAGTACTATAGTACTCTAATTATTATACTATGCAGTAGGTTTTTAAATCAAGAAGTATGAGTTTCCCAACTATTTTCTTTTCCAGGATTGTTTGGTGATCTAGGTCCCTGGAAACTGCATATGAATTCTAGAATGGGCTTTTCCATTTCTGCAAAAAAAAAAAAAAAAAATGCCATGGGGGTTTTGATAACAATTGTATTGAATCTATAGATCGCTTTAGGTACTATTGACATCTTAACAATATGAAGTCTTCCAATGCACGAACAGAGGAAGTTTTTCCATTTATTTATGTCTGTTGGGATGAGCGCTGGGTGCTGTATGGAAACCAATTTGACAATAAATTATATTTAAGAAAATAAATTCAAGTTAGTTAACGTATAGTGTAGTATTGGTTTCAGGAATAGAATTTAATAATTCATTGCTTACATATAACACCCAGTGCTCATCACGACAATTCTGCTTCTTAATGCCCATCACTCAATTAGCCCATCCCCCCACCCACTTCCCCTCCAGAAACCCACAGTGTTCTCTATAGATAAAAACTCTCTTATGGTTCGCTCTTTTTCTATTTCTATCTTATTTTACTTTTCCTTCCCTTCCCCTCTGTTCATCTGTTTTGTTTCTTAAATTCCACCTATCACTGAAATCATTCGGTATCTTTTTTCCGACTGACCTATTTCCCTTCGCATAACACACTCTGGTTCCAGTCACGTCATTGCTATCGGCAATATTGCATTCCTTTGGATGGCTGAGAAAACGTACAAACGACTGACAGATACGTGAAGAAACATGCTCAATACCACTCATCGCCAGGGAAATACAAAACAAAACTACAATTAGATACCGCTCACACTTGTCAGAATGGCCAAAAGTAACGCCTTAGGAAACAACGGATGTTGGCCAGGATGCGGACAGAGGGAAACCTTCTCAAACTGTTGGTGGGAATGTAACCTGGTGCAACCACTCTAGAAAGCAGAATGGAGGTTCCTCAGAAAGTTACAGACAGAGCTACCCCATTAGCCAGCAAATGCACTACTGGATATTTCTCCAAACTATACAAAAACACAGATTGGAGGACACATGCACCCCAGTGTTTATAGCAGCACTATCAACAATAGTATGGAAAGAGCCCAAATGTCCATTATTGATGAATGGATAAAGAAAATGTGATATATGTATCACTGAATCTCTCTGTGTTTTCCTTTCCTCGTCTGCAACAGGGTCCTGTGTCACAGGCTCGTCGCGAGGGCTACATGCCGTGTACACGCAGCGGGCTGGGCTCACGGTGTGCACTCAGTGAAGGCTGTTGTGGATAAACACTTGCGCGGACGGACAGGATCGCACAAGGATGCTAAATACCTGCTTTGTTCTCCCTCCAGGTGTGGCAGGTGAGGCGGAGCTGCAGGTGATCCAGCCCGAGAAGCTGGTGTCTGTCACAGCCGGAGAGACGGCCACTCTGCACTGCACCCTGACCTCCCTGGTCCCCGTTGGGAAAATCAGGTGGTTCAGGGGGATGGGGCCAGACCGGGAGTTAATCTTCAGTTTTGGAGGAGGCCACTTTCCCCGCGTAACAAATGTTTCAGACGCCACAAGAAGAAACAACCTGGACTTTTCCATCCGCATCAGTAACATCACCCCAGCAGACGCGGGAACCTACTACTGAGTGAAGTTCCAGAAAGGGGCCCGTGAGGTGGAGTTTAAGTCTGGACCAGGCACCCAGGTCACCGTGAGTGGTGAGTATCGCTCCATCCCCTGGTTGTGACGGCAAGTCAGTAAGAATGCCCTCCACTGTCTGAGCAACAGATAAGGATCAGGTGCTGTTATGGGTGCCCCTGAATGAGCCCCTTCCACAGATCAGGGACGTTGAGGCCTGGAGAGGTTGTGCTATTTGCTCAAGGCCCCATGGCTGGTAATTGGTGGAAAATCTGGAACCTCAGCCTGCAGGCTCCCAGCTCTTCCCTTTTCCAATCCTGACCAGCCCTCTGGTTCCAGCGATGAGGGACTGAAAGTCTGAGCGACTTTCCCAGTTACAAGGCCTCACCTCACCCCTGCCTCTGGAGAGACCTCTGCTTCATGTGGCCAGTACTCCCTTTACTCAGCACTTACTCAGCACCTGCTGGGGTAGAGTCGGTGTCCTTGCTGTTCCAGCGCCTAGGGTCCCGTTCCTGACCTATTTCTGCTGCGGTCAATATGCCTCCTGCTCCCACTCTCCTGTGTCCCTCCTTCACTTGTAAAGGTCTCTGTGATTAAGTTGGCTCCACTCTGATAATCCAAGATAACGACCCGCTCAAAACCCTACCTAATGACCACACAAGTCTCTCTTGCCATGGAAGGTACCCTATTCACAGACTCTGAGGGATCTTGGCCAACCATCCCAAGTCCCAAGTCAGGCATACTTTGAAACAGTTTCCTATAATCTGTGTCCTGATGTGCGGGACATATTTCAATATTTTTAATTTAAGTTGGATTTAATATTGGCAGTGAGATTTCTAAATAACTTTCAGGCTCCTTGACCCCTTCACCTGCCCTTTCCTTTGGCTGGTGAGGGTGGGAGGGCAGCAGTGTAGGTGACTGAGCTTTTGGATTTGGTGAATTTTGTCTTTTCTCTCCCAGAGATTTTGAAGGTTGGGCATTGTCTTCAAGGGCTATTGAGAACCAGATTTCCATAGAATTTACTGTCCTTTTATTCTTTTTCCTTTGGGTTTAGAAGTTCTATTTGGAGATGAGTAACTAAGGTGCTGCCTTGTCCTCAGCAGACACAAGTGCCCTGAGGGCTTTGAATGCCCTGTCTCCAAAGTCCCTATCCCACATCTCAGTATCTGTCTCCCATCGTTCCCCATCACGGCCCTGTTCTGGCAAAGCAGGTGCACTGAAGCTGAGAATCCAGTCTTCTCTGTAGCGCCGATGCTCTTATGGTGATGGTGGACCCAATTGTGTCCTTAGCTTTTTCTTCCCTCCGGCTCTAGGAGATGTGAGTCTACAATGTTGCCCGGATGTCCTCTTTCACACTTGACCTTTCAGGTGTGATTCACTGGTCTTAGTTTGCATCGTCTTTCTCTGAAAGGCATCAGCCCAGCGACACCCATCCAATCCCATAGTTCCTGTAATTCCCAACTCATTTCCAGATTGCCAGGGTACTCCCATCCTCTGCTCACATCATCCCAGGTCACCACTGTGAGGTTTTAGCAGTGACAATATCAGGGACTGCTGGGCCCTACCCCTGCCCCAACACCCACCAGGCTGGGGACCTCTTGGCCAGTCAGCTGACTGAGACCCGGGTCTGTATCTGCACCTTAGAGCTGGGTTTCCAGACCCCTCCCAGACAAACTCCGCAGGTCATCTGCCTTGGGAAGCAGCCTCTAAGATACACGAGAAGGGGGATAGCTCACTGTGGAGCACTGCCCAATTCACGTGCATGTGAGACAGGGAAGGAGGCAAGACTGGCAAAGGGAGATGGTGAACACAAGGCAGCACAGAAGAGTCATACTTGGACGAGCCAGATGCTATTTTTGACTTTTTAAAATGGAGCGGAGGGGCGAAACCTCTGTACCCGCTCTTCCTCCAGGCCTCTGCTGCAGGCTGCCCTCTAGAAGCAGGTGCAAACATGGGCAATGCACCTCTTTCAACTGAGTATAAGATCAGAGGGCCACCCAGCTAGGACCCACCATCTGCCAACATGCCAGGGGTAAAAATGGTGTCTCTGCCTCTTCCTCAAAGATTATTCTGTATATTTCAAAAACTTACTGGAACTTCTTGATGTAAATCTAAGAACAAAAAGCAATCATTATAAAAAGGCAAAGAATCTGAAGCTATGCATCCAGAACAGTGATCTATGTACAACAGAAAGATGTTCCCTGATGTTGGCACCGGGGTCTGGGTGGGGGATGGTGTTTGGGGGAGGTGTTTCTTACCTCTCTAGGGTGTTGTCCAGGCAGCAGGTCTTGTGAGGTCAGGTCACCCTGAGGGCTCCTTCAACACATGAGAACACGGGGTCATCGAGGCCCGTGCGTGGAAGAAAGCAGGACAGCCTTGCACCTCATTCACCATGACATTGTCCTCACTGTACTCGAGGCTGGGCTGATATTCGTTGCTATGACCCTGAAAGGTTGGACATGTTCTGGTCCAAAGACAAGGTCACAGATTCACCCTACGGGACAGCAGTGAGTGATTTCCCACTCATCTTGTGACCCTCCGTAAACTATGAGCCTGTTCCCTCCTCAGAAAGAGAGTGTCAGACCTGCCCCATCGGGTGTGGGGAACAAGTCAGTAAAGCTCACTTGCATGTTGTTGAGTTCTCATTGTCCCCATGTCTTCCCTCAGGAAGGAGAGCTGGCAGCCCGGGAAAAGGTGAGTGAAAGGGAGTACCTCTTACCCTGAATTCTGCCTCGAGGCCCTCACAGGGGAAATTCATGAGCTTCAGACCATTGATGGACCCAGGTTCCCTCGGTTGGGGTAAGTGGAGGCCCCTGGGAGTAGACTTCTGGATCCCTCTCTGATGCTGCCTCCTGTCCCTTCATTTCCAGACCTAGAACTCTCTCCTTCACTCTTGGTGGCTCTCTCCTTGGGCCCCAAGCTGCTGCTGCTCGTCTCTGTCTCTGCCATCTATGGCCACAGGAAGCAATGGATTGACTGTGAGTCATGGACAAGGAGGACAAAGCCAGGTCAGTCCTAGAAGGAGCCAGGTCAGTGGAAGGGGCAGCCCACAGGTCATACAGGGTCAGTGCCCACCTGGAGTAAAGAGCAGGTGACGCATCTCCGTCCACACCCTCTGGAGCCTCAGGGATTGTTCCGAGAGGTTCCCAGCTCCCAAGAAGACTGTGGGGGTCCTGCAGGAAGTGGGTGGGGTCAAGGGCTGTCAAAGGATGTGCACAGAGTCCTAGGGCTTCTTGGAAGGAAGTGGGTAGAGGGGCTGGATGGTGGGAAACCCCGTGGAGACCATCTCTAGATTATTTGGGCGCAAGGTGTCCACATTTAGAGGAATGCTGACAGGTGCCCGCTGGCTGCTCTGAGGATGGCTCCCACTCTGACCCTCCGTGGGACAGACTGGAGAGGATGGGGAAGGGCGATCAGGACCTAGGGAGGAAGGCTGAGGAGGCACAGTCCATGTCAGGGACCGCCTGTCCTCTCACTACAGGTGACCCAGGAGGAAAATAGCACCGAGGACATAGGAGACACGTGGAGAACATTTCTGGAATGATGAGCAGATAATCAAATGTGAACATGGGTCCACGGCTCCTTCCTTCCTCCCCTGCTACATGCCATCCTCAGTCTCTGCTGCCTCCTTCCTTCCCTGAGGGGCCCAGCCTAAGACAAGGAACAACTAGAAGCTTCCACCACCCTGCCCCAGATGCCTGCTTCCCCAGAGACCCACCTGCCCACAGTTCCTGCTGCTCCTCTCCCAGTCCTTGATGCCCCCAGAGCTGGTCTTCATACCTGGTCCTGAGCAGGGGCCATGGGAACGTGCTCTGGAAACTGACACATGGGTATCTTCCTAGAATGTGAGAAACAAGTCACGTGTACGTGTACCAGGCTATCTCTCATCCATTTCCTGGGGACCGTGGCCATTAAGTACACACTCAAGGCCATGCTCTCATGGGCCATTCCTGCCAACCCCCAGACTTGCCAGCCTCAGTGAGGTTTTCCAATGCCTCCTGAATGCAGATGAATCCCATCTTGTGTGGAAGAAGGGACATGATTCTCCTTCCCCTTTGCCTACATGTCCTTCTACTCAAAGTAGAGAGTTTCCCTCCTCTCCCTGTGATGGGGACACCAGCTCTCCATTCAGCTTCATCTTTCCTGATCCCCCCGCTCGTGTATAGGTGCTGGCAGTCCAGAAACCTGGACCCTTCCCGTGTTCAGTTCTGCCTTCATAATGCTATGTCCAGTGGTGAGATGGTAAATGTTCAACAATCCACGTTCGGAAAGAAAAAGAAGCCTCATTTGTGGTGGTTGTCCACTTCTGTGTTGTCTACACTCCCAATGCGGCCAATTTCAAGCTGCCAACCGTGGAACAACTAGCTTGCAAAATTCCTGGAAAGCTCTCAGGAGCGAGTGTAAGCCTCCTCCCGCCCACCAGGGAGCTCTACCCAGCACCTGCACACTGCTCGCTCCCGGGCTGCCCCCTGGTCCCGGCCACCAGCATCCCTTCCTGGGCCATTGCCACGTGCCTAACAGACTCTCCGGGTTCCGCCACAGTGACCCTTTGGAAATGCAGGTCAAATTGTCTCCCTTCTGGCACCTTCCTTAAACCACCCACATAAAATACCAATTCCTGTCTCTCACTGTGTGTTTTCACAGCTCAAACCCAAACTGAGTTGTTTCCCTAGAACTTAAGATCAGGTGACAGGATAAATGGAGACAGTGCTCACTTTGCACAGTGACGCAGGACTCAGGCAATGACAGCGCCGCTGAAAGCAAGCGAAGTGATCTCAATAATCAGAGGGGAAAAGTAACAATTTTTCTGCGACCTTTAAAAACTTCTTTCAACACATTAGAAGCCCTCCAACTATCAGTTAGGAATGTATAAGGACATGAAAAAAGAAAAGTAAGGCTGTTATTCATTTGGTATGGGGTCACTGCAAACATTAGAAATGTTGAAAAGGGAAGTGTTTTATCTTTTGTAAAGACTTATCAAGAGTAGTTTGCAGAGGGCTTGCCTTCTTCTAACCACAGTCTCACTCCTTTCTCAGTTGGGATCAGTTTCTAACATTCCATCCCTTGCACTTCCAATGCTGCGATATCTTTACAATATTAATGTGAATATATGCTGGTGTCACTCCCTCCGGGACATTCCCTGTCCCTGTCCCCGTCCCCACCCCCAGCCCCACCTCCTCAGGCACGTGGTAAGTTTATCTTCACTCTGCTCCTCTGGGTGCATATCTAGACTCGGGCAACGGTATTCCCAGCAGCATTCCCATGAAGGCCGCCATGGCTTCATGAACCCCTCTCACATTCAGTTTGAACTTGACCTCTAACCTCATCTTTTCTCCTTTCTCCTGTGCACTTTCAGCTTTGTGCCCATTCCCTTTTGCCATTTCTTCACTTTTGTACAATGTCACGCAGGTTTATCGCGGGAAACCAGGAGACTACATAACCACCTGCTTTGCTATTGTGGCAAACACACATCCCAACCCAATGATCTTGGCACCCTGATCTCAGACTTCCAGCCTCCTTAACAGTGAGAAATAAGTTCCTGTTGTTCAAGGCATCTAGTTTACAGTGTTTTCTTCTAGTAGCCCAAGTCAAGTAAAATCTAGAAAAATTATGGACTTCGCTTAATAATAATGTACCAATATTGGTTCATTAAGTTATAACAGATATACCAGATTACTGTAAGACATTAATAAGAGGGGAAACTGTGTGCAGCTGTATATTGAAACTCTGTATGATTGTTCCAAGTTTTTTCTAAATGTAAAACTGTTTCACAAAATTGAGTCCAATAAAAAAAACTTTAACATCTTGCCCTCAGCTCTCTATCTTCCTTTTGCACCCCTTTGGGGGACACTGCAAGGAAATGAGTGGTGGGGGGATTTTGTGTTTATATCCAGGTTTTATCTCCCTTCAGGTCTGAGGTTTCTTCTCCTCCTTCCTCTGTCCTCTGCCACAGCTCACTCCAGAGCCAGGCACTCAGAGATCCCAGAAGGAGCTACTTCTCAGTCCCCCATGACGTTCATCCTAAACTTTTCCAAGTGGTAAAGCCCAGTTCATCCAGGTGTGCTCAGAGACCTCTAGGCCCCTGGATGAGTGGGGTAGTTCTAAGGACCTCAGTGGGGGTGGGGGAGGGGGGTTTATCCATGTGCTGAGGTCAAGGAACAGAGTTGGAAGGGGCTCTGCAGAGCAAGGTGGATGCTGTGACGCACCAGGTCTCAGGAGGTGGCCCTGGGCTGTGACCCTCTTTGAGATGGCCTCAGCTGAGGAGAGCCACCTTGCCCCAGGTCATGCCTGGTAACCTGCCACATCCAGTGGCTCCTCAACATGGGGATATAGAGGCCCAGCCCGCTCACCCCAGCTCAGGATAACTCTGAAATCACATCCTAGCACCAGATCACATAGGAGATCGGCTGAATCTTCATTGGGACCTCACGGCAGCTCAACTTCTTTTACACATTCCTACTCCCTTCTCCTCCCTTCCACACATTCGGTCCTGAAAGTACTCCCTGAAAAGACCCGCCTGTTAATATTCATCTTAATAATTGTTTCCCGTGTGGAACAAAGAGGTGGTCGTTGGTACCAGTAAAGGTGGGAAGCCTTTTGACTCTAGGGGCCAAGCCAGTCATGGAAGGATGGACTGCATATCATATACCATACACTACAAGCCATAGTCCATATACCATATACCTCATGCCATATACAATATACCATATGCTATACACCATTACCATTTACAAAAATACCAAGCACTCTGACTATACAAGAGCAATGAGAAACCACCAAACTCTTTATGCAGGAAAGGGGTATAATCAGATCTGTGTCATAGAAGACCACCTTGGATGAAGGAGAAGGCAGAGCTGACACTGGGCAAAACAAGATGGGGGTGGCCATTTAGGAAGTAATAGTTTTCATTCGGGCAAGAGATGATGGTGATGGAGAAACAGATTCCACAGGTGTTTAGGAGGTAAAACCAGCAGGACCTCGAGCAGGCAGACAAGAGTGGACAAGTGAGGGTGTAGAGCATGGGTCCCTTCTTGGTTTGACCAAATGGGTAGAGGATGTGCCACATACTGAACATGGTGGAAGGGGAGAAGAGAATGTCTGAGAGCAGACTATGAACTCAGTTTGGGATGTTTGAGCCATACAAATGAAAATTTCAAAGTCAAAGGATGTATAGCTCAATCACCAAGAAGTGGATTCAGGATTGGGAGCTTGACTGCATCTGGCTGCAAAGCCAGTGCTCTTGACCATCAAGGCACTAAAAATCCCAGTCTCTGAAGAGTTTAGAGTCTGATGGAAGGTGTGAAGTCTCCTGGAGGTGGGGGGAAGGGAGAGATGCTGGCGACTGGGGGAAAGATTCTGTCCAACTCTCAGCAGGGGGCATGGATAGCTTCACAGCATGGAATTCGTCCTTCCAGAAAAATGTGATACAATGGTGACATCACTGGTGGAGGGGAGTCTTGGCATCTCCTATAGGCAGTTTGGGCCTGCCTGGCATTTGCCTCTTCCTCCACCACCCCTCCTGGCCTTAACATCCTGTATATCCCTAAGAGGAGGCAGGGCTCACAAGGAAGCAGTAGCAAAATAGCCCTAGCCGTCAGTGCATGACTATGGGCTCATGGACATTAAAGGGTCACCAGCTGAGTGTGGACTTAGAAGAGTCCCCAAACACAACCTTGGTGCTTGGGTATAGCTCATTCCAGAGGTGAGAGAGACAGAGGCCAGCATGCTGGTTCCTTTCTCTTTCTGAGAGCATTTCTTGAATCCCTCCACTCCCTTCCTTCCGAGCTGGCCCAGGACCCAGAACAGACAGCAAAGGCAGCCCTCACCTTCCTGGGTGTGTTTCTAGGTATGTTGCTTTCCCTCTTGGAGAGTGTTCCCTGAGCCCCACCTTCTTGCGGTCTCCTCCATCCTCTAAAGCACAAACCATTGCCATGTCCAAAACTCTAACCTCTTCCCCACACCATGTCTCTGAAGCCTCTAAAATTGGCAGGGCTGTGGGTTGGCGAGAACCTCAGATGGGACAAGGCTCAGAATGAGGCCAAGCCTGTGGGTGTCATGATCTTAACTCTGGAAACCCCAAACATTTCCAGTAGCAATTGCTCAGCTTGTAACCACCTTGTCTGCTCAACTGATAATCTCGAAGAAAAAGTGTTACAGTCCCATGGTCTTTCCTCTCATCACAATCCCCTTCCTCTGACATCACAGAAGCAGGGAGTGTCTTCTCTTCTCGAAGCACAGAGTCCCAGGCCTCTCCAGGACAACACTCAGACAGAGAAGGCTCCAAGGTCCACCATGATGTCTGTCCCTTCTTCCCTATGCTGCCCTTCTCTGCCATCCCTGCTGCTGACTCTGCTGTGGGATTCACAGGTGAGTGGGGTCTCAGGTATGTTTGGTGGGGGTTCTTCCATGCCTCTTTACCGTTCTCCTTACCTGTTTCCCTAGAATTTCTTGGGGGAGGGTTTTCTCTTTCCCAGCCAGAAATTACAGAACTAAGTTGGAATGGTCCTCAGCTCACAAAATCTCCCAGTGGTCACATCTGTTCCAGACCTTTTTGTTCAGATAATGGACACACCTCCCATGGTTACAGGGCTCAACACAGCACACCTGAGAGCTCTCATCCCTTAACCCCTAGGATACAATACCAAGAGTGAACCATATTGGAAGTGTAAAACCTGAGTTTTACACTTATTACCACTACACAGACGCCACCTCTCAATGGAGAAAAAGATGTTGGAAAACATGAAATTATGAAGCAAGGAAAGGATCCACAAATGCTTCACCCGAAGAGAATCACTGTTACAAATTGGCAGAGGTCTGTGTGCTCAGGGAACGTTAGCTGGAAGTGGTCACTAGGTCTCACCAGGTAAGTGACGGGAGCTGAACCCCACAGGTTCTGAGTAGTTCTCACTGAGAGTTCTGCTGAGTTCTCACTGAGTAGTTCTCACTGAGTAGTTCTGCCTTTGCTTGTTAAGCAAGCATGTGAAGTCTCTTCCCTAAGTCCATTGATCTATCTGGGCAGAGGACTTGAGTTCTGATAGAGCAGATGGCTGCAGGGGGTTAGATTAGATGAAAGAGGAAACCAAGACCATTAACTTAGTAGAAGGAAGGAGGAATAAAGTTTGGATGTTTTAGGAATGAGTAACATATCTGAGACACTCAGGCCCAGTTAGCAAACTTTTAAAAATGAATTAATACCAATTTTATACAGTCGTCTCCAGAAAACAGAGGAGGAAACATTTCCGTACTCATTTGATGAGGCCATTATTATTTCAATAGCAAAACCTCATAGACTGTACATAAAAAAAGAAAACTACCAACCAATATCTCCCATGATTCTAAATGCAAGAATTCTCAACCGAGTGTCGGCAAACAGAATTTCACAAAGTGTAAAGCTATGTATATGTGACTAAGTAGGATTTATCCTGGGCATACAAAGCTGTTCCAACATTTGAAAATCAATCATTCTAACCCATCACAACAACAGGCTGAAGAAGAAAAACTGCATGATGATAACAATTGATGCAGACAAAGTATTTGACAAATCCAACACCCATTAGTGATGAAAACTCTCAGCAAACTAGAAATAGGAGGGAATTTCCTCAACTTGATTAAAAACATCTGCAAAAAACCCTACAGCTCTCAGAAGTGCCTAGGTGGCTCAGTTGGTTAAATTTTACACTCTTGATCTCAGATCTGGTCTTGACCTCAGGGTTGTGAGTTCAAGCCCTGAACTGGGCTCTGTGCTGGGGATGAAGCCAACATTAAAAACAAAACAAAACAAAACAAAACAAAACAAAACAAAACAAAACACCTCACTCTAAGCAACAAAAAAAGAACTAAATAAGCAAAGACACATGCCATGTTCATGGATAGAAAGACCCATATTGTTAGAATGCAAGTTCTTCACGATTTCATCTATGAATTAACTGTAATCCAGATAAAAATACCAGAAAACTATCTTATGAGTATTGACAAACGGATTCTAAAGTTTATATGGAGGCATTAAAGATCCGGAATAGCCACACAATGCTAGAGAAGAGCAAAGTCAGAAGTCTGACACCACTTGATTACAAGACTTACTAGAAATCTCCAGGTATTGAAACACTGCATTGGTGAGATAATAGTCACACAGATCCATGTAATAGAATGGAAAGCCCAGAAATAACACCCACATAAATACAGCAAAATGATCATTGGGGAAGGAGCAAAAGTAGCCGTTTCAACAGATGTTGCTGGGACAGTTGGACATCTGGACGTCCATATGCAAAAAAACTGAATCTAGACACAGATGTAACAGCCTTTATAAATATAATGGAAAACACAAAATTATAAAATACTTAGAAGCTATCATAGAAGAAAATCTAGATGATCTTTGATATGGAAATGACTTTTACTTATAAATAGATACCATATTTTAAAGCAGTTTTAGGTTCACACCAGAATGGAGCAGAAGGTACAGCTGATTTCTCATACTGCTCCCTGACCCCACACATCACAGCCTCTCCTATTATCAATATCCTTCACCAGAGTGGTACATATATTACAAACAATGAACCTGCACTGATATTTCATTAACATCCAAAGTCCATAGTTTTCAATACGGTTCACTCTTGGTATTGTATAGTCTATAAGTTTGGACTAATGTATAGCGATATCCTCCTTTATATATTATAGAGTATACAGTATTATATCTTGATGCCCTAGAAATCCTCTGTGTTCTATTTCTCTCTTCCCACCCTAACCCCTGACAATCCCTGATGTATTTACTTACTGTGTCCATAGTTTTGCCTTTTCCAAAATGTCATATACTTGGCATCACGTAGTGTGCAGGCTTTATCCTTTCAATTAATAATGAGCATTTAAGGTTCTTCCATATCTTTTCAGAGCTTGACAGCTCATTTCTTCTAGCACTGGATAAGATCCCACTGTCTGAATGTACCACAATTTCCTTATCCATTCAACTACTGAAGGTCATCCTGGTTGCTTTCAAGCTTGGCAATTATAAATAAAGTTGCTACAAACTGTATTAAGGACAGTCTGTTCCGGGCCTCTTTCCTAGCCTCTCATAGCCTCAGATGGTCCTCAGACTTGTACATGCCATTCTCCCTGTGACTCACATCAACTTCCCTCTGTGCACGATAGAGCTGTGTCTGAAATCCTGGTTCACACGAACTATGAAAGAGTATGTGTTTTCTTAGATCATTAAGTTTGTGGCCATTTGTTATTCGGCAAGTTCCCTTGTTTATTACAGTGTCTGCCATGCTGCAGCCCATCCTCATATTAGGATGCAGAAGAAAGATACCCACCCCGTTCTGTACACTGGTCCTCTTCCCCTCATCCTGTATGGCAACCCAATTTGTAATTGTCATCCTTCTGTGCCAGTACATGTCGCTAAAAGAGTATGTAATGAGACCCCCACCTTGAGCTAGAACCAGTCCCTCAGAACATCTTGGACCAAGACAAAGAACATGAGAAATGCTGCAAAGTTTCTTTCCAGGAAATTTCAGGTAAAGAGTTCCAGATGAACCAGGCTGAAGAGTTCATTGTCAGTCAGAGCTGGAGACATCGTTACCCTGGCCTGCAACGTGTCTGCTCACTCCCCAGCAGGGCCTGTCTTGTGGTCCAGGGAGAACGGGCCTACAGTTTCAATGGAAGTCACTTCCCCTAGTAAACCAAGTGGAAACACAGAGGTCAACCAAACAGACTATTCCATCTGCATCAGTGATTGTTGCCCAAGAATATGGGCACCTATTACTGTGTGAAGTTGATAAGAGGGCATCCTGATGTGGGGTATACGTCTAGTTCAGGCATCTATGTGTCTGTGAATGGTGAGTACAGTCTGACAACCTCTATCCTTTTGGTTTATAAAACTAAATTTTTCAAAATCTGAAACATGTACCAAATCATCATAACACACTGGATACTGTGCCCCTTCATCCACAAACAACCCTGTAGGCTGGGATTCTATACATGGCTCTTCTGTCAGTCTGGGCCCTGTGCCCACTCTTGAATGAAGCCATGTGACAGACCATGCCCTTTATGATGACCCAACTACCAACATGAACACAGGGCCAGAAAAACTCCAAACTCAAAAGATATTCAAGTAGGTTAAATGCAACTACATGTGTGCACGGAATGATCCAAAAAGTTGTTAAACTGAGTCTACAAGTCTGTCTGGCCTTTCTGAGGTTTAGGGACAAACCTGAACTCAAGAATATGCATTGTATCTATTTTGGCCCGCTTCCTGACTCCAGACATAAGCCATAGACACTCCATATAATCCTCTAGATTTGGATGGAATCTCAACACGGGGAACCTCTCCAAATCCTAGTTCCTTCCTATGTAAAATCTCAGTATCTTGGAGTCATAAAGATGTAGAGTCTGTGAATCTTAAAATGTTAGAATTATCAAGTCATGGAGTGAGTCAACTGACTTGTAGGTTCTTAAATGGCATTTAATGTTCATCTTTGCATCTTTCATGGCCAAAGTGGAAAAAAAAGAGAGAGAGAGAGAGAGAGAGAGCAAGTTTTGGAGGCTTTCATCAAGCCCATTCATTCTTTCATCCATGCATTCCTCCATCCGACCATGCATCAAGCATGCATTCACTCAAAGCACACTCTCATTCAGCCATGCATTTACCTACGCAGGAATCTGTTCACAAGTACCTGGATCCTCCTCTGGGGCAGACCCTGGGCAGATGACCCATCGTCAAGGAATTCCCAGGCTCCCACAGTGGCCTTCCTATAGTGATTGTCTGCTCTCTCTGGGCTGTGTCAGTTCCCCCTACAGTGACAGTGTCCCAGTCTTCACCCTCCTCGGACTTGGTGGTTGTCACCTGCCTCGTGCAGAGATTCTATCCACAGAGTGTGCATCTCACCTGGACAGAGAACTGCCATACGATCGAGGGAGCTGAGCAACTCACATCCAAGCAGAATAGCGATGGGACCTACACCCTGGAAAGCTTGCATTTGGTGAACGTGTCAGGGCCGGGGTCCGAGCAGGTGCTCACCTGTAAGGTGCAGCACGAGACCCAACCTCCCATCCAGGCCAGCCTCATACTGTCTGCGGAAGCACACGGCACATACAAGCCCATCGGAAGCTCAGGTAAGCCCACCTCCACTGCTCTGAGCAACTAGGTCACCTTTGTCTCCTGAGTGGAGTGAGGTATTTAAACTCACAGTGTCCCCTTTGCTGTGTCCTTCTGCCCATTGGTACTTAGGTCCCGAGATGCCTGCCTCATCTTTGTGGCATTCCTTCTGGGCTTCAAGGTGCTGCTGGCGATGAGTTTCATAGTCACCTACATCTGCAGGTGGCGGAGCCGGTAACAGGTGAGTTGGGGGCAGGTCTTAGTACATAAGAAGAGAGTTCATGGTCACCATCATGGGCTGGCAAGAGGAGTCCAGGGTAAGGCCACTGTTTCACACTGTGCCTCCCAGGGGGATCTAGTCTCAAGAAAAGGCTGGAAATACTCTTGTTTTCTCCAAAGTTCTGTTGGAAATCTCAGAGGCTTCCAGCTCTCACCCATCCAGCAGTGCCCTGGGTTTGGAGGCTTTTAAATGAAGTCCCTTGGAATCCTGGGTGAGGGTCTGAGGTGGGGAGTTGGGATTAAAGTCAAAGTTTTGAGCCCCAAACTCCAAAGAGTGCCCCCATATACTATTATATAGGTCAGTTTTCATGGGACTGATTTTTGGAATGAATAAAGAAAGTATTGCTAAAATCTACTAATGGAGCCCATCGAGGGACTGGGAGGCTCTAGCTACTGGCAAAGATGAATGTGGGTGGGGTGGAGTTCAGAACCTCAGACAGAGGAGGTGGAGTGTAAGAGTAGGCACATCTGGTTTCTGATGTGCACCATGGATGTAGGCCTGTAGAGGGCCTGCCTCATAGAAGGTGCTCGATAAGTATTTGGGGAATTAATACAAGAATGAATAAATGAATGAATGAATGAATGAATGAATATTTCCCTACAGTTCCTGCATGAACTGCAATACATTGCCTCCCATCCTGTGCAAGAGGCTCACATAGGGGAGAACCTGCCCCCCACCCCCCGCCTTCCATCCTGGACATGCCCCCTTCCCCACACCCTCCTGATGTTCCTTCTCTCGGAGCAGAGTCCTGATGTTCCACTCTCTTCAGAGCAGAGTCAAGGATGGACCCTGGTCTCAGGGACCCAGAGACCCTGATGCACTGAGCTTCACACTGGCCCTGCCTCTGCCCCAAAGACAATCAAGAGGGTCAAGAAAAGAAGGTTCCCATTCTGTCTGTGATCAGGAACAGCCCTTCATTTTCAGAGCACATTTTACTTTTCTTTTTTAAATGTTAATTCCGGTATAGTTAACATACAGTGTTATTATAGTTTCAGGTGTACAAAAATAGTATTCAGCAATTCTATACATTACTCAGTGTTCAAAATGTAAGTGAACTCCTAATCCCCTTGGTCTGCTTAACCCATCCCCCCACTTCCCCACTTACCTCCCCTCTGGTAACTATCAGTTTGTTCTCTATAGCTACGAGCCTGTTTTTTGGTTTGACTCTTTTTTTTTTTTTTACTTTTTTTTTGTCTATGCTTCTTTGATTCCACATATGACTGAAAGAAAGCATGTGATGTTTGTCTTTCTCTGACTGACATTTATTTTAGTGATAGACTCCCTAACTCTAGCCGTGCTGTTGCATATGGCAAGATTTCACTCTTTTTAACGGCTGAATAATATTCCATTGTATATATTGACCACCTTTTCTTTATTCGCTCATCTGTTGATGGACATTTGCTCTGCTTCCAATAATTTGGACAAGCACATTTTACTTTTATGCAGCGCTTTCTGCAAGGATGATGTGATTTTAACACCTATATATTTTGAAATCACTACATGGAATAAGCATATTTTGGTTCTGAAATTTATAAGAAATATACAAGAAATCCTTGGTCCTACTACATTATCTTTGCAAAAATTAACATTTCTCTGTTATGGCCTTCTGTTGCTTTTAAAAACACTTACCTGAATTTGGTGTTTATCATTCTCAAATTTACTTTTATAATTTTACAGCATGTTATAAATCCTTAAGTGATATACAATGTAACTTTGCATATTTAAAATTCTATAAAGATGCTGTTGTACTATATACAGCACTCCAGAACTTTTCTTTTTTATGCTCAACACAGTGTGTGAGGTTTCTTCAAGAAGCTCCATTTTAGTAATTTTCCATGGCTCTATGGTTATGTATTATAGTAATATGCTACAACTTATGGATTCTTCTCAGGATTGTATCAAAGCTCTATCTGCTGTTTGGGTAATACAGCTTTGCAACAAGGGATTTTTTTTTCCTCTATTTCCTTGGGCACACAATGGGAGAGTGCCTCTAGTTCCTCTGTTGTGGTCCACACAGCAGTAGTATTCTTACCATTTGCAAGCTTTAGTAATACAAAATAAAAGCTTTTAATTTTTGGTGAAGTTGTGCTCTTTCCATTTATACCTTTTATCCAACTTTACTTTTCTGAGCAATATGTGTGTGTGTCTGTGTGTGTTATGAATGAATGGTATGGATCTCATATGTTTTTTATTTTTAGGATAAATGATAGAGAACTTAATCAGCACAGCCATTTTGCCACATAACAAACACTCCATAAAGGTGTGATTCTTTTTATGAGGTATTATTGCCATTGGGCTACATGTCTATCTCTACATGTCCCTGCATTACCAACAATAGCCAAGCTATGGAGAAAGCCCAAATGCCCACCAACTGGTGAATGCATAAAGAAGATGTGGTATAAGCTTTCAACAAGTACAAAAAGATCGAGGTCATACCATGTATATTTCCAGAATACAATGCTTTGAAACTTGTAATCAAGTTCAAGAAAAAAATTGGAAAGACCACAAATACATGGAGGTTATACAACATCCTATTAAAGAATGAATGGGTTAACCAAGAAATTAAAGAGGAAGTTGAAAAGTACAAGGAAACCAAAGAAAATGAAAACAAGACAGGTCAAGACCTTTGGGACGTAGCAGAGGTGGTCATAAGAGGAAAGCATATTGCAATCCAGGCCATCCTAAAGAAGGAAGAAATGTCTCAAATACACAACCTAAACTTACACTCAAAAGAGCTGGAAAAAGAACAGCAAATAACATCCAAAAACATCAGAAAAGGGAAATAATAAAGATTAGAGCAGAAATCAATGATACCGAATTTTTTTAAAAAAATGGTAGAACAGATCAACACAATGAGAAGCCGGTTCTTTGAAACAATTAACTAAACTGATAAACTCCTAGCCAGACTTATCAAGAAGGAATAGGAAAGGACCCCAATAAATAAAATCATGAATGAAAGGAGAGATCACCATCAACACCACACAAATATAATTATAATAAAATATTATGAGCAATTATATGTCAACAAATTGGGTGATCTGAAAGAAATGGATAAATTCCTAGTAACATGTAAAATGACCACAACTGAAACAGGAAGAAATAGAAAATTTGAACACACCCATAACCAGTAAAGAAATTGAATCAGTAATCAAAAACCTTTCAACAAACAAGAGAACTGGGACAGATGGTTTCCCAGAGGAATTCTACCAGACATTTAAAAAAGATTTAATATCTATTCTTCTCAAACTGTTGCGAAAAAATAGAAATGGAGGAACTTCCACTCATTCTATGAGGCCAGCATTACCTTGTTTCCACAACCAGACAAAGACCCCACTAAAAAGGAGAATTACATCCAATGTTTCTGATGAAGATGGATGCAAAAATTCTCAACAAGATACCAGCAAATTAAATCCAACAATACATCAAAGAATTATTCCCCTGATCAAGTGGGAATGATTCCTGAAATGCAGGGCTGGTTTAATATCTGCAAATCAATCAACATGGTACACCACATTAATAAAAGAAAGGATAAGAACCACATGATCCTCTCAGTAGATGCAGAAAAAGCATTTGACAAAATACAGCATCCTTTCCTGATTAAAAAAAAAAAAAAAAAAAAACCTCTGGAAAGTAGAGATAGAAGGAACATAACTCAACATCAATACGGCCATATATGAAAGACCTATAGCTAATATCATCCCCAGCTGGGAAAACCTGACAGCTTTCCCCCTAAGGTCAGGAACACGACAGGGATGTCCACTCTCACCACTGTGCTCAACACAATACTGGAAGTCCTAGCCTCACCAATCCGACAACAAAAAGAAATAAAAGGCGATAAACTGGCAAGGAAGAAGTCAAACTTTCACTCTTCACAGATGCCATCATAATCTACATGGAAAACCAAAAACACACCACCCAAAATTTGCTAGAACTGATACATAAATTCAGCAAAGTCACAGGATATAAACTCAACATACAGAAATCAGTTGCATTTCTATACACCAACAATGAAGCAGCAGAAAGAGAAATCAAGGAATCAATCCCATTTACAATTGCATCAAAAATCATAAGATACCTAGGAAAAAGCTAACCAAAGAGGTAAAGGATCTATATGCCGAAAATTATAGAATACTTATGAAAGAAATTGAAGAAGACATAAAGAAATGGAAAAACATTCCATTCTCATGGATTGGAAAAACAAATATTGTTAAAATGACTATACTCCTCAAAGCAGTCTACACATCCAATATAGTCCCTATCAAATAACACCAGCATTCTTCTCAGAGCTAGACCAAACAATTCTAAAATCTGTATGGAACCACAAAAGACCCCAAATAGACAAAGTAGTGTTGAAAAAGAAAACCAAAGCTGGAGGCAACACAATTCCAGACTTCAAGGTATCACAATGCTGTAGTCATCAAGACAGTATGGTACTGGCCCGAAACAGACACATAGATCAATGGAACAGAATAGAGAACCCAGAAATGGACCCACGAATATATAGCCAACTAATCTCTGACAAAGCAGAAAAGAATACTCAGTGGAAAAAAGACAGTCTCTTCAGCAAGTGGTGCTGGGAAAACTGAAAAGCGACATACAGAAGAATGAACCTGGACCACTTTCTTACACCATGCACAAAAATAAACTCAAAATGGATGAAAGACCTAAGTGTAAGACAGAAAACCATCAAACTCCTGTAGGAGAAAACATGCAGCAGTCTCTTTGGACTTGGCCACAGCAACTTCTTACTTGACATGTCTCTGGGGCAAAGAAAACAAAAGCAAAAATGAACTATTGGGACCTTGTCAAGATAAAATGTTTCTGCACAGCAAAAAAAAAAAAAAAAAAAAAAAAAAAAAAAAAAAAAAGTCAACCAAACTAAAAGGCAACTGATGCAATAGGAGTAGCTATTTGCAAGTGACATATCAGATAAAGGGTTAGTATTCAAAATCTATAAAGAACTCACCAAACTCCACACCCAAAAAAACAAATAATCCAGTGAAGAAATGGGAAGAAATATGAATAGACACTTTTCCAAAGAACACATCCAGATGACTAACAGACACATGAAAAGATGCTCAACATCGCTCATCATCAGGGAAATACCAATCAAACCACAGTGAGACACCATCTCACATCTGTCAGAATAGCTAAAATTAACCAGTCAGGAAACAACAGATGTTGGCGAGGATGCAGAGAAAGAGGATCTCTTTTGTTTGCATTGTTGGTGGGAATGCAAGCTGGTGCAGCCACTCCAGAAAACAGTACGAAGTTTCCTCAAAAAGTTAAAAATAGAACTACCCTGCGACCCAAAAATTGCACTACTAGGTATTTATCCAAAGGATATAAAAATGCTGATTTGAAGGGGCACATGCACCCCATTGTCTATAGCAGTGCTATCAATAATAGCCAAATTATGGAAATAACCCAAAGGTCCATCAACTTATGCATGGGTAAAGAAGATGTGGTATATATATACGATGGAAAATTACTTGGAAGCCAATAGAAGGAAATCTTGCCATTTGCAACAATGTAGATGGTAGAGTGTATTATGCTAAGCAAAATAAGTCAGTCAGAGAAACATAGGTGGAATTTTAAAAACACAACATAACATGGGGAAGGGAAGGAAAAATAAACTAAGTTGAAAACATAAAGGCAAACCATAAGAGATTCTTAAATATAGAGAACAAACTGAGGCTTGCTGGAGGGGATATGGGTGGGGGGTGGGCTAAATGGGCAATGGGCATTAAGGAGGGCACTCATTGGGATGAGCAATGGGTGTTGCATATAAGTGATGAATCGTTGAATTCTACTCCTGAACCCGATACTGCACTATGTGTTAACTAACTTGAACTTGAGTTAAAACAAAGAAAAATGTTTAAATTTACAGTTTAGTTTAGCTGTTAGTTTCCTAGCTCACCACAAACAGAATCAGTAGATTTATAAATGTTATTCAACATGGTTCTGCACTGTGAGGTTAGGTAACTCTTCAGCGTGGTCAGAGGCCTCCAATTCATAAACTGATTTTTTTTGTTTGCTTTAAATAAGAATAAATACATTCCTACTCAGGTTACCACGTATTCCTATATAGTACAGGTCTAGGGACAATATATGAAAAGTTCCAAACTCAATGATGATAACTTTTCTCACGCTTCTCTGGTTTTAAGGTGCTTATGAAATAGTTGAATTTTTTTACAGAACAGTTTTAAATAAAATGAAACAAATACTAGTCAAACCTACCAGGAGTCAGATATGGAGCTAGTTACTATGATGTAAATAAACTTACGTGGTTCTTAGAGTTGTCTTTCTAGGTGGCTACATAAATTTCAGTGATCATTTAGTCCTGAGGGGACCACAGATAGGATTGAACAAGATTCTTAATTGTGATATACTGTGATTAAACACAGGGTTTTAATCACGTTACTTAGGGAATAAATACAGAGCAAGGAACTTGCTGTCAGCACAATGATAACTATCTGATTTGAGCCAAACACACGACTGAATCTATTTGTTTAGCTCTCTCAGATGTGTAAGTGCCACTTCTCCAGGGGTAATGTGGTTGCCTGCAACTGTCAAAGAGCCAATAGAGAAATATAGTGGTATAGCTTGGAAATTTCTCATCTGGCTGTGATGCTTTTGGGGAATAGAACTGTTCTTTGATTCATCTCTGTATCTGTTAATCTAGCATACAGTCTAGGTATAGAAGGAGTTCAGTAACTGCTTTTGAGTAATAAACTATTCAAGAATATTTATAATAACTATACAAAATATGAAAAGAATTTCTCCTCTATTCCTTCAACCTCTATTATTTCTGGGATTGATAAACTGGTAAGGAGCCTGTATTTGTGTTAAATCCTTCAAAATTTTAACAGGAACCGATGGGGGAGGGGAAGGAAAGGAAAAAAAAAAAAAAGAAAAGAGGTTAGAGTGGGAGAGAGCCAAAGCATAAGAGACTCTTAAAAACTGAGAACAAACTGAGGGCTGATGGGGGGTGGGAGGGTGGGGAGGGTGGGTGATGGGTATTGAGGAGGGCACCTGTTGGGATGAGCACTGGGTGTTGTATGGAAACCAATTTGACAATAAATTTCATATATTGAAAAAAAAATAAATCCTTCAAAATCAATTTCAAAATACTTGATATAATAAATGAAAAATACAAGCATAAAAGATGCAGCATATATATGCCACACATACGTACGTACATACACAAAGGAATATTACTCAGTCATCAAAAAGGATGAAATCTTGCCATTTACAATGACATGGCTGGAGCTAGGTATATTACGCTAGGCAAAAGAAGTCAGTCGGAGAAAGACAAATATCACATGATTTCACTCATATGTGAAATTTAAAAAACAAAACTGATGAACATATATGGGAGGAGAGAACAAAGAAAAAGAGAGAGGATGAAGCCATGAGAAACTCCTAATGACAGAGAACAAACTCAGGGTTGATGAAGGAAGGTAGGTTGGGGTGAGCTAGATGGGTTTTGGGTATTAAGGAAGACACTTGTTCTGATGAGCACTGGGGGTTAAATGTAATTAATGAATCACTGAATTCTACTCCTGAAACCAATCTTGCACTGTATGTTAACTAACAAAAATTTAAATAAAACTTTGGAAAAAAAAAACTACCCTGCCCTATAAGTCACAGGGATGAACATATAGCACAGGGAAATACAGTCAACAGTATTGGAATAACATTGTATGGTGACAGATGGTGACCACATTTACCATGGTGAGTGTTGCAAGATGCACAGAATTGTCAAATTAATTACTATGTTGTGCACCTAAAACTAATAGAGCACTGTATGTCAGTTTAATAATACTTTGTTTAAATATTAAAAAATAAAATTTTCCCTGGCATGAAAAACAAAAGAATTGGACCCATAAATAATACATTTTTGGCCAAGTGAGTTTTGTCAAAAGTGCCAAAGCAATTCAATGTGGAAAGGATAGTCTTTTCAACAAATGGTGTTGAAACAATATTCATGTTAAAAGAAGAGGAAGGAAAGAAGAGGAAGAAAAAGGAGGAGGAGGATGAGGAGAAGAAGGAGGGGGAGGAGGAGGGGGAGGAGGACAAGGATAAGGACGAGGATGAGGAGGACGAGGAGGACATGGAAAAAAAATGAAAAGAAGGAGCAGGAGAAGAAGGGGAAGAACACGGAAGAGGAGGTAGAGAAGGAGAATCAAGACCGTCTCCTTATAACATACACAAAATTTGGTATTATCTAAAAATATATTAACTTATACAAACATTACTGTAGAATATACACAAAAATACTAAGACAAATTAATATGATCGGGTGGATCATAGACATACATTTAAAGCCTAAGACTATAAAAATTCTATAAGAAACTGTAGGAAAAAACCCAAACCTAAATGTTAATGATCTTGGATTAGAACAGGCATTTTAAAGGGCGCCTGGGTGACTCAGTCAGTTAAACGTCCGACTTTGGCTCAGGTCAGGATGTCTGTAGTTCGCGAGTTTGAGCCCCGCGTCGGGCTCCGTGCTGACAGCTCAGAGCCTGAAGCCTGCTTCAGATTCTGTCTCCCTCTCTCGCTGCTCCTCCCCTGCTCCCACTCTATCTCTCTCTCTCAAAAATAAATAAACATTAAAAAAATTTTTTTTAAAAAAGAGGCATTTTGGGGCGCCTGGGTGGCTCAGTCGGTTGAGCGTCCGACTTCAGCTCAGGTCATGATCTCACAGTCTGTGAGTTTGAGCCCCGTGTCGGGCTCTGTGCTGACAGCTCAGAGCCTGGAGCCTGCTTTGGATTCTGTGTCTCCCTCTCTCTCTGCTCCTCCCCCACTTGCGATCTGTCTCTGTCTCAAAAATAAAAACATTAAAAAAATTTTTTTAAAAAGAGGCATTTTAAGATAAGATGTGAAAAGCACAATTTATAAAAGAAAACATTGCTCCATTTGACTTCAGTAATCTTTACACCCAATTTGGGGCCTCAAGATGAGGGGAGGGCCCACTGGAGGGGGGGGGGGCAGAGGCCCCATGCAGAAGGGAAGCATTATTTCTACTGGGCTTCTCCACTCTCTCTGAAAAAGAGAAGAGGACCCCTCACCAAGTGAGGCCTTTTCTGCCTGACTTCTATTTCACAATCTAGAAGCAGACTGCTGCCTCACAGCCACGTCACCCCATCATAGGCACTTCCTCTTAATCATGGAAGGAGGCAGGGTTTCCTTTCTACAGAACAGAGGCCAATTCTCCCCAGCACACACATTTGCACACTGCAGAGTCCCCAGGCCTCCACAATGCCGGACCCTGCCTCCCGGCCCCACTCTCCTCCTTACCTGCTGCTGGCTCTGCTGTTGGGAGTTATAGGTAAGCATTGCCTTGGGTACAATCCCCTTTCCCTACCCCTTCAACCTCACCCATGTCCCTGGACATCAAGGGCTTGCAGGTAACCAGAGGTGTGCTACCCAGGGCTGCCACAGAAGACCAAGGACTGGGTGTCATCTGAGAGCAGGAAGTCGGGGATCTGAGCATTTCCTCTATGCATCCATCACCTACAGCTTGTTACCAGAGGCATCCAGACAGTGGAGGCTTCAATCTGCCACAAGGACAAGTTTGTAGGTATTAAATGATCTAATTCTCACAACACCCCTGCCTGATAGCTAGGACTGTACTGCTGATCAGCAGATGGAGAAATTCAGGCAGAGAGAGTTAATGGCCCAATGTCAGCTACCTAAGTCAGTGCATCTGCCGGGATTCATGTCCAGGCCACCCAGCTCCACGGTTCATTCTTTTCACCGTGTTATGCTGCTCGGCTTCTCGGTGGAGGCTAACTAAACAAACATCAGAAAATACAGAGAGGGAAACAGAAGAAGAGGCATCACTTAGCACACTCCGAGGTCTCCAGAGTTCCAGTTCTGCTGTGTGTCCTCCCAAACTTTGGTTAACGATGTGTTGGGTGATTCCTATGCGCCAAATCTTTTACTCGGCTTTTAACATGTATGACAATTTCATGGAATCCTCAAAGTGATCTGTATGCTAGCATGCTGGGCCACACTTCATGTATACTTGGGAATGCACTTGTGTATGTGTGTGTGTGTACATGTTTGGGCATGAGGAAGGGTGCACACGTGGGTATGGGATATCTGAAAACGCTTTCTTATCGATTTCCTCACGCCACGTCCACTCTACGTGAAATGCACAGTGAACAGATGTTTGGTTCCCTCTCAGCTCCTCACCCACTTTTTCTACTTCTCTAAAGTACTGCTCACCATCCACCAAGCTCTTAAGACAAGCAAACTTCTCTCTGGGTAGAAGGAGTAGAACTTTGTGCATTACTACCTTGGAAGTCCTCCATGCTGGACCGGAATGGGGAGGAAAAGAGGGGGTCCAAGATACAGAGGATCCTGCCTGTATGATCTGCACCTGTAATTATATCCTGATCCCAACCACCTAGTGTCAGCTGATGCCTCCAGGCCTCAGGAAATCTCATGCGTAATCACTTTCCAATTTCCTGAGCACTCACCATGTTCCACACACACTTAGAAACGCTTGTGTCTGTTATGTCCTGTGAACTTTGCACGCAAGGTAAACGTTTTCGTCCCCCTGGCTTACAGATAAGAAAAAGGAAGCACAGAAAATCCAAGGTCACTCAGTAGTGAATGGTAGGGCTACAATTGTTTTCTTTTTTAATTTTTAAATTTACATCCAAGTTAGTTAGCATATAGTGCAACAATGATTTCAGGAGTAGATTCCTTAATGTCCCCTTACCCATTTAGCCCATCCGCCATCCCACAATCCCTCCAGCACCCTTATGTTTGTTCTCTATTTATGAGTCTCTTATGTTTTGTCCTCCTCCCTGTTTTTATATTGTTTTTGCTTCCCTTCCCTTATGTTCATCTGTTTTGTATCTTAAATTCCTCATGAGTGAAGTCTTTCTCTAACTAGTTTCGCTTAGCATTGTACTCTCTAGTTCCATCCACATAGCTGCATATGGCAAGATTTCATTCTTTTTGATTGCTGAGTAATACTCTATTGTATGTATGTATATGTAATATGATATCTTCTTTATCCATTCATCTGCTGATGGACATTTGGGCTCTTTCCATACTTTGGCTATTGTTGATAGTGCTGTTATAAAATTGGGGTGCATGTATCCCTTCGAAACAGCACACCTGTATCCCGTGGATAAATGCCTAGTAGTGCAATTGCTGGGTTGTAGGGTCATTCTATTTTTAGTTTTTTGAGGAACCTCCATACTGTTTTCCAGAGTGGCTGCACCAGTTTGCATTCCCACCAGCAGTGCAAAAGAGATCCTCTTTCTCTGCATCCTCGCCAACATCTGTCGTTGCCTGAGTTGTTAATGTTAGCCATTCTGACAGGTGTGAGGTGGTATCTCATTGTGGTTTTGATTTGTATTTCCCTGATGAGGAGTGATGTGGAGGATTTTTTCATGTGTCTGTTTGCCATCTGGATGTCTTCTTTGGAGAAGTGTCTATTCATGTCTTTTGCCCATTTCTTCACTGGATTATTTGTTTTTTTGGGTGTTGAGTTTGATAAGTTCTCTATAGATTTTGGATACTAACCCTTTACTTGATATGTCATTTGCAAATATCTTCTCCCATTCCGTCGGTTTCCTTTTAGTTTTGCTGATTGTTTCCTTCACTGTGCAGAAACTTTTTATTTTGATGAGGTCCCATAGTTCATTTTTGCTTTTGTTTCCCTTGCCTCTGGAGATGTATTGAGTAAGAAGTTGCTGTAGACGAGGTCAAAGAGGTTTTTGCTTGTTTTCTCCTCTGGGATTTTGAGGGCTTCCTGTCTTACATTCAGGTCTTTCATCCACTTTGAGTTAATTTTTGTGAATGGTTGTAAGAAAGTGGTCCAGTTTCATTTTTCTGCATGTTGCCGTCCAGTTTTCCCAGCACCATTTGCTGAAGTGACTGTATTCCATTGAATATTCTTTCCTGCTTTATCAAAGATTAGCTGGTCATACGTTTGTGGGTCCATTTCTGGGTTCTCTATTCTGTTCCATTGGTCTGTCTGTTTTTGTGCCAGTACCATACTATCTTGATGATTACAGCTTTGTAATACATCTTGAAATCTGAGGTTGTGATGCCTCCAGCTTTGGTTTTCTTTTTCAGGATTGCTTTGGCTATTTGGGGTCATTCCTGGTTCCATCCAAATTTTAGGATTGTTTGTTCTAGCTCTGTGAAGACTGCTGGTGTTATTTTGATAGGGATTGCGATAGGGCTATGGTTTGAACTCAGGCATTCTGATTCTAGATCTCATGGGTCTAACCATTGCTCTTCTCAAACCCTATGGCCCCACATCAATCCCATGAGATTTCTGCAGATCTGCCAGTGGGTGTAGGGAAGGCGGGGCGGGGGGGGGCAGGGGGTTGCAGTGTAGGGAAGAGCATTTGTAGTTTGCTTCTCTCAGGCTCTTCTTACTGGGCATAATGCAAGTGACTGTTTCCCCCACGTCATCTTCGTTAGAAACTCAGTTTCTCATAATTTCCTGAGAAATTCTCCACTGAAAATGGACTTCATGTCTCAGACAGGGGTCGCACTGGGAAACTTGCACATTGAACAAATATTTACTAGACAACTACTTACTAGGTGTCAGAAGCTGCTATGAACTTAAGGCATACTGGTTATTAAAAGAGAAAAGTAGCTGCCCTCGACGCAGTTATATTGTAGCGGAAAAAAGGACAGGAAACAATAGACATACCAATAAGTAAATAACGGTATATTAGAAAGTGGTGAGTGTGAGGAAAAAAACATGATAGTGCAGCTGGCTAAGATAATGAGAGACTCTTTAGGGTGGGATGTATTTAAAGAGGCAGCCTGGGTGGGTATCACTGAGAAGGGAGATTGGAGCAAGATTATAAGAAGGTGGGGGTGTGGGCCATGTGATCTTCTGGAAGAAAAGCCTTCCTGAACAGCATGGGAACAGCATGTGCACATGCCCTGACCCTCCCGCTCTGTTCAAGGATTTGGGCCTTTACTCTGAGTGAAACAGTTGCCATTGCAAAGTTTTGAAGACACAAGTGGCATGATGCGACATGAGTTTTAACTTATTCTAGGATTTGGTTGAGATTAGACTACCACAGGGCATACATAGAAGGAACTAGAGCATTCAAGAGCTTCCTGCATTCGTACAAACAAGGACATATGGTGTGCACCAGGACTGCAGCCAGGACAGAAAGGGGAAAGAGGTCAGATTGTGGGTGCATGCAGAAGGAGAGACCACAGGATCTCCTGATACACAGGATTTGGGATGGAAAGAGAGGCTCCCGAGGGTTTGGACCTGAGCGTCTGGGAGACTAAAGGTGCCTCAGCTGAGATGTACAAGGACGTGTTGGAAACTGAGTTCAGTTTGGGACGAGTTAACTGTGAGAAGTTTACCTCTATCGAAGTAAAGTGGTGAGTGGCTGGTCAGACATACAAATCCAGAGTTCAAGGGCAAGGCCTGGGCCAGACATGGAAATATGAGGATTACAGATACACAGATGGCAGAGTTTACACCTCTCCCTGGCTCCTCATGACCCTCTAATCCCTCTCACCTCCTCCCTCCCCTGTTCCTTCCATTTCCTTCCCCAATATGCATGCCTATTTCTTCCCATTTGTCTTAGCAGTTTGGCTTCCTGACCCCAACTTTCCTCTCCAGACTTACAGATCAAACCACCTGATGCTCTTGGCACACCCAAGACTTGCCTGTGATAGCATGTACCCTCCTTAGGAGGCATGGTTGGTTTCAAATTGTGCTAAGCGCAGGCTTTTACCAGCTCACACTCTGTACGAGCGAACCACAACTTTTCTCCCTGAGTAGCTAAGAAATAGAAAAGAACACAGGATGTATGTATGTGTGGTTTCCAGTAGCCCTCTCCTCTGATTTATATGCCTGCCTAGTTTTTAGGACACTTCAAAAGGAAGGAAATATTTTGTATTTCTCTATGTCTCGAGAGATTGGCTAGTCACTTCGGCAGTGAGATCCAACTGTAAAGTCTTGCACTTGCAGTGAAATGAATGCCCCCAAAATGACTGTGTCCCTTCAATGTATAACTCAATGTCCCGACATAGGCCACCTCCCACAACTCTTTTCAGAACACGGAAAAATTTGCAGACTACTATTTTTTTTGTTTAGGTGTTCCCATGGTGCTATGTCCTCCTTCAAGGACATGTTTCTCAAATCTACCAGTCCCTGGAACAATTTTCTTTGTCCTCGGGCCGTTTAGTCCAACTCAAAGGCTCTACATGGCGCGATCACCTTCTTTGAAGCCATATTTCTAATTATGCTAAACTACACATCACATAAAATCTACCCTCTCACCACTTTTAAGGGTACAAGCCAGTGGCCTCACATACTTTCACAAAGTTGGGAAGTCAGCACCACTGTGCGTTTCAGGAACTTTTTCAACAACTGAAGCAGACACTTTGCATCCATTAAACGAGAATTCTCCATTCCGTCTTCCCCCACAGCCACTGGTAACCTCTGTTCTTATACTTATAGATACTTTTTTGTATCTATGAATCTGTCTCTTCTAGGTGCTTCATGTAAGTGGAATCATATATGTGTCCTTTTGTATGTGGCATATATCACGTAGAATGACATTTAAGTTCATCCATATCATAGTACATATCAGACTATTAAGACTGAATATAATTCCATTGTATATATCTATCAACATTTTGTGTATGCACTCATCTATGGATAGAAATGAGTTCTTTTTCTGGGGCACCAGAGTGGCTCAGTCAGTTAAGTGTCTGACTCTTGGTTTCAGCTCAGGTCATGATCTCATGGTTTTGTAGGTTCGAGGTCCATGACAGGCACTGTGCTGACAGTGTGGATTAGGATTCTGTTTTAGGATTCTGTGTGTGTCTCTCTCTCTGCCCCCCACCCCACTGGTGATTTCTCTGTCTTTCTCAAAATAAATAAACTTAAAAAAAAAGAAATGAGTTTTTTCTCCTTCCTTTCAGTTATTATGAATAATGCTATTATGAATATGGATGTACAAATGTCTGATTACATACCTGTAATTTGGTGGGTATTTACCCAAGATTGGAATATTTGGATCATATGGTAATTCTATATTTAAATTTTCATGAAAAAAAACACTGTTTCCACAGTGGCTGCACCATTTTATATTCCTACCAACCATGTACAAGAGTTTCAATTTCTACAGCTTACTCAATCCTTATTTTCTGATTTTTATTTTCTTGTATTTTGGTTTTGCTTTGTTGTGCTTGATAAAAGCCATTCTCAGGGATGAAGGGGTATCTCATTGTGGTTTGGATTTTCATTTTTCTAATGACTAGTGATGTTCAACATCTTTTCATGTGCTTACTCACCATTTGAATATCTTCTTTGAAGAAATGCCTATTCTAGTCCTAAGTCCTTTTTTTAATTGGGCTGTTCATTATTTAGTTGTTGAATTATAGTTCTTTATATATGCTGGCTATTAATCCTTTCTGAGACACATGCTTTGCAAATATTTTCTCCCATTCTGAGTTCTGTTTCACTTTTGATATTGTCCTTTGCTGCACAAAAGTTTTTTTTTTTTAAGTTTAAGTATTTATTTTAAGAGAGAGAGCATAGGAGCAGGGGAGGGACAGAGAGGGACAGAAAGACAATCTCAAGCAGGCTCCACATAGCCAGCACAGAACCCTATGTGGGGCTTGAATTCATGAATCATGGGATCATTTCCTGAGTTAGAATCAGACACATAACTGATTAGCTACCCAAGAGTCCCCACACAAAAGTTTTTAATTTTGACGAAGTCCAAGTCATATATATTTTTATTTTGTTATGTGCGCTTTTGGTTTCTATCCAAGAAATCATTGTCATATTGCCTACGTGGCTCAGTTGGTTAAGCATCTGACTTCAGCTCAGGTCATGACCTCGTGGTCTGTGAGTTCGAGCCCTGTCAGGTTCTGTGCTGACAGCTCAGAGCCTGGAGCCTGCTTCAGATTCTGTGTCTCCCTCGCTCTCTGCCCCTCCCCTGCTCAGGCTCTGGCTCTCTCTCTCTCTTTCTCAAAAATAAATAAACATTAAAAAAATTAAATTAAAAAATTAAAGAAATCATTTCCAAACCCAACATCATAAATTCTGCCTACAGTTTTGTCTCTGAATTTTATTGATTTAGCTCTTATATTTAGGTCCCTTTACCCAATTTGAGCTTGTTTATCTATATAGAGTAAGGTGAGGGTTCAACTCCTTTGTTTGCATGTGGATATCCAGTTTTCCCAGTGTCTCATGTTGGAAAGATTACTCTTTCCCCCATTGAATGGTCTTGGCACTCTTGTTGAAAATCTTTTGACCATATATGTGAGGGTTTATTTCTAGGCTTTCTATTCTATTTCATTGCTCTATCCCTCTATTCTTTTCAGTACTATAGTACTCTAATTAATATACTATGTAGTAGGTTTTCAAATCAAGAAATGTGAGGTTTCCAACTACACTCTTTTCCAGGATTGTTTGGTGATCTTGGGTCCCTTGAGATTGCATATGAGTTCTAGAATGGGCTTTTCCATTTCTGAAAAAAAAAAAAAAAAAAAAAAAAAAAACGCCACGGGGGTTTTGATAACAATTGTATTGAATCTGTGGATCGCTTTAGGTAGTATTGACATCTTAACAATATGAAGTCTTCCAATGCACGAACAGAGGAAGTTTTTCCATTTATTTATGTCTTCCTTCATTTCTTTCAGCAAAAACATTTTACACGTTTTGGTGTACAAGTCTTTCATCTCCATGTGAGACTTTACTCCGAAGCATTTTATACTATTTGATGTTAGTGTAAGTGGAATTATTCTCTAATCCCTTTTGAATTGGTCACCACTCGCTTATAGAAATGCACTTGATTTTTTAGTGTTGATGGGTTTTTTTTTTTCCAAGATTTTCTTTAAATTCAAGTTAGTGAACATCTAGTGCAGTCTTGGCTTCAGGAGGAGAACCCAGGGATTCATCTCTTACATATGACACCCAATGCTCATCCCAAAAAGTTACCTCCTTACTGTCCATCACTCAGTGAGCCCATCTCGCCAACCACCTCCCCTACAGCCACCCTCGGTTTGTTCTCTGTATTTAAGAGTGTCTTGTGGTTTGCCTCCCTGTTTTTATCTCATTTTTCCTTTCCTTCCCCTATGTTCATCTGTTGAGTTTCTCAAATTCCACATATGAGTGCGCTCATTTGGTATCTGTCTTTGTCTGACTTATTCAGCTTGGCATTATATCCTCTAGTTCCATCCACGTTGTTCCAAATGGCAAGATTTCTTGCTTTTTCTGGCTGCATAGTATTCCATTGTATATACATACTACATCTTCTTTATCCATTCCTCAGTTGATGGACATTTGGGCTCTTTCCATAATTTGGCTATTGTTGATAGCGCTGCTATAAACATTGGAGTTCATGTGCCCCTTCAAATCAGCATTTTTGTATCCTTTGGACAAATATATAGTAGTGCAACTGCTGGCTCATAGGGTAGTTCTATGTTTAATTTTTTTTTTTTTTATTTTTAATGTTTGTTTTCGAGAGAGAGAGTGAGCTTGAGCCAGGGGAGGGGCAGAGAGAGGGAGACACAGAATCTGAAGCAGGCTCCAGGCTCCGAGCTGTCAGCGCAGAGCCCAACACGGGGCTCGAACTCACGAGCTGTGAGGTCATGACCTGAGCCGAAGTTGGACACTCAACCAACTGAGCTGCCCAGGCGCCCCTCTATGTTTAATTTTTTGAGGAACCTCCATACTGTTTGCCATGACGGCTGCACCAGTTTGCATTCCCACAAACAGTCCAAGTGTTCCTCTGTGTTGTTTTCCTATTTGCATTTTATTTATCTCTACACTAGTGTTTTTTATTTCCTTCATTCTGCTACCTTCAGGTTTATTTTTCCTCTTCTTTTTCTGATTTCTCAAGGTCCATAGTTGTTAACTGAATTGTGATCTTTCCTCTCTTTAAATGTAGGCATTACAGCCATAAATTTCCCTTTAGAGCTGCTTTCACTGCAGTTTGTAGGTTTTGGCAAGTTGTGCTTCCATTTTCATTCATCTCAAGGTGTTCTCTAAATTCCCTTGTGATTCCCTTTTGCTTAATTTTTGCTTTTTTTAAGAATGAGTTATTTTATTGCTATAAATTTGAGAATATACTATTTCTTGTTCTGTTGTTGATTTCTAGTTTTATTTCACAAACTGTTTCACCAGTTCACTGCTTGAAAAGTCCTTCTTCCAGATTCCAGTAAATTGCCTGCTTCTCAGCCTGTGTAGCAATGGCTCATACAAAAGTTTTTTTACAGTAACTGGTTTCTGTAATAGTCTGGGGATACATATGTGGTAGACAGAACAATGTCCCCCACAAAGAAGCCCGTTTTATAACGCCTAGACCTGTGAATAGTTTTATATGCCAAAAAAGATTTTGCAGAAGTGATTAACTGGAGAGTATTAAATGGGGAGATTATCCGAGATTATCAAAGTGGCCCAAATATATTCACAAGAGTCCTTATAAGAATGAGGTAGGGAAGTCAAAATTAAAGAAGGACAGGTGACAAGACAGGCAAGAATTTGGAGTGACTGGAAGATGTGAAACCGTGAGAAAAGGATTGTGGGCAGCTTCTAGAATTTGGAAAGACAAAAACCCTAACTCCAGAAGAAATGCAGCTCAGCTGACCCTTGATTTTAACTCAGCAACACCAATTTTGGACTTCTGACCTCAAGAATTATAAGATAATAAACTTCTGTAGGTTTTGCCATTAAGTTTTAAATAATTCGTTATGGAGCACATTGGTGGTTCAGTAGGTTAAACATCCAACTTCGGCTCAGGTCATGATTTCACAGTTTGTGAGTTTGAGCCCCACGTTGGACTCTGTGCTGACAGCTCAGAGCCTGAAGCCTGCTTCAGATTCTGTGTCTCCCTCGCTCTCTGCCCCTCCCCTGCTCGCGCTCTGTCCCTCTCTCAAAAATAGATAAACATTAAAAACCTAAAAAAATAATTTGTTGTAATAGCATTCAGAAACTAAAATAATATGATTATGATTCAGCAAAGTCACAGGGTACAAAATCAATGTACAGAAATTGGCTGCATTTTTATACACCAATAATGAAGCAACAGAAAGAGAAATACAGAAACTGATCCCATTTACAATTTCACCAAGAACCATAAAACACCTAGGAATAAACCTAACCAAAGATGTAAAAGATCTGTATGCTGAAAACTGTAGAAATCTTATGAAGAAAATTGAAGAAGACACAAAGTAATGGAAAAGCATTTTGTGCTCATGGATTGGAAGAATAAATATTGTTAAAATGTTAATACTACCCAAAGCAATCTACACATTCAATGCAATCCCAATCAAAATTGCACTGGCATTCTTCTCTAAGCTAGAACAAACAATCCTACAATTTGTATCGAACTGCAAAAGACCCCAAATAGCAAAAGTAATATTGAAGAAGAAAACCGAAGCGGGAGGCAACACACTCCCAGACTTTAGCCTCTACTACAAAGCTGTAATCATCAAGACAGTACGGTATTGGCACAAAAACAGACACATAGACAAATGGAATAGAATAGAGAACCCAGAACTGGACCACAAATGTACGCCCAACTAATCTTTGACAAAGCAGGAAAGAGCATCCAATGAAGAAAGACAGTCTCTTTAACAAATGGTGTTGGGAGAACTGGACAGCAACATGCAGAAGAAGGAAACTAGACCACTTTGTTACACCATGCACAAAAATAAACTCAAAATGGATGAAAGCCCTGAATGTGAGACAGGAAACCATCAAAACCCTAGAGGAGAAAGCAGGCAACAACCTCTTTGACCTCAGCCGCAGCAATTTCTTATTCAACACATCTCCAAAGGCAAGGGAGTTTAAAGCAAAAATGAACTATTGGGACCTCATCAAGATAAAAAGCTTCTGCACTGCAAAGGAAACAATCATAAAACTAAAAGCAACCGACAGAATGGGAGAAGATATTTGCAAATGACATATTAGATAAAGGGCTAGTATCCAAAATGTATAAAGAACTCAACAAACTCCACACCCAAAAAACAAATAATCCAGTGAAGAAATGGGCAGAAGACATGAATAGACACTTTTCCAAAGAAGACATCCAGATGGCCAAAAGATACATGAAAAGATGCTCAACGTCGCTCATCATCAGGGAAATACAAATCAAAGCCACACTGAGATACCACCCCACACCGGTCAGAGTGGCTAAAATGAACAAATCAGGAAACTACAGATGCTGGCGAGGATGTGAAGAAACGGGAACCCTCTTGCACTGTTGGTGGGAATGCAAACTGGTGCAGCCGCTCTGGAAAACAGTATGAAGGTTCCTCAAAAAATTAAAAATAGAACTACCCTATGACCCAGCATACAGGGATTGTATTTACCCAAGGGATACAGGAGTGCTGATGCATAGGAGCACAGGTACCCCAATGTTTATAGCAGCATTTTCAACAATAGCCAAAGTATGGAAAGAGCCTAAATGTCCATCAACTGATGAATGGATAAAGAAGATGTAGCTTCTACATACAATGTAATACTACTTGGCAATGAGAAAATGAAATCTGGCCATTTGCAGCAACGTGGATAGAATTGGAAGGTATTATGCTGAGTGAAATAAGTCAGTCAGAGAAGGACAGATATCATATATTTTCACTCATATGTGGATCTTGAGAAACTTAACAGAAGACCATGGGGGAAGGGAGGGGGGAAAAATAGTTATAAACAGAGAGGGAGGGAGACAACTCATAAGAGACTCTTAACTACAGAGAACAAATTGAGGGTGGATGGGGGGATGGGGGAGAGGGGAAAGTGGGGGATGGGCATTGAGGAGGGCACTTGTTGGGATGAGCACTGGGTGTTGTATTAAGCCCAACTGGAATAAACTATATTAAAAAAAATAAAATAATATGATTATGATATAAGAAAAAAACCCACAGATTTTTGAAAGAATATTTTACTTCTCATTTAACTTCATGTTTGTGTGTGTTGAAAGCTCTGCCCATCACTGCCACTCAGTTATCCAGGTTGCTAGAACAGACCCCAGCATGTGCACGTGCTAGTGAAGGAGGGAAGTTGATCCATAGAGCTTCCAGAAGTTAAACACACAGCCCAGAAACTACATCCATCACTTCCGCTCACACACAATGGTCTAAAGAAGTCTCACGGCCCCACCTAATGCAAGAGACCAGAAAGTGTAACACCCCAAGGGGCCAGAACACAGACAAGCAGGATCATTTGGTGAAGCACGACGCTTTCAGAGAGGGCTGGGGCCGTCCGCCTGCCGTGTGCCACATCACTGAATCTCTCTGTGTTTTGCTTTCCTCGTCTGTAACAGGGTCCCGTGTGACAGGCTCGTCGCAAGGGCTACATGCCGTGTACACGCAGCGGGCTGGGCTCACGGTGTGCACTCAGTGAAAGCTGTTGTGGATAAATACTTGAGCGGACGGACAGGATCGCACAAGGATGCTAAATAGCTGTTTTGTTCTCCCCCCAGGTGTGGCAGGTGAGGCGGAACTGCAGGTGATCCAGCCCGAGAAGTCGGTGTCTGTGGCCGCCGGAGAGACAGCCACTCTGCGCTGCACCCTGACCTCCCTGCTCCCCATTGGGAAGATCGAGTGGTTCAGGGGCACAGGGCCAGGCCGGGAGTTAATCTTCAGTTCTGTCGGATACCGCCACTCCCCCCGAGTAACAACTGTTACAGACATCACAAAGCGAAGCAACCTGGACTTTTCCATCCGCATCAGTAACATCACCCCAGCAGACACGGGAACCTACTACTGTGTGAAGTTCAGGAAACGGGCTCCGGATGTGGAGTTTAGGTCTGGACCAGGCACCCAGGTCATCGTGAGCGGTGAGTATCGCTCCTTCCGCTGGTTGTGACAACAAGTCAATAAGAATGCCCTCCATCGCTTGGGCAACAGATAAGGATCAGGTGCTTTGGCGGGTGCCCCTGAATGCGCCCCTTCCACGGATCAGGGACGTTGAGGCCCGGAGACGTTGTGCTATTTGCTGAAGACACCATGGCTGATAAACGGTGGGAAAATCTGGAACCTCAGTCTGCAGGCTCCCAGCTCTTCCCTTTTCCAATCCTGACCAGGCTTCTGGTTCCAGCGATGCGGGACTGAAAGTCTGAGTGACTTTCCCAGTCACAAGGCCTCACTTCACCCCTGCCTCTGGAGAGACCTCCGCTTAATGTGGCCAGAGTTCTCCTTACTCAGCACTTACTGAGCACCTGCTGTGTGCATTCTGGGCTCTGGGTGCTGTGGACGTAGCAGAGAACAGAACAGCCAAGGACTTTTCTCTCATGAAGCTTACGTTCCCCTCCCTTCTAATGCGGGTAAATGCACTGAGGGCAGGGAGGCGGGGAATGTGCTTCATTATATAACCGTTCAGAAATATCACAGGGAGAAGAGGCACAGCAGCACTGTTGACTCTGCTACCCCTGCTTGGAAGAGATGCCCGATGTAGGTCATTCGCTGGGGGTCTTTTCGAAAAATGCTCCCGTGATACAGGAACTGACTCTTAACGGTAGCAACCGAGTCTCCCTATACCCCCAGACATAGGGAGGAAACGGGGCTTTACCCTGATTGTGAGGGTGTCACGCAAGTTCCCAGTGGGTGTGTCCCTTGCCTGGTCACCGCAGCCAGTACCAGTGCCTGGACTCCCAACCAGGTCTGCCGTCCTGGCTCTGGGACCTCTGAGGAGTCATCCCCACATTGGGCTCGGTGTCGTCGCATGTCTATGACAACACAGCCCCACAGCGCCGCTGCAGGGACTGAGTGAGCGAATGCATGTAAGTTGCTTACGACAGGACCTGGCACGCGGTGGCTGTCCCGCGAATGCTGAGGACATACCACGGACCCCATCACAAGGCAGGCACGGGCCTGAAGGAGCTGAGGGTCAGGGAGTCAGCCTAACATCAGGGGCCCGAGACACTCTCAATACAACCAATCACAGTGCTTTGTCCCTCTAGGGGGGTCAGGGCTGCTGGTGTTTTCATGACTTGACTTACTCATGTGACACCTCCTACCTATGTCCTCAGAATGTTTGCTGAGTTTTAGAAAGGAAGTTGAACATTCACAAATACACATATCTGCAATATGTGCCCTCTGACGACTGTTCTGGAAGGTGTTTGGTAATAAGGGACAATTTGGAGACCCCCTATAGGACCTTCTGAAATGCCCTCCCTCTCGAGTCACTGATGTGTGTGTTCCCAGGACACAAGAGGGCTTCTGCCTGCTCCATAGACCGGTGTCTCTGTCCTTGAAATTGATTCACGATTGAAAAATTAACCATCTTTGGCTTTCTCAGCACTCCGTGATCTTGGTGTTCAACCCAACACTGACCCAAGAGAAGAACGCAGATTCAGAAAAACAACCCCTCATTCCCTCCCTCTCAGACTCAGGGATTGGAGATGAGACCCTATGGAATGTTTGTGGAAAGAGTGAAAACTAGAGTAAATTCACAAATACCTGAAGGGAGAGCTCCAGGTGTAAGTTAAGTTTGGGATAAAGACAGATCCGATTTTGGTCCTGGAGAAGCATTTTCAGTGTTAAATTCAAAGCAAAACTGCCTGTATTTGCCTCACGTGCCCCTCACTCCCACCCGAGTAGGAGAAAGGCCTGCAGTCCCCTCTCACCGGGGGCGCTGGGCTTGGCCATGTCCAGGCCTGCGGGCAGCTGGCCACCTGGTTCCGGCTCTCCTGAGGGCCCCCTCCACCCCTGCCCCCACCCCTGCACTGACGGCTGCACACACCTTCTGAAGTCGGTAAGGTGTCCAGGGAGGCACTTTGGAACAGTGGAGACCAAGAGTGACACCCACCAGAAATGTCCTTCCTGTGCCCAGATTGGTGGGAGGTCCCCTGGCAGAGAAGACAAGGGGGACTTTGAACTGAGGCTGGAATTGCACGCGGACCCTGCCCCTGACTCAGTCTCCGACACCGCCCTCCCAACACTATCAGCAGGGCTAAAACATAACCCATGTGAGGGTTCTGCACAGTGTCACATACCTGTCGTTGCTGAGGATGACCAGAGTCATGCTTACTGCTCGTAAATGCTCCTCTTGCAGCCAAACCCTCTCCCCCCGTGGTGTCGGGCCCCACGGCCAGGGCCACACCTGAGCAGACTGTGAGCTTCACCTGCGAGTCCCATGGCTTCTCCCCCAGAAACGTCACCCTGAAATGGTTCAAAAACGGGAATGAGCTGGCAGCCTCCCAGACCACCGTGGACCCAGAGGGAGACAGCGCTTCCTACAGCATCTTCAGCACAACCACGCTGCCGCTGGCCCTCGGGGACATTCGCTCCCAGGTCATCTGCGAGGTGGCCCACGTGACCCTGCAGGGGGGCCCTCCTCTTCGTGGGACTGCCAACTTGTCCGAGACCCTCCGAGGTAGATGCCCGTCACCCCCGGCCCAAGCCCAGCTCCGGCCCCCAAGCCTCCCAGCCTGCCCCTCCCCCACTCCGTGCTCCCAGCCTTCCATCCCCTGGAACCTGCCTCCTGACAGACCCTCCCAACCACCGGGCACCCAGGGGTACCGTCACCTCCTCCTGTTTTAACGGCAGTTCCGGGTGAACACCTACCGTGCTAGGTAGTTCGATTTACTTTCCCATAGCCACTCCAATTATTGAGCACCTACTGTAATCCAGCCACTGTGTGCTCGGTGATTTCATGGATTTTGCTAGTTATTCGATTCCAAATGCATGCTGGGGGCTCGATTTCACTCATCATTACCCTAATAGGAGCTACCAGTAGGTACCTTGAGCAACCTCCCAGTTCGATTTACTTTCCCATAGCCACTCCAATTATTGAGCACCTACTGTAATCCAGCCACTGTGTGCTCGGTGATTTCATGGATTTTGCTAGTTATTCGATTCCAAATGCATGCTGGGGGCTCGATTTCACTCATCATTACCCTAATAGGAGCTACCAGTAGGTACCTTGAGCACCTACTGTGTACTGGGCACTGTGCTTAGGGATTTCACTCACATGCAAAGACTACCCTCAGTGTTTGAGCACCAGCTGTATGCCTAGCACTGATCTGGGTGATTCCCTTGCTGCGTGGGGGGAGCTAAGTTCTCCAACCCCTCCCCGGTGATGTGTCTGTTCCATGAGGTCAGAGCTTCTGCTCTGTGCTGTTTCAGTTCCACCCACCTTGGAGGTTGCCCAGCAACCCATGACAGGGGACCAGGTGAAGGTCATTTGCCAAGTGAAGAAGTTCTACCCCCAGCGTCTACAGCTGACCTGGTTGGAGAACGGACACGTGTCCCGAACAGAAACGGCCTCGACGGCCTCGAACCTCACAGAGAATAAGGATGGGACCTTTAACTGGACGAGCTGGCTCCTGGTGAATTTATCCGCCCACAGGGAAGATGTGGTTTTCACCTGCCAGGTGCAGCAAGACGGGCAGCCCGAGGTCACCAAAACCCATACCCTTGTGGTCTCTGCTCACCAGAGGGACCAGGAAGCCCATACGACCCACGGTGAGTCCGAGATGCCAACTGACCTGGCACTTTAAATTCTATCTTTTCTTTTTTTATGTGAAAAGCAGTCATTCATGCCTATTATAGAATAATCTAGAGGTCTACAGACATAAAGTAGAATTTTGATATGAGCTTCCCTCCCCAAAGCTCGTGCTCCAAGAGTGACCACTGTTAAGAGTTTGGTACATAGCTTTTTAGATCTTTTGACATAACCATGCATTAGAGAAGGAAACAACAGAGGGAGGGAGATGATCTTGTCGCTAGCATCTTGCCTCCTGCACCTTCACCTGACAGTAATTATGTCACCACGCCAGGCCAGCCACCTCCTCCTTCTGTTTGTTCTCACCTGGGCTTCATATCGATCCTTCTTACACCCTTCTAACCCCTTCTCAGCAAAGGTCTGCACTTGCCACTCTGAAATTCTGGACGGGAACCCTGAGGACAGAGTGTTGAGTCTGAACCAGACTCCCTGGTGACCATGGGTGCTCACAGCACAAACCACCTTTGTCCCCTGCTTTGGGACAACAGGCCAGCAATAATCATGATTACTCACTGCACATTTACTTTATGCCAATTTCAGTTCATTTCTGATCTGCTACAACCACCCTGGGAGCTTGGAAGGTTACGGGACCAACTCAGGGAGCAATGGGGGACAGATGGAGAAGATGTCCTGCCCTTAGTCCAGGTGATGGGCTAAACCAATCAAGAGAAACCTGAGTCCCTGAGGACAGGGACCACCAGCCTATATGACAAACGTGTTAGAGATAACAGCTGGGCATTGTCCCAAGGACCTACAGGTCCCCTTTCTATGACCAAATTATATCTTATCTCGCTCTTATAATATATGGAGGAGTTTCAGCCATGTTACCAGGAGTCTTTGTTCCAGAAGACCTTTCAAAGGCCCATTTCCTTCTAACATACCCCATGACACTGTCCTCATTGCTGGGTCAACACTGAGTCACCGAGTGTCCATGACCCTGCCAACTAGGAGAGGAGAGATAAGAAGGGGAGAACAACTTCTCTTAACACTAGAGGTCCTGCCTAACTGCGGCCACTAATGACTCAGTCGTGGATGCACATCCAGTTGCAAATGGAGTCCATAATTGTGTGGTCATGTGATTAATGACTTTCGTTTTTCAACAAAACCAATACCATTACACACTTTGTAAAATTAATAGTAACTCCCTACAATCAGTTATAATGGAATGGATAGTTCTCAAAATTTCTTCTGAGACTTTATTTTGTGCACCAAACTTGGTTTTATTTCATCTCTAAATGCTTGGGAGAACTTTCTTGTGAACCACATGGGACTCCACAACTCTTATATATATATATATATGAAGAGAATCTGGATAGCTAGGGCTACTCAAATTCTTCATTTCATATTGGATGCTTGTGGCACGTTGTGCTTTGAGGAAGCTGGTCCATTTTCTTGAGTTGTCTAATTTCTACCCATAGAGTTCTCATCATATTACCTTGCTATCGTTTTGCTGTCTGTAGGCTCTGTAGTAATATCCTATTTCTTTCCTGATATTGGAAATATTTATTTTTCCCTTTTTTCATTGTCAGAATTACTAAGAAGTATTTCAATTTTACTAATCTTTTCCACAAACTCTCTTTTGTTTTAGTGATTTTTTCTCTTGCGTATTTTCAATTTCATTAATTTTTCTCCTCTTTTTTTCCCTGTTCTGCTTGATTGGGGTTTATTTTGCTCCCCGTTTTTTGAAATGGGAGCTAGGGTTGCTGACACTAGTCTTTGTTTGAATGCCACACCTGGGTCTCCTGTGCTTGGGGATTCAGTAGCATGGAGCCAGGACACCTGGTGCTGTGTTCTTCCAGACTGCTGGCATCTAGACTGTCTGCCTTCGTCTTCCACCTTTCAGAGTCCTCCTATTCTTGGACCGTGTGATTTCCAGGGGTCAGTCTTGACCTGACTTTCCTGAACCAGGAAAGCAGGAAGAGACAAATCAACATCACCTCCTCTGGACTGGCTTGGGTTAGACTTTGGTCTTTGGCCTTGCATTGGGGCTCATACCAGGGCTGTTACTTCTGGTGCTTCCAGTGTGCCTGAACTAGCAAGCTTGCTTGTGTGCTAAGACTGGAAATGGGTATTAGGGTTGTCTGGGTTGGAAGGCTGGATGCCTATGTTGCCGACCCTGCTGTACCAAGATGCACAGCCTCGATCCCTTCCCTCAGGAAGGACCCCCGGTAGCCAGAGAAGGGGTGAGCCAGATGAGGTACTTCAACTCTGAATTCTGCCTTGAGCGTCTCACAGGGAGATTCATTAGCTTCAGAGCATTGATGGGTCCAGGTTCCCTCAGATGGAGTAAGTGGAGGCCCCTGGGAGTGGACTCCTGGATCCCTCTCTGATGCTGCCTCCTCTCCCTTCATTTCCAGATCAAGAACTGTCCACTCCACTCCTGGTGGCTCTCTACCTGGGTCCCAAGCTGTTACTGCTGCTTGTCACTGTCTCAGTCATCTATGTCCACAGGATGTAATGGATTGACTGTGAGTTATGGACAAGGAAGACAGGGCAAGGTCAGTCCAAGAAAGAGCCAGATCAGCAAGAGGGGCAGCCCACAGGTCATACAGGGTCACCGCCCACTTGGAGTAAAGAGCAGGTGAAATAACTCCTTCAATACCCTAAGGGGCCTCAGGAATCCCTCTGGGAGGTTCCAAACTCCCAGGAGGACTCTCAGGTCCTGTAGGAGGTGGGTGGGGTCAAAGGCTGGCAAAGGATGTGCACAGAGGCCTAGGGTTTCTGAGAAGTGGGCTGACTGAGCAACAGCTGGGTGGAAAACCCTGTGGAGACCATCTCTAGATTAATTGGGCACCAGGTGTCCACACCTGGAATGCTGACAGGTGCCCGCTGGCTGCTCTGAGGATGGCTCCCGCTCTGACCCTCCGTGGGACAGACTGGAGAGGATGGGGAAGGGGGATCAGGACCTAGGGAGGAAGGCTGAGGAGGCACAGTCCATGTCAGGGACCGCCTGTCCTCTCACTACAGGTGACCCAGGAGGAAAATAGCACCGAGGACATAGGAGACACGTGGAGAACATTTCTGGAATGATGAGCAGATAATCAAATGTGAACATGGGTCCACATCTCCTTCCTTCCTCCCCTGCTACATGCCATCCTCGGTCTCTGCTGCCTCCTTCCTTCCCCGAGGGGCCCAGCCTAAGACAAGGAACAACTAGAAGCTTCCACAACCCTGCCCCAGATGCCTGCTTCCCCAGAGACCCACCTGCCCACAGTTCCTGCTGCTCCTCTCCCAGTCCGTTGATGCCCCAGAGCTGGTCTTCATACCTGGTCCTGAGCAGGGCAATAGAATGTCTCTGGAGACTGACACATGGATATCCTACTAGAATGTGAGAAACAAGTCACATGTACGCATACCAGGCTCTTATCCTTCTCCTGGGGACCATGGTCATGAAGTACACACTCAAGTCCATGTTCTCACAGGTTATTCCTGCCAACCCTCAGACTCCTAAGCCTTGGTGAGTTCTCCAATGTCTCTCGAATACAAATGAATCCCATCCTGGTTGGAAGAAGAGAAGGGATTCTCCTCCCTCTTTGCCTACATGTCCTTCTACTCAAACCCACAGAGGAATATCTCTTCCTCTCCCTGTGATGGGAACACTACCTCTTCTGTCACCTTCATCCTTCCCGACCTCGTTGCTCATGTACACGTGCTGGCAGTCCAGAAACCTGGACCATTCCCTGATTTCCTTCTTCATATCCCGTGTTCAATTCTGCCTTCATAAAGCTATGTGCAGTGGCAAGATGGTAAATGTTCAACAATCCACGTCTCAGGAGGAAAAAGAAGTCCAATTTGTAGTGCCTGTCCACTTCGGTAGTGTCTACACTCCCAACGTGGCCAATTTCAAGCTGCCAACAGTGGAACAAGTAGCTTGCAAAATTCCTGGAAAGCTCTCAGGAGCAAGGGCAAGCCTCCTCCTGCACACCAGGGAGCTCCACTCAGCACCTGCACACTGCTCGCTCCCGGGCTGCCCCCTGGTCCCGGCCACCAGCATCCCTTCCTGGACCATTGCCGCATCCCTAACAGACTCTCCGGGTTCCGCCACAGTGATCCTATGGAAATGGAGGTCAAATTGTCCCCCTTCTGTGCTTCTTCCCCCTACAGATGTGCATGGCTCGGTCTCTCCCCCTTTCAAGCTCTGCTGATATGTCCCTTTATGAAAAGCACCTTCCAAAAACCACCCCATGTAAAATATCAATTCCACTCTCTCACTCTGCATTCCCACAGCTCATACCTGAATTGAACTACTTCCCTAGAACTTAAGATCAGCCAGCTTGATAAATGGAAATAGTGCTCACTTTGCACAGTGATGCAAGACCAAAACAATGACGGTGCAGCTGAAACCATGAAAAGTGATGCCAGTAATTGGTGGGAAAAGTAATGATTTTTCTGTGACCTTTAGAAACTTTTTTCAACATCTCAGAAACCCTCCAACAGTCAGTTATGAATGTATCGGGACATAAAAAAACAGTAAAACTATTATTCACTTGGTATATGGGCTTTTGAAACATTAGAAACGTTGAAAAGGGAAGAGTTTTATTTGTTTGCAAAGACTTATCAAGAGTAATTTGCAGAGGGCCTGCCTTCCTCTGACGGCACAGTTTACAACAGAGAGCAAGTGTCTGGATTATCTCCCTCCTTTCTCACTTGGGATCAGCTTCCAACACTCCATCCTTGGCACTTCCGATTCTGTGAAATCTTTACAACATTAATGTGAATATTTGCTGGCATCACTTCCTCTGGGACATTGTCACCCCACCCCACCCCCACTGTCCTCAGTGACGTGGTAAGTTTATCCTCACTCTCCTCCTCTGGCTGCATATCTGGATGCTTGGGAACAGTATCCCAGGCCGCATTCCCATGAAGGTCTCTGTGCCTTCATGAACCCCACTCCCATTGAGTTTGAACTTTACCTCCAGCTTCTTCTCTTCTCGTTTCTCCTGTACCTCTTCAGCTTTATGCCCATTCCCTTCTGCCATTTTTTTCACCTTTGTACCTTATGCAGGTTCATCGGAGGGGGGTGGGGCAGACCAGGAGACTACACAACCATCTGTTTTGCTATTGTGGGAAATGCATATCACAACCCTAATTATCCTGCACCCTGATCTCAGACTTTCATGCCCAGAACTCTGAGAAATTAGTTCCTGTTGTACAAGGCATCCAGTTTATGGTGTTTTCTTATAGTAGCCCAAGCCAAGACAAAATCTAAATAAATTATGGACTTTGCTAAATAATAATGTACCAACATGGGTTCATTAAATTATAGTAAATGTACCATACTACTGTAAGACGTCAATAAGATGGGAAACTGTGTGCAGCTGTATATTGGAACTCTGTATGATTGTCCCAAGTTTTTTCTAAATGTAAAACTGTTACACAAATTAAGGCTATTAAAAAAAGTCAACATCTTGTCCTCAGCTGGATCTCTGCCTCTCACACCCCTTTGGGGGACATTGCAAGGAAGTGAATAGTGGGGAGATTTTGTTTCGTAACCCAGGTTTTATCTCACTCCAGTTCTGAGGTTCCTTCTCCTCCTTCCTCTGTCCTCTGCCAGAGCTCACTCCAGAGCCAGGCACTCAGAGATCCCAGAAGGAGCTGCTTCTCTGTCCCCATGATAGTCATCCTAAACGTTTCCAAGTGGGAAAGCCCAGGTTAGTCCAGGTGTGCTCAGAGACCTCAGGGCCCCTGGGTGAGTGGGGTAGTTCTAAGGACCTCAATGGGGGGGGGGGGGGGGGGCGCAGTTAATCCATGTGCTGAGGTCAAGGAACAGAGTTGGAAGGGGCTCTGCAGAGCAAGGTGGATGCTGTGATGCACCAGGCCTCAGGAGGTGGCCCTGGGCTGTGACCCTCTTTGAGATGGCCTCAGCTGAGAAGAGCCACCTTGCCCCAGGTCATGCCTGGTAACCTGCCACATCCAGTGGCTCCTCAACACGGGGATATAGAGGCCCAGCCCGCTCACCCCAGCTCAGGACAACTCTGAAATAACATGTTAGTATCAGCACGCACAGGAGATCACCTGAGGTTGTCATTGAGACCTCACTGCAGCTTAGCTTCTTCTAAACATTCCTACTCCCTTCTCCTCCCTTCCACAGGTTTGATCCTAAAAGTACTCCCTGAAAATGACCTGCTTGTTCATATTCATCTCAACACCTCTTTCCCAGGGAACCCAATGTGGAATAAGAGACTGTGGTCAGTACCAGAAAAGGCAGGGATCCTTTTGTCTCTAGGGGCCAAGCCAGTCATGGAAGGGTGGATTGTTTACACCACCACATACCATATACGATATACTACATAGCACATGATATGTCATACACCATATACTATATACCAAACACTCTGGGTTTGTAGGAGCAATGAGAAACCACAACACTGTTTATGCAAGAAGGCGTATAATCAGATGTGTGTTGTAGAAGACCACCTTGGAAGAAGGAGAAGGTAGAGCTTACGCCGGGCAAAACAAGATGGGGGTAGCCTATTAGGAAGTAATAGTTTTCATTTCGGCAAGAGATGATGGAGATGGAGAAACAGATTCCACAGGTGTTTAGGAGGTAAAACCAACAGGGCCTCTAGCAGGCAGACAAGAGTGGACAAGTGAGGGTGTAGAACATGGGTCCCTTTTTGGTTTGCCCAAATGTGTAGAGGATGTGCCACGTACGGAACAGGGTAGAAGGGGTAAGAGGATGTCTGAGTGCAGACTATGAACTCAGTTTGAATATTTGAGCTACACAAATGAAAATTTCAAAGTCAAAGTGTATATAGCCCAATCACCAAGAAGTGGATTCAGGATTGGAACCTTGACTGCATCTATTTGCAAATCCAGTGCTCCTGATTATCAAGGCATTACATACCCCAGTCTCTAAAATCTGAAGAGTTTAGAGTCTGATGGAAGGTGTGAAGTCTCCTGGAGGTTGGAAGGGACAGATGCTGGAGGCTGGAGGAAAGATGCTCAGTAGGGGCCATGGATGGCTTCCCAGCATGGAATTCGTCATTCCAGGACAATGTGAGAGGATGGTGACATCCCTGGGAGAGGGGAGTCTTGTCATCTCCTATGGGCAGTTTGGGCCTGCTCTGCATGCTCCTCTTGCTCAACCACCCCCCTGAACATCCTGTAGATCCCTAAGAGGAGACAGGGCTCACAAGGAACCAGTTGCAAAATAGCCCTGGCAGTAAGTGCATGGCAATGGACTCGTGGACATTAAGCGTCATCAGTTTTATGTGGGCTGAGAGTCTCCGGACACAAGCATTGTGCTTGAGTAGAGCCCATTCCGGTGTGACATAGAGGCCAACATGCTGGTTCCATCACTTTCTGAAAGCATTTCTTGAGTCTCTCCACTCCCTTCCTCCAGAAGCCCATTCCCCCAATTAAACCAAGTGGAAAACACAGAGATCAACCAAACAGACTATTCCATCCACATCATTAATGTGTCACCCAAGGATGGGGGCACCTATTACTATGTGAAGTTAACAACAAGCATCCTGATGTGGCGTAGGTATCTGGTTCAAGCCCCTTGTGTCTGTGAACGGTGAGTACAGCCTGACAACCTCCATCCCTTTAGTTTGTAAAACTAAAATTTTCAAAATCTGAAGCATGTACCAAGTCATCACTACACACTGGATACTGTGCCCCTTCACCCACAAACAACCCTGTAGGCTGGGATTCTACACATGGCTCTTCTTTCAGTCTGGGTCCTGTGCCCACTCTCGAATGAAGCCATGTGACAGACCATGCCCTTCATGATGACCCAACTACCAAAACATGAACACAGGGCCAGAAAAACTCCAAACTCAAAAGATAGTCAACAGGTTAAACACAACTACATGTGTGCACCAAATGGTCCAAAAAGTTATTAAACTGAGCCTACAAGTCTGTCTGGCCTTCCTGAGGTTTAGGGATAAACCTGAGCTCAAGAATGTGCATTGTGTCTTTTTTAGCCTACTTCCTGACTCCAAACATAAATCACAGACACTGTAGCCCCATATAATCCTCTGGATTTGGATGGAATCTCAACATGGAGAAAGGTAGCCCCCAAGCTTAGTGTCTCCTGAAACAAAACAAAGGGATCCAAAGGCAGGCAGAACCTCTACAAGCCTGCACAATTCCACTCACTCATTTCTAACTGGAATGTCATCGGGGTCTGGTGACAGCTCCCTGAAGGGTCACCACAACACAGTCAAGACATCGATCCCCACACAGGAAATCCATGCGTGGCTGTGGTCTACTCCTGTGGCTTCTGGGGAGCCAAGACACCAGCAGGAAGGTTCTTGTGTGTCACCCGCTCCCAGGTCTTGTTTGGATAAGTTGTCCCGGAGGGGTTGAGTCTCTCTCCTGGCACTTGATCTTTCCATGGTCTGCCCTGGTCTACCCTCAGCTCTGCTGTTCTCTGATTCTTTGAGGACAACCAGTGTTTCCTGCTGCTCAATTTGCATTAATTTCATCAAATACAGCATCATTAGGGTGTCCATCTGTTCTTCTGGGAAAACTAGCTTTCCTCAGTAATGTTCTCTCCAAGTCCAATCACATTCCATGCCATCCACTGGCCATGGAACATTCACATCTTTCCCTCAAGCTGAAACATGTGGCTTCCCTGCCATTCCCCTGCACTGGGCTGTGGTGTCAGTGTAGGGACCACAACCCAGTCTCCCTGCCTTTGGCTTAGTGTTAGCCTATGTCATACTGTGACTTCCTATGAATTCTACTGAAATATATAACATCTTATAGTATTTAACAATCGTGCCATTTTTCCTCACTGTGAATACATTCTACTGCACAGCTGAAAATCCACTTGAAAAGAGTTCTAGAGTCGTTAGATCATAATTTCAGAAGCCAGGAATCATAAATGCATAGAGCCTGAAAGTTGGGGTGTCCGACTAGCACGACAGTAAAACACGCTGTGTCTGGTGTGACCCCAGCTTTGCCACTTGTGACCTTGGGCAGATTACTGAACCTCTCCAAATCCTAGTTCCTTCCAATGTAAATTTTACTCAGTCTCTTGGAGTCAAAAAGATGTAGAGTCTGTGAATCTTAAAATGTTAGAATTACCAAATCGTAGAGTGAGTCACCTGACCTGTAGGCTTTTAAATGGTATTTAATGTTCATCTTTGCATCTTACATGGCCAAAGTGGAAAAAAAAGAGAGAGCAAGATTTTTTTTTTTTTTTTTTTTAATATATGAAATTTACTGTCAAATTGGTTTCCATACAACACCCAGTGCTCATCCCAAAAGGTGCCCTCCTCAATACCCATCACCCACCCTGCCCTCCCTCCCACCCCCCATCAACCCTCAGTTTGTTCTCAGTTTTTAACAGTCTCTTATGCTTTGGCTCTCTCCCACTCTAACCTCTTTTTTTTTTTTTTTTCCTTCCCCTCCCCCATGGGTTTCTGTTACGTTTCTCAGGATCCACATAAGAGTGAAACCATATGGTATCTGTCTTTCTCTGTATGGCTTATTTCACTTAGCATCACACTCGAGAGAGCAAGATTTTGAGGCTTTCATCAATCCCATTCATTCTTTTCTTCATGCATTCCTCCTTCCAACCATGCATCAAGCATGTATTCACTCAAAGCACACTCTCATTCAGCCATGCATTTACCTATGCAGGAATCTGTTAACAAGTACCTGAATCCTCCTCTGGGGCAGACCCTGGGCAGATGACCCATCGTCAAGGAATTCCCAGGGATCCACAGTGGACTTCCTATAGTAATTGTCTGCTTTCTCTGGGCCGTGTCAGTTCCCCCTACAGTGACACTGTACCAGTCGTCACCCTCCTCAGATTTGGTGGCTGTTTTCTACCATGTGCAGAGATTCTACCCACGAATGTGCATGTCACCCAGATAGAGAACTATCATATGACCAAGGGAGTCAAGCAACTCATACCCAAGAAGAGCAATGAGAACTACACAGGAAAGCTTGCATTCGGTGAGTGTGTTGGGGCAGGGGTCTGAGTAGGTGCTTACCTGTAAGGTGCAACATGAGACACAATCTCCCATCCTGGACAATTTCATACTGTTAGCACAGCACACAGCACTTATAAACCCACTGGAAACTCAGGTAAGCCCACCTCTACTCTCTGAGCGTGTGGGTTACCTTTGACTCCAAAGCAAGTGAGGTATTTAAACCAAGGGATGAATGAATAAAGATGCTGTAGTATAACCCCTCAACCGGTACAAAATGATCAAGATCACACCATGCATATTTCCAGACCACAACGCTTTGAAACTTGTTATCTAGCTCAGGAAAAAATTTGGAAAGACTACAAATGCACAGAGGTTAAAGAACATCCCACTAAGAATGAATGGGTTAACCAAGAAATTAAAGAGGAAATAAAAAGTACAAGGAAGCCCACAAAAATGAAAACATGACAGTCCAAAACCTCTGGCATGTACCAAGGTGGTCGTAAGAGGGAAGTATGCAGCATTCCAGGCCTTCTTAAAGAGGGAAGAAATGTCTCAAATACACAACCTGACCTTACACCTAAAGGACATGGAAAAAGGACAGCAAATAAAGCCCAAACGCAGCAGAAAAAGAGAAATAATAAAGACTAGAGCAGAAATCAATGTTATAAAAAAACAACAACAGAACAGACTCACAAAACTAGAAGCTGGTTCCTTGAAACAATTAACAAATTGATAGCCCTCTAACCAGACTTACCAAAAAGAAATAAAGAAGGTCTCCAGGAAACAAAATCATGAATTAAAGAGGAGAGATCACAAACACCACCACAGAAATACAAACAATTATAAAAGAATATTATGATCAATTATATTTCAATGAATTGGGCAATCCTGAAGAAATGGATAAATTCCTAGAAACATATAAACTACCACAATTGTGACAGAAGAAACTGAAAATTTGAACAGACCCATAACAGTAAAGAAATTCAATCAGTAATCAAAAATCTCCCAACAAACAGGAGAACTGGGACAGACGGCTTCCCAGGCGAATTCTACCAGACATTAAGAAGAGTTAATACATACTCTTGTCAAACTGTTCCAAAAAATAGAAAGGGAAGGAAAAATTCCGAACTCAAGTATGAGGCCAGCATTACCTTCATTCCAAAGCCAGACAGAGACCTGCTAAAAAGGAGAATTACATCCAATTCCCCTGATGAACACGGACACAAAAATTCTCGACAAGATACTAGCATACCGAATCCAAAAGTACATTAAAAGAATTATTCACCAGAATCAAGCAGGATTTATTCCTGAACGGCAGGGCTGGTTCAATATCTGCAAATCAATCACCATGATACACCACGTTAATAACTGGAAGGATAAAACCACATGATCCTCTCAATAGATGCAGAAAAGGCATGTGACAAAATACAGCTTCCTTTCCTGATTAAAAAAACTCTCAAGAAAGTAGAGATAGACAGAACATACCTCAACATCATAAAAGCCATATATGGAAAACCCACAGCTAATATCATCCTCAATGGGGAAAGCCTGAGAGCTTTCCTACTAAGATCAGGAACACAACAGGTTGTCCACACTCACCACTGTTTCTCAACAGAGTACTGGAATTCCTACCCTCAGCAATCATGCAAAAGAAAGAAATAATAGGCAGAGTGATTGGTAAGGAAGAAGTCAAACTTTCACTCTTCTCAGAGTGACATGATACTCTACCTGGAAACCAAAAACACTATACCAAAAAATTGCTAGAGCTGATGCATGAATTCAGTAAAGCCTCAGGATATAAAATCACCATACGAACTTGGTTGCATTTCTTATACACCAATCATGAAGCAGCAGAAAGAGATAGCAAGGAATCAATCCCATTTACAATGCACCAAAAGCCTTAAGAAACCTAGAGATAAACTTAACTGTGCGGAATAAGCTTAGGAATTCCCTGAGCTTGCACCCCATGGGTTAACAAAGCATAAAGAATTAGAAAGGCATGGGATATACACACCCAAGTTTGGGTAAACAAGATTAGGTTCATAAGATTAGATAAATGGGGCAAAGGCCCCCAGTATAGGACAAAGGTGTAGGAATAGGGAAACTCAGGATGAAAACATCCAGGATGGGGTAAACAAGATTAGATATTCAGGGCAGAAATACCCCCCAACTGAGTACAATTGCAGAAAGCTGCTTTCACAGGAAGAAAGGACCAAATGAGGTAAACCGGTAAATAGGGTATAGACCTTTGCAGGGTGAAGCTCCCCAGAGCAGAGGTAATTAGCAAAAGAAAGATGCCTTGTTGACCCTGAGGTAGCATGCTCTGTCTTTCCTGTCCCCTAGACCAGTTCAGGTAAACGGAGGTGGTGCCTCACATCTGCCGTAAACAATCTTCCACCGGGCATCAGGATTCTGTTTTATATTAACCTAAACCCCTAACACCACATATCTCAAAACCCCTTTCCCTCATGCCCATGAGTTAATGTTCATGATTTCATTGTCTCTGTGCATGTCCATTACCATGTTTGTAAGCCTTCTGATCCTAATAAAAACGGAGCAAGGACCCTTTCTCGGGGCTCTTGTCTCCTCCTGGACATTAGCATGTCTCACATTTTTAATCCTGCATCCCATTTCTTGCTGGACAAGAGAAAATTCCAGACCCAGAGTCTACGACACTTAACCAAAGAGGTAAAAGATCTGTACGCTGAAAACTATGACAATTTTCACTTACGAAAGAACACTTATCAAAGAAATTGAAGACACAAAGAAATGGAAAACCATTCCACGCTCATGGATTGAAAGAACAAAGATTGTTAAAACGTCTATACTACCCCAAGCAATCTACACGTTCAAAACAACCCCTATCAAAATAACACCAGCATTCTTCTCAGAGGTGCAGCAAACAATTATAAAATTTGTATGGAACCAGAAAAGACCCCGAATAGACAAAGTAATGCTGAAAAAGAAAAGCAAAGCTGGAGGCCTCACAATTACAGACTTCAAGCTGTATTACAAAGCTGTAATCATCAAGGCAGTATGGTACTGCCATAAAACAGACACCTATCATTGGAACAGAGTAGAAAACCAAGAAATGAACCCACAAATGTATGGCAAACTAATCTTCAAGAAATCAGGAAACAGTATCCAATGGAAAAAAGTCTATTGAGCAAATGATGCTAGGAAAACTGGACAACGACATGCAGAAGAATGAAATCGGGCCACTTTATTACAACATACACAAAAATAAATTCAAAATGGATGAAAGACCTAAATGTGAGATAGGAAACCATCAAAAATCCTACAGGAGAAAATAGGCAGCAATATCTTTGACCTTGGCCACAGCAACTTGTGACTATACATGTCTCTGCAGTTAAAGGAAACAAAGGCAAAAAACAAACTATTGGGACCTCAACATCAAAACCCGCACAGTAAAGGAAACACTCAACAAAACTTAAAGGCCACTGATGGAATGAGAGAGGATATTTGCAAGTGACATATCAGATAAAGGGAGAGTATCCAAAATCTATAGAGAACTTACCAAACCCCCCAAAACAAGTAATCCGGTGAGGAAGCGGGCAGAAGATATGAATAGACACTTTTCCAAACAAGACATTCAGATGACTAACAGACCCATGGATAGATGCTCAACATCACTCATCATCAGTGAAATACAAACAAAACCACAACGGGACACCACCTCACACCTGTAAGAATGGCTCAAATGAACAACTCAGGAAGCAACAGGGGATCACTTCTGCACTGTTGGTGGGAATGCAAACTGCTGCATTCACTCTGGAAAACAGTATGGAGGTATCTCCAAAAGTTAAAAATAGAATTCTTCTGTGGTCTTGAAATTGCACGACTAGGTCTGTATCCAAAGGATACAAAAACACTGATTCGAAGGGACACATGCCCCCCAGTGTTTATAGCAGTGCTATGAACAATAGCCAGATTATGGAAAGAGCCCAAATGTCCATTGACTGATGAACTGATAAAGAATATTTGGTATATATATATATACATATATATATATATATATATATATATGTATATATATATATATATTAGACTAAATGGTTGACAGGCATTAAGGAAGGCACTTGTTGAGATGAGCACTGGGTGTTATATGTAAGTGAGGAATTCTACTCCTGATACCAATACTACACTACATAGTAACTAAATGGAATTTAAATTAAAACAAGAAAAATATTTAAATGTATCATTTAATTCAAGCTCTTAATTTCCCAGCTCACCACAAATAGAATCGGTACATTGGGGCCACGAATGTTATTCAACATGACTCTGCACTGTGAGGTTAGGTAACTCTTCAGTGTGGATAGAGGCCTCCAAGTCATGAACTGCTTTTGGGGGGGGGGTTCTTTAAATAGGAATTCTTACGTTCCACTACATTCATACATCAATTACCATTGATTCCTATATAATACAGGTCTACCAACAATATATGAGAAGCTCTAAACTCAACGAAGATAACACTTTCCTCGCACTTTTATGCTTTTAGGGTGCTTCTGAAATATTTAAACTTTTTACAAACAGTTTTAAATAAAGTGAAACAGATACCAGTCAAACCTACCAGTAGTCAAACACGGAGCTAGTTATGAAATAAATAGACTTACATGGTCTTAGAGTTGTGTTTCCAGTGGCTACACAAATTTCAGCGATCATTTATTGCTGAGGGTACCACAGATAGGATTATACACTTGCACAGAATTCTTCACTACGATATACTGTGTTGTCAGCAGGCACAGAGTTTTAATCCCATTACTCAGGGCACAAATACAGAGCAAGGAGTTTGCCATCGGCACGACGAGAACTCTATCTGAATTGAACCAAACATACGACTGAATCCGTCAGACGTGTAAGTGCCACTTCTCCAGGGATAGTGTGGTTGCTTGCAAAACTGTCAAAGGGCCAATGGAGAAAAACAGTGGTGTATCTTAGAAATTTCTCATCAGGCTGTGATTCTTTTGGGGAAGAGAGCTATTATTCGGCTTCTCTCTGTGTATCTGTTAAACTAGTGTATGGTCTAGGTATAGAAGGAGTTCAGTAATTGTTCTTGAGTAATGAACTATTCAAAATATTTGTAATAACTACACAATATATGAAAAGAACTGCTCCACTATTCCTTCAACCTCTATCATTTCCTGGATTGATAAACTGGCAAGGAGCCTGTATTTGTGTTAAATCCTTCAAAATCAGTTCCTAAATGCTTGATACAATAAATTACAAATAAAAGCAAAAAAGATATATATGTACAGCAGAATATTACTCAGCCATCAAAGAGAATGAAATCTTGCCATTTGCAATGATGAGGATAGAGCCAGGTATATTGTGCTAAGCAAAAGAAGTCAGAGAAAGACAAAGACCACATGATTTCACTCATATATGGAATTTAAGAAACAAAACAGACGAACATGTGGGAAGGGGAAAAAGGAAGAGAGATGGAATCAAACCATGAGAGACTCTTAATGACAGAGAACACACTGACGGTTGATAGAGGCAGGTCAGGAATGGGCTAGAGGGGTCTTGGGTATTAAGGAAGGCACTTGTTATGAGTACTGGGGGCTGAATGTAATTGATGAATCACTGAACTCTACTCCTGAAACCAATATTGTACTGTATGTAAACTAATGAGAATTTAAATAAAACTTTGGAAAAAAAAAATCACTCTGCCCTATGAGTCATGGGGATAAACGTACAGCACAGGGAAATACAACCAATGGTTTTGGAATAATGTTGTATGGGGACAGACGGTGACTACACTTACTATAGTGAGCGTTGCACAATGCACAGAATTGTCATAGTGCTATGTTGAGCACCTAAAACTAATATAGCACTGTATGTCAAATTTGATAATGACAATTTTTTTAACTATTTTAAAAATAAATTTTGCCCTGGAGCAAAAGCAAAAATATTGGATCCATACGTAATACATATTTGGGCATGTGATTTTTGACAAAAATGCCAATGCAATTCAATGTGGAAAAGCTAGCCTTTTCAACAAATGGTGTTGAAATAATTAGATATTCATATGTAAAAAGGAGGAGGAGGAGAAGGAGAAGAGGAGGAAGGACAATCTTGACCATTTCCTTCTAACATACACAAAATCTAATATTGTCTTAAAAATATTACCTTATAGAAACATTACTGTACAATATACACAAAAATACTAAGAACAAATTTATATGATCCGATGGGTCACAGACATAAATTTACATCCTAAAACCATAAAACTTCTAGAAGAAACTGGGGGAAAAAAACCAAAACTAAATCCTAATGATCTTGGGTTGGCAGAGACATTTTTAGATAAGACGCAAGAAGTGCAATCGATCAAAGAAACCATCGATCAATTTGACTTCATGAAAATGTCAACTTTTTTTTTAATGTTTTTTTTTCCAATATATGAAATTTATTGTCAAATTGGTTTCCATACAACACCCAGTGCTCAGAAAATTTCAACTTTTATTCTTCGAAAGATACCGTTAATGAAAAGAAAAAGAAAGTTACCGAGTAGGAGAAAATGTTTGCCAAGAGAATCTGCTCAAGGACTTGTATCTGGGACAGAGGTGGGCAAGTTACGGCCGGCTGTTGGTGCAAGTCAAGTTTTATTATCTGTGGCTTCTTTCAGACTGAAACGTCAGACAGAAGTGATAGTGGTCCGGACCTGACGGCCCACGAGCATAAAGCATTTACTGTCTGGCCAGTTTGCCGACACCAGAGAGAGAGTATTTAAAGGACTCTAACGATAACATGGCAAAAAGACAAAGAATCCCATTTTTTAAATGCACAGATTTGACCAAGCGTTCCATCAAAGAATATCTACGAGCGGCCACAAGGGTTTCGCTTACGCAAAATGTATTTTTTTTTTTAAACTGCTCTAATTAGGACGGCTTTAGAACTTGTTTCGATACCTCTTTTTGGGCAAACCTTCCCACCTGGTCCTGTCGCTTGGGACGGCTGCGGCTCTCCTTGCCTCACACGCATTTGGGAATCACGTCGTCAACTTTTATCGCAAACCCTTTTACAAATATGGCTTGATTGCACTGTCTTTATATATTCATTTGGGCAAATTGGCATCTTTCCGATACTGAGCTCTGCAACTCACAGACATGAGATACCTCAATTCCCTCGTTAGGGCTGTCTTTACTACTTTCCAGTTTCTAGTATAGCATCTTTAAAAATTATTTATTTTAAACAATTTAAAACTTATTATTACTGTCTACACTGGGTTTGGGAGGTTGTATAGGATTATAAGTGGCTTTTAACGTCGATAGTCTGTCCAGCAAACTAATCAAACTCGTACTAGTGCTCACAGCATGGACATTCTCTTATGTGAGCTCTTATAACGTCAATCAACTCACCCCAGATTAGCTTTTACCTTCATCAAAGTTACATACGCACACGGCTTACGAGGTAAATGGTTCTATACACACTACCTGTGACAGCTGGAGCCTCCTACCTTCCACGGTTTTCCACCCCAAAGGCAACCATTTTGCGCCCTTTTCTGATTATTTTTAACTGATTTTTCTAGAAGTTACAGGCAGGTCTCTTATAGCATGCTGACACTGTCACTTCTAGACATCTCCCTCTTAGGCATTATTCACTGATGTCCCACCGTGGATGACGAGGATACAATGGTCTGTTTTCTGGACCCTGTGCCACATACCTTAATTTATTTTTATTTTTAGTGTTTTTATTTATTTTTGAAGGAGAGAGAGACAGAGCATGAGTGGGGGAGGAACAGAGAGAGAGGGAGACACAGAATTCAAAGCAGGCTCCAGGCTCTGAGCTGTTCAGCAGAGCCCGACGTGGGGCTCGAACCCACGAACCGTGAGATCATGACGTGAGCCCAAGTCGGATGCTCAACTGACTGAGCCACCCAGGCACCCCCACGTTAATTTTGGCTAATGTCATAGTCATTCAGCAGATTATAATGACAAAGGCCTTGTGTTTTATAGCTCAATCTTGTAACATCCCCAGCTTTTGTTTGTGTCTTTCCGCTCATGTGTATTTGGTGTAAACACCACCACATTCAGGGTACAGAACAACTCCGTGGCTGCAAAGGTTTGCCTTGTGCTACCCTTTCATAGTGCCCACCTGCCCCACCACACCAAGCCTCTGGCACATGCCCATCTGTTCTCTACAACTTCGACAATGTTGTGTAAGTGGATTCCCACAGTACGTGACGTTTTGAGATTGATTTTGTTCACTCAACATAATGCCTTCGGAAACTTACAAGTTGTGCACATGTAAATAATTTATTCCTTCTTAGCGCTGAGAAGTGTTTCCTGGTATGAATCCACTAGTTTGTTCAAGCATTCCCTAATTCCTGGGCATTTTGGATGTTTCCCTTTACTTCCTATGCCAAAGAAAGATGCTTTAAATATTCACGCGAGGTTTTTGTGAGGCCATGGTCTTCTCTGCTCAGATAAATGCCTGGGAGTGTGATTTATGGGACATATAACCCACTTCCTCTTTCTTTGGTTGGAGGAGAGCACATACAAATTCTTTTCTCTTATCAATTTTTCTAAATAATCTCTACACCCAATTTGGGGCCTCAAGATGCGGGCAGGGGAGACCCACTGGATGGGGACAGAGGCCCCATGTAGGAGGGAAGCATCATTTCTCCTGGGCCTCTCTACGCTCTCTGAAAAAGAAAAGAGGACCCTTCACCAAGTGAGGCCTTCTCTGCCTGACTTCTATTTCACAATCTAGAAGCAGATTGCTGCCTCACAGCCATCACCCCACCATAGGTGCTTCCTCTTAATCACGGAAGGAGGCAGGGTTTTTTCACCACAGAACAGAGGCCCATTCTCCCCAGCACACACATTTGCACAGAGAGAGGGTCCTCAGGCCGCCATGATGTTGGTCCCTGCCTCCGGGCCCCACCTGCCTCCTTACCTGCTGCTGGCTCTGCTGTTGGGACTCACAGGTAAGCACTGCCTTGGGGTACAACCCCCTCTTCCTGATCCCACAACACCTCCCATGTCCCTGGACATCAAGGGCTTGCAGGTAACCAGAGGTGTGCTACCCAGGGCTGCCACAGAAGACCAAGGACTGGGTGTCATCTGAGAGCAGGAAGTCGGGGATCTGAGCATTTCCTCTATGCATCCATCACCTACAGCTTGTTACCAGAGGCATCCAGACAGTGGAGGCTTCAATCTGCCACAAGGACAAGTTTGTAGGTATTAAATGATCTAATTCTCACAACACCCCTGCCTGATAGCTAGGACTGTACTCCCGATTGGCAGATGGAGAAACTCAGGCAGAGAGTGGAACTGGCCCAGTGTCACCTACCTAAGTCAGTACAGCTGCCGGGATTCACGTCCAGGCCACCCCGCTCCACGGTTCATTCTTTTCACCGTGTTATGCTGCTCGGCTTCTCGGTGGAGGCTAACTAAACAAACATCAGAAAATACAGAGAGGGAAACAGAAGAAGAGGCATCACTTAGCACACTCCGAGGTCTCCAGAGTTCCAGTTCTGCTGTGTGTCCTCCCAAACTTTGGTTAACGATGTGCTGGATGTTTCCTATGCGCCATATATTTTGCTGAGTTTTTAACCTGTATTACAATTTCATTTGATCCTCAAAATGATCTATATACTAGCTGCTAGGCTACACTTAATACATACCTGGGAATGCACTTGTGTGTGTGTGCGTGTGTGTGTCTGTGTGTGTGTGTGTCTGTGTGTACACATAGGAGTACCTGAGAAAGGGTACGCACAAGTGAATATGCAAACATATGGGATATTTGACAACACTCTCCTTCTTGTTCTCTTCACATCGCATCCACTCTATGTGCAATGCACACTGAGGGGCGCCTGGGTGGCTCAGTCGGTTAAGCGTCCGACTTCGGGTCAGGTCACGATCTCGCGTTCCGTGAGTTGGAGCCCCGCGTCGGGCTCTGGGCTGACGGCTCGGAGCCTGGAGCCTGCTTCGGATTCTGTGTCTCCCTCTCTCTCTGTCCCTCCCCCGTTCATGCTCTGTCTCTCTGTCTCAAAAATAAATAAACGTAAAAAAAAAATTAAAAAAAAAAAGAAATGCACACTGAACAGGTGTTTGGTTCCCTGTCTCTCAGCTACTCACCCCCTTTTTCTACTTCTCTAAACTAACTGCTCACTCACCACCAGGTATTGGGACAAGCAAACTTCCCTCTAGGTAAAATGAGGAGAAATTTGTGCATTACTACCTTGAAGGTCCTCCTCCATGCTGGACCGGGGTGGGGAGGAAAAAAGGGGGTAGAGTATGTGGGGACTCCTGCCTGTATGATCTGCACCTGCAATTCTATTCATATTCACATCCTGATCCCAATCATCTAGTGTCAGCTGACGCCTACATGCCTCAAGAAATCTCATGTGTAAATAACTTTCCAATTTCCTGAGCACTCACCACGTGCAACACCCACTTGGAAATGCACGCGTCTGTTATGTCCTGTGATCTTTGTATCCAAGGTAGACACTACGTCCCCCCTAGCTCGCAGACAAAAAAGGAGGCACAGAAAAGTCCAAGGTCACTCGGTGGTGAATGGCAGGGTGGTGATTTGCACTCAGGCAGTCTGATTCTAGATCTCACAGGCTTAACCATGGCTCTTCTCAAACCCTACGGCCCCACTTCCATCCCCATGAGGTTTCTGCAGATCTGCCAATGGGTGGAGGGAAGGGTAGGATGTGGGGAAGACAGAGCATTTGTGGTTTGCTTCTCTCCGGCACTTTCCCCCAAGTCTTCTTCATGGGAAACCCAGATTCTGATATATTTTTCCGAGAAATTCTCCACTGAAAATAGATGGCAGGGTCTCAGAAAGGGGTTATACTGGGCAATTCACACATGACCCAAATATTTACTGGATAATTCCTAGGTGCCAAGAGCTGTCACATGAGCTTAGGGCATACTGGTTATTAAAAGAGGGAAAGCAGGGGCGCCTGGGTGGCTCAGTCGGTTGAGCATCCGACTTCGGCTCAGGTCATGATCTCGCGGTCTGTGAGTTTGAGCCCCGCGTCGGGCTCTGTGCTGACAGCTCAGAGCCTGGAGCGTGTTTCAGATTCTGTGTCTCCCTCTCTCTCTGACCCTCCCCCGTTCATGCTCTGTCTCTCTCTGTCTCAAAGATAAATAAACGTTAAAAAAAAAAATTTAAAAGAGGGAAAGCAGTGGCCCTCACGGAAGTTGTATTGTAGTGGAGAAATGGAAAAGAAACAACAGACATACCAAATAAGTAAATCACATAGTATACTAGCAAGTGATGAGTGTTAAGGAAAAACATGACAGTACAGCTGGAGAAGACAATGAGAGACTCTTCAGGGTGGGATGTATTTAAAGAGGTAGCCTGGGTGGGCATCACTGAACGGGGAGTTTAGAGCAAAGATTACAAGAAGTTGGGGTGTGAGCCATGTGATCTTCTGGGGGAAGAGCCTTCCCGAACAGCACGGGAACAGCAGGAGAGTAGAATCCTCCTGTTCTGTTCAAGGGTTTGGGCTTTCACTCTGAGTACAATGGTTGCCACTGCAAGGTTCTGAAGACAGAAATGACATGATCCACCATGAGTTTTAACTTATGCTAGCATTTGGTTCAGATTAGACGCCATAGGGCACAGACAGAAGCGACTAGAGCATTCAAGAGTTCGTCGTGTTCGTGCAAACAAGGAAAAGCATTTTGCACCCAGACAGCAGCCAGGAGAGGAGGGGGAAAGAGGTCAGATTGTGGGTACAGACAGAAGGGGAGACAACAGGATCTCCTGATGCATAGGATTTGGGGTGGAAAGAGAGGTTGGTTCCCAAGGGCTTGGACCGGAGCATCTCGGAGAATAAGGTGCCTCATCTGAGATGTACAAGGATGTGGGGGAAAACCGAGGAGTTCAGTTGGGGACAGTGTTAACAGTGAGAGGTTTGCTTCCATCTAAGAAAGAAGTTGAGTCTTGGCTGGACATACAAATCCAGAGAGAAGGAGCAAGGCCTGGCCCCATGATGGAAATATGAGAATTATAAACACACAGATGGCAGAGTCGACACGTTTCCTTGGCTCCTCTTGACGCTCTGATCCCTCTCACCTCTGCCCTCCCTTGTTTTCTCCATGTCTCCCTCCCATATGCAGTCCTACTTCTTCCCATTTTTGTTTAGCAGTTCAGCTTCATGGCCCCAATCTCCTTCTCCAGACTCACAAACCAAAGTACCCGATCTTCCTGGCACACCCAAGACTTGCCGGTAATAGCATGGTCTCTCCTTAGGAGACACGTTTAGTTGCAAATACCGCTAACTGCCAGAGTTTTCCCAGCTCACACGCTGCAAGAACGAACCACAAATTTTCTCCCCGAGGAGTAGCTGAGAAATAAACAGAACACAGGATGTAAGTGTGGTGTCGCAGCAACCTGCTCCTCTGATTTATATCCTGCTGAAGTTTTTAGGACATCTCAAGTAAGAAGGAACGATTGTGTATTTCTCTAGGTCTCCAGCCACCAGATTGTCACGGAGGCGGTGAAATCCAGCTGCATAATCTGGCCCCTGAAGTTCAGTGTTGGCCCCAAACGTGACTGGTGTCCCTTCAAGGCATAACTCATTGTCCAGACACAGCTGACCGCCCACAACTCTGTTCAGAACATGAGTTTGAAGCCTGCTGTTGCCCTTGCTTTAGCTACTCCCGTGGTTCTATCTCCCCCTTCAAGGGCAATTTTCTCAAATCTACCAGCCCCTAGAACAACACATTTTCTCTTTCCTTGAGTCATTTAGTCCAATTCAAAGGCACTACATGGGGTGATCCCCTTATTTCAGTACGTATTTCTTATTGTGCTAAAATATACATAACATAAAATCTGTATCACATCAATCGTTTTTAAGGATACAATTCACTGGTATTCACATAGTTGTGAAGCCAGTAGCACTGTACCTTTCAGGAATTTATTCAACATCCTAAGCAGATACTCTGCACCCATTAAGCAAGAATTCCCCACACCTCCTTCCTCCACAGCCACCAGTAACTTCTATCTTACTTCCTTGTGTCTATGAAGCTGTTTCTTCTAGATACTTCACGTAAGCGGAATCAAGTATTTGTCCTCGTCTCTGGCATATTTCACTTAGAATGATATTTTCGAGGTTCATCCAATTAGGGAACATATCAGGTGGCCATTCTTAATAAGGCTGAATAACATTCCATTGTATGTGTCTACATCAACATTTTGTTTATCCAACCATTTATGCATAGATATGAATTCTTTCTGCTACCTTTCGGTTATCATGTATCATGCTGCTATAAACACGGATGTACAAGTATCTCAGTACGTACTTTTAATTCGGGGGTATTTACCTAAGAGTGGAATTGGTTGATCCTGTGGTAAATTCTACATGAACACGAACACTGTTTCCAGAGTGGCTACACCATTATATATTCCTACCCATGACATACAAGAGTTGCAATTTCTCCATAGCTTACTCAATCTTTATTTTCTGAAGTTTAATTTTCTTGTATTCATTTTGGTGTTTCTTTCTTTTGTTTTGTTTTTGATAAAAGCTATTCAAAGGGATTGTGGTTTTGATTTTCATTTTTCTAATGACAAGTGATGTTGAGCATCTTTTCATGGGTTTATTCACGGTTTGAATATCTTCTTTGGAGTAATAGCTCTTCTAGTCCTTGGGTCATTTTTTAATTGAGCTGTTTGTTATTTTGTTGTTGAGTTGTAGGAGTTCTTTACATATGTTGGTTATTAATCCTGTCTCAGACATAGGCTTTGCAAATACTTTCTCTGCTTCTGTAAGTTCTCCTTTCACTTTTGATATCGTCTATTGACTTTTGCTGTGCAAAAGTTTTTAATCTTGATAAAGTCCAAATTGTATACTATTTTATTTGTTACTTGTGTTTTTGGGGTCATACGAGGACATCATTCCCTAATCCAATATCATGAATTTTGTCTACAGGTTTTTTTCTCTGAATTTTATAGTTTTAGTTCTTACATGTATGCTGGATCAACATAGTGCTGGGTCCCTCATCCAATTTCAGTTCATTCATCTATATAGAGAAAGGTGAGGGTTCAACCCCATTCTTTGCATGTAGATATCCAGTTTTCCCAGCAACTTGTGTTGAAGAGTCTGTTCTTTCCCCTGTTGCATGATCTTGGCACTTTTGTCGAAAATCATTTGACCACGTATGTGTGGGTTTATTGCTAGGCTTTCTATTCTATTCCATTGCTCTATATCTCTATGATATTTTCAGTACCACAGGAATCTGACTATAACACTTTGTAGTAAGTTTTGGAATCAAGAAGTGTGAGTTCTCAGAGGAACTAACATGGCAGAGAAGTAGGGAGGCCCTGGGCTTTCATAGTTCTCCAAGCACACCTATATTGAGGTCAGAACACTTGGAACACCCAAGAAACTGATCCGTGCAGTGGCAGAAGGATCTCCTCAGTTGCAAGGAGACAGTGTGGCAGGTGTGAGGTATGTGGACGTGAAGTGGGTGAGAGAAAAATAGTGTTGCCATGGAGAGGAGGGCAACCCTTTCCACGGAGACAGAAAAGGGAAAGAGAGATGGGTTGAGAAAGTGCAGCATCGAATTTGCACAAGAGGAAAAGCTCTCTGGAGCATGGACTGTGGAGAAGGATGTACTGAGTGTCACAGGGATTTTTTGCAAACAGCATTTGGAGCTCAAACTCTGAGGTTTGGGAAGTGCATGACTTTCTCTGGGTGGAGGTGTGGTGTGAGCTCCTGGGGAGAAAGGATTTGGCCTGGGAGCGTAGGGATCTCCAAGGTGCGTTGGAAAAGAACATTCCCCTTCCTGGAGCACTTTTGGAAGAGAGTATGTTGCTTCTCCGAGGACCAAAGACCCTGCATGCATCAGTGAAAGGCCTTTCATTATCAATGGACAAAGATACATCCAAGGGGAATGTAACTTTTGCTGCTTTTTGCTGTGCTGCACCATAGATTTCATGCACTGTGCAGGCAGGGGACTATTTTTGAGGGACAAGGGACTCCAGATACAGTCTGGAGAGGCTCTACCCCTGGAGGACAGGACTGGATCAGCATAGTGCTGGGTCCTTTAAGACTTCAGGTTTTGAATCCCAGTCCCACACCAAAGAAAAAAAGGATTTCTATGGTGCAGGGCAATTTGAGTGCCTTCATTATTCTGTGAGGGTTGCCTGAACAGCGGGAAGTGTGAGATCCCCAGTCCTGGGATGAGATTGGGGTGGTGCCATTCCCTCCCCCCTTCTCCCCATGAGAACACAGTGGGACTTCAGAGAGCAGTGCAGCGGCCCCCAGTGGAAGCGGGACCTACTCACACAAAACCCCATCTGTCCCCACCCCGGCTCTGGGTATGACAAATGCTTATTTACTAGGGCAAGACTGACTCTGACCCAGGCAGCCAGCCTCTCCTTCACAAGATCAGCTTAGCCAGCTCCCTCCAGACACGAACTGTACTAAAGATTAAGTGCTTCAAAATGACACCTACGATTTCCAGTAGTTACTATCCGTTAAGATGGCAGAGAAGTAGGGGGACCCTGGGCTTTCATAGTTGGCTCAAACACAGCTATATTGAGGTCATGATATTGGATTAGGGAATGATTTCTTGGATATGACACCAAGTATTTCCAGTACTTTTGGAAATAGGATAAGGCTTACATTTTTCCCTTTATTTCTTTCTTCCTTTTTTCTTTTGGAGACAGCCTCATGGTTTCTTGCTTTTTTTTTTTTTTTTTTTCCATTTACTTTTCTAGCTCTTTTGTTTTTAGATAAGCCTTTTTATTTTTTTTCTTTTCTTTTTTCTTTTTTTCCCCTTTCTTTTCCTTTGGAATCAGTCTTAGTTTTTTGATTCTCCTCCCCCCCTTTTTTTTGTTTCTTTATTTTTGTCTTGTTTTCTTACCATCCCTTTTATTTTCGGAGGAGATCAGCCTTTTTGGTTTGTTTTGGTTTGTTTTCAGGATTTTTTCCCCCCTGACTTTTCCAGGCTTACTTCAACACGCAAACCAAAGCATACCTAGTTAAAGGTCTAAAGAATCCCCACTACAAGCAAGGAGGAGCTCTGCAGAAGACTTAACAGTGGGAAAGAGCAGCCAAAACACAATGTCAGAGTGCACACAGCGTATACCAGAGACATTTCATGAAGTTCTAGGCCCTGGACAGTGTATGACATATTTTGAATATAGCAGTACTCTTAGGTGCTGGACACTTTACAAGCTTTTAAAAGATGCAAAAGACAGAAAATTAGCAAAATGACAACACAGAGGAATATTCCCCAAAGAAAGTTCAAGAAGAAATCACACGCAAGGACTTGCTGGAAACAGATATAAGCAATTTCTCTGAATCAGAATTTAGAATAACAGTCATAAGACTACCAGCCGGGCTTGGAAAAAGCATAGAAGACACCAAAGAAAGCCTTGCTGCAGAGATCAGAGACCTAAAATCTAATCAGGCTGAAATAAAAAAATGCTATAACTGAGATGCAAAGCCGACCCGATACAGTCACAATGAGGACTGAAGAAGCAGAAGAGATAATAGGTGAAATAGAAGATAATTTATGGAAAATAATGAAACCAAAAAAGAGAGAAAGGAAAGGAAATCAATAAATCATGAGGGGGAGACTTAGTGAACTTAGTAATTCCATAAAGCAAGGCAATATCCCTACTCCCCAGTAGGAGTCCTAGAAGAAGAAGAAAAGAAAAGGGTTTATTTGAACAAATTATAGCTGAAAACTTCCCTAATCTGGGGGAGGAAACAGGCATTCAAGTCCAAGAGGCACAGAAAACTCACATCAAAATCGACAAAAACAGGTCAACACCTGAACAGCTCATAATGAAACTTGGAAAATGCAAAGAGAAAGAGAGAATTCTCAGAGCAGCTAGGGACTGAGGGTCCTTAACCTACAAGGGTAGACACATAAGGGTAGTAGCACACCTGTCCACTGAAACTTGGCAGGCCAGAAGGGAGTGGCAAGAAATATTCAATGTGCTCAATGGGAAAAATATGCAGCCAACAATTCTTTATACAGCAAGGCTGTCTTTCAGAACAGCAGCAGAGATAAAGACTTCCCAAGACAAACAACAACTGAAGGAGTTTGTGACCACTAAACCAGCCCTGCAAGAAATTTTAATGGGGACTCTCTGAGTGGAGGAAAAAATAAAAAAGATCAAAGCAACAAAGACGACAAAGGGCCAGAGAACATCACCAGAAACACCAACTCTACAGGTAGCACAATGGCACCAAATTTATATCTTTCAATAATGACTCTGAATGGACTAAATGCTCCAATCAAATGGATTAAAATGGGTTAAAAAAAAAAAAAACAAGTTCCATCTATATGCTGCCTAGAAGAGACTCACTGTAGACCAAAACACACCTGCAGATTTTAAGTGAGGAGGTGGAGAACCATCTGGCATGCTAATGGAGATCAAAAGAAAGCCAGAGTAGACATACTAATATCAGGCAAACTAGATTTTTAAACCAAAGACTGTAACAAGAAATGCAGAAGGGCATTGAATCCTAATTAAGGGATCTATCCATCAAAAAAAAAGTTCTAACAATTTTAAATATTTATGCCCCCAAATTGAGAGCACCCAAATAGGTAAATCAATTAATCACAAACATAAAGAAACTCATTGCTAATAATACCTTAATTGTAGGGGCTTTAATACCTCACTTACAGCAATGGACAGATCATCTAAGCAGAAAATCAAGAAGGAAACAGTAGTTTTGAATGAAACACTGGACCAGATGGACTTAACAGATATATTCAGAATATTTCATCCTAAAATCGCAAGATACACATTTTTCTTGAGAGCACGTGGAATGTTCTCCATACACTGGGTCACAAATCAGCCCTCAACAGGTACAACAAGATCATGATCATACCATGAATATTTTCAAATCATAATGCTATGAAACTTGAAATCAACCACAGAAAAAATTTGGAACGCTCTTAAATAAACTGAGATTAAAGAACATCCTACTAAAGAATGAATGGTTTAACCAGGAAATTACAGAAGAAATAAATACATGAAAGCAAATGAAAATGAAAATACAGCAGTCCAAACCATTTGGAATGAGACAATGCACTGCAATGCAGGCCTATCTCAAGAAGAAAGGTCCGAAATACACAATGTAACCTTACACATAAAGGAGACATAAAAGGAGCAGCAAATCAAACCTAACACCAGCAGAAGAAGGGAAGTAATGGAGATTAGAGCAGAAATGAATGATATAAAAGCAAACAAATAAAAAAGTAGAACAGACAGAGGCTTCTGGGTGGCTCAGACAGTTAAGTGTCTGACTTTGGCTCAGGTCATGATCTCACAGTTCGTGGGTTTGAGCCCCGTATTGGGCTCTGTGCTGACAGCTCAGAGCGTGGAGCCTGCTTCACATTCTGTGTCTCCCTCTCTCCCTCTGCCTCTCACCGGCTTGCACTCTGTTTCTCAAAAATGAATAAACATTATAAAAAAACAAATATGCAAAAAAGTAGAACTGATCATTGAAACTAAATCATTCTCTGAATGAATAAACAAAATTGGGGGCGCCTGGGTGGCTCAGTCGGTTAAGCGTCCGACTTCGGCTCAGGTCATGATCTCGCGGTCCATGAGTTCGAGCCCCGCGTCGGGCTCTGTGCTGACAGCTCAGAACCTGGAGCCTGCTTCTGATTCTGTGTCTCCCTCTCTCTCTGACCCTCCCCCCATTCATGATCTGTCTCTCTCTGTCTCAAAAATAAAGAAACGTTAAAAAAAATTTAAAAAAAAGAATAAACAAAATTGATAAATCCTTAGGTAGATTTATTAAAAAGAAAAAAAAGGGAGGCCGAAACAGATAAAATCACGAATGAAAGAAGACAGATCACAACCAAAAGCATAGAAATACAAACAATAAAAAGAGAATACTATGAAAAATTATATGCCAACAAACTGGGTAATCTGGAAAAAGTGGTTAAATTCCTAGAAGCTCAAACGCTACCAAAATAGAAATAGGAAGAAACAGAAAATTTGAACAGATCCATAACCAGCAAAGAAATTGAATCAGTTATCAAAAATCTCCCAACAAACAAGACTCCTGGGCTAGATGACTTCCCAGGGGAATTCTACCAGACATTTAAAGAAGAGTTAACACCCATTCATCTCAAAATGTTCCAAAACATAGAATGGAAGGAAAGCTTCCAAATTCATTCTACAAAGCCAATAGCTCTTATTCCAGAAACAGGCAAGACCGCACTAAAAAGGACAATGACAGGCCAAATAGCCCTGATGAACCTGGATGCAAAAGTTCTCAACAAGGTACAAGGAAACTGAATTCAAAAGTATATTAAAAGAATTATTCACCCTGCTCAAGTGGGAATTATTTTTGGGCTGCATGGCTGGTTCAATACTCACAAATCATTCACCATAATATGCCACATTAATAAAAGAAAAGATGAAAAATATATGATCCTCTCAATGGATGCAGAAAAAGCATTTGACAAAACACACATCCTTTCTTGATAAAAACCCTGAAGAAAGTAGAGAAAGAAACATACTTCAACATCATAATGGCCATATACAAGGACCCACAGCTAGTATTATTGTCAGTAGGGAAAAACTGAGAGCTTTCCCCTAAAGTCAGGAATTCGACAGGGGTGTCCACCCTCACCACTGTTATTCAACATAGTACATAATATTCAACTTCGAGCCTCATCAATAAGACAACAAAAAGAAATAAAAGACGTACAAATTGGCAAGGAAGGAGTCACGCTTTCACTCTTCTCAGAGCAACATGATACTCTATGTGGAAAATCTGAAATATACCACCAAAAATTTGCTAGAACTGATCATGAATTCAGCAAAGCCACAGAATATAAAATCAATGTACAGAAATCGGTTGCATTTCTATACACCAATAACGAAGCGGCAGAAGAGAAATCAAAGAATAAATCCCATTTACAATTGTATTTAAAAAAAAAAAAAAACATAAGGTGCCTAGGACTGAAGCTAACCAAAGAGATAAAATATCTATTTGCTGAAAACTATAGAAAGCTTATGAAAGAAATTGAAGAAGACACAAAGAAATGAAAAAACATTCCATCTTCACGGACTGGAAGAACAAATACTATCAAAATGTCTATATCGCCCAAAGCAATCTACACATTTAATGCAATTCCTATCAACATAACACTAGCATCCTTCTTAGAGCTAGACCAAACAATTCTAAAATTTGTATGATACCAGAAAAGACCCTGAATAGACAAAGTAATGTTGAAAAAGAAAACCAAAGCTGGAGGCATCACAAGTCCAGACTTCCAGCTCTATTACAAACCTGGAATCATCAAGACACTATGGTACTCCCATTAAACCAACACATGGATCAATGGAACAGAATAGAGAACACAGAAATGGACCCACAAATATATAGCTAAATAATCTTCGACAGGGGCGCCTGGGTGGCGCAGTCGGTTAAGCGTCCGACTTCAGCCAGGTCACGATCTCGCGGTCCGTGAGTTCGAGCCCCGCGTCAGGCTCTGGGCTGATGGCTCGGAGCCTGGAGCCTGTTTCCGATTCTGTGTCTCCCTCTCTCTCTGCCCCTCCCCCGTTCATGCTCTGTCTCTCTCTGTCCCAAAAATAAATAAAAACGTTGAAAAAAAAAATTAAAAAAAAAAAATAATCTTCGACAAAGCAGGATAGAATATCCAATGGAAAAAAGGCAGTCTCTTCAGCAAATGTTGCTAGGAAAACTGGAAAGCGATGCGCAAAAAAATGAACCTGGACCACTTTTAGACCATTCACAAAAATAAATTCAAAATAAATGAATAACCTAAGTGCGAGACAGAAAACCATCAAAATCTTAGAGGAGAAAACAGGCAGCAACCACTTTGATTTCAGTCACAGCAACTTCTTACTACACATGTCTCCAGACGCAAGGGAAATAAAAGCAAAAATGAACTATTGGGACGTCATCAAGATAAAAATCTTCTGCACGGTGAAGGAAATAATCAACAAAACTAAAGGGCAACAGACAGAATGTGAGAAGATATTTCCAAGTGACATATCAGATAATCTATAAAGAACTTATCAAACTCAACACCGGAAAAACAAATAGCCCAGTGAAGAAACGGGCAAAAGACATGAATAGATACTTTTCCAAAAAAAAAAAAAAAATCCAGATAGCTAACAAACACATGAAAAGATGCTAACGATCACTCATCATCAGAGAAATACAAATCAAAAACCACAACGAGGTACCAACTCACACCTGGGAAAATGGCTCAAATGCACAACACAGGAAACAACAGATGTTGGATGGATGTGGAGAAAGGGGACCATTTTTGTAGCGTTTGTAGGAATGCAAACTGGTGCAGCCATTATAGAGAACAGTATGTAGGTTCCTCAAGAAATTAAAAATAGAACTGCCCTGTGACCCAGCAATTGCACTACTAGGTATTGATACAAAGGATACAAAAATGCTGATTCAAAGGGACACATGCACCCCAATGTTTATAGCAGCGCTATCAACGATAGCCAAATTATGGAAAGAGACAAAATGTCCATCAACTGATGAATGGATAAAGAAGATGTGGTATATATGTACAATAGAATATTACTGGGTGATCAAATAGAATGACATCTTGCCATTTGCAACAGCGTGGATGGAACTAGGTGTATTATGCTAAGTAAAATAAGTCGGGCAGTGAAAGACAAATATCATATGATTTACTCATATGTGGAAATTAAGAAATAAATTCCACATTTATTGAACATAGGGAAGGGAAGGAAAAATAGGATAAAAACAGAAAGGGAGGCAACACTCAAGAGACTCTTAAATGCCGAGAACAAACTGATGATTGCTGGAGGGGTGGTGGGTGGGGAGATGGGCTAAATGGGTGAGGGCCAACAAGGAGGGCACTTGTTGGGATGAGCACTGAATGTTATATGTAAGTGATGAATCCCTGGGTTCTACTCCTGAAAACAACACTACACTGTATATTAACTAACTTGAATTTGAATAAATAAATTTTTTAAAAAAGGATGTGAGTTCTCCAACTATGGTCTGTTTAAGGATTGCTTGATGCTTGCGCTCCCTTGAGATCGTGTATGAATTTTTAAGGGCTTCTGAAATTTTGCAAAAAAAAAAAAAAAAAAAAAAAAAGGTGACTGTATTGAATCTGGAGAGCGTTTTAGGTAGTATCGATGAACTCTTCCAATCCACAAACGGTATTTGTTTTTCCATTTATTTATATCACATTTCATTTCTTTCCACAATGTTTTGTACTTTTTGGCATACAGGCCTTTGATCTCCGTGCACAAACTATTCCTATATATTTTATACTTTTTGATGTGTGCGTAGTGGAATGGTTTGCAAAATTGTTTACGACTGTTCATCAATAGCATATACAAATGCACCTGATTTTTGACTGTTGGTTTTGTATAGCACACATTAGCTGATTTCATTATTATCTCTAACAGTTTGTTTTTACATGTGGAAACTTTAGGGTTGCAACGCATGAAATCATGTCGTGTGCAAAGAGATAGTTTCACTTATTCCTTTGAAATTTGAATGTTATTTCTTTCTCTTGCCTAATTGCATTCTCTAGGATTCCATTGTGTTCAATGGAAGTGCTGAAAGCAGGCATCCTTGCCTTGTTCAGATTTCCACCATCAAAGGTGATGTCACCTATAGGTTCTTCACATATGACTTTATATTTTGTGTAAGCTTCCATCTACTCCGAGTTTTTTTTTATTGTTTTTATCATAAAAAGGTTGACTTTCGCCAAATAATTTTCTACATCAAATGATGACTATGTTATTTTTTTCATTCTATCAATGTGGCCTATCACACTGTATAATTTTCATATGTTGAATCCTTCTTACATTCCAGAAAGAAATCCCACTTGGTCATTGTGTATAATTCTTTTAATATGCTGTTGAGTTGTACTTGCTAATGTTTTGTCGAGCATTGTCGCATCAATATCCAGACAAGATACTGGTCTGTAGTTTTGTTGTAGTGCCTTTGTTGGCTTTGGTCTCAGGATAACGCTGCCCTGAGAATGAGTCTCAGGATGACCCGAAATAACTTAGGAGTCTTCCTACCGCTTTTATTTTTGGGAATACTTTGAAAAGGATTAGTGTTAAGTTTATCTTTCAGTGTTTGGAAGAATTCGCCAGTGAATCTTCATGATCATGGGCTTTTCTTTGTTGGGAAATTGTTGATTGATTCAAACTCCTTACTAGCGATATTCTATTCATTTTTCTAGTCTTCATTATTCAGTCTTGGTAAATGGTATGTGTCTAGAAATTTGTCCATTTACTCTAGGTTTTCCAATTTATCGGTGTACAATTGTTCGATGTACTCTTTTAGAATCCTGTGCATTTATAGAAAAATACTTAATAATGTCTTTCTCTTATATCTGATTTCAGTTCATGAAATCTTCTCAATCTCTCTCTGTTACTCAATCTAGCTAAAGTTTTGTCAACTATGTTGGTTTCTGAAGAGCTACTCTTGGGTTTACTGATTTTCTCTGTTGTTCATGTATTCACAATTTACTTATCTCTACATTAGTCCTTTTTATTTCCTTCATTCTGCTTGCTTTGTGTTAATTCTTCTTCTTTTTCTGATTTATTAAGCTGTATACTTGTTAATGACTTGTGATCTTTCCTCTCTTCAACTGTCGGCATTACAAATATAAATTTCCCTCCATGGTTGCTTTCAGTGCAGAGTGTAGGTTTTGGCATGTTGTATTTCCATTTCCATTCATCTCAAGGTGTTCTCTAATTTCCCTAAGAGTGTGTTCTTGTATTTCAATACATTGGAGAAGATTCAACTTCACTTCTGTTGTTGATTTCTAGTTTTATTTCACAACTCTCACCAGTTCACTGCTTGAAAAGCCCTTCTTCCAGATTGCAGTATGGTGCCTTCTCAGCCTGTATAATTTGGACTAATACAAAGGGTTTGTTTGTTTGTTTGTTTGTTTTGTTTCGTTTCATTTTTTATGGTAACTGGTTTCTGTAACAATCTGGGGAGACATGTGTGGGAGACAGGACAATGGCTTCTCCAAGATGACCACATCTTAATATACATAAAATGTGAATATTTTTCTTTATTCAGCCAAAGAAATTTTGCCAAAATGATTAGGTTAGACTCTTGACATGAGGAGATTATCCCAGATTATCACCGTGGCCCCATTTTATTCATAAGAGTCCTTATAAGAAGGGGGCAGGAAAGTCAAAGTTAGAGAATGACAAGTAACAATACAAGCAAAAATTTGGAATGATAGAAAATTGGGAAGATGAAAAGAATTGTGGGCAGCTTCTAGAATTTGGATGGCAAGGAACAACATCCAGAAGAAATACAGCTCAGCTGCCCTTTGTGCTGAGCCCAGCAACACCAATTTTGGACTCTTAATCTCCAGAATAACAAAATCGTACCTTTATGCAGTTTTCAGGCACTACATTTTTAATCATTTGTTTCACTGCGTTAGGAAATATTTTAATATAATATGATTGCTTTCTAGTAAAAAAAACCTAGGTATTTTAAACACTCCTTTACCTTTCATTTAGCTAGCTACATGTTTATTATGTGTTGGCAGCTCTTCCCATCACTGTCTCTCACATATCCAGATTGATGGATAAGACCCCCACCTGTACATGTGCTTGTGGAAGAGAGAAGTTGATCCAGAGAGGTTCCAGAAGCTAAACCCACAGCCCAGAAACTACATCCATCACTTCCGCTCACACACAATGGTCTAAAGAAGTCTCACGGCCCCACTGAATGCAAGGGACCAGAGAGTGTAACACCCCAAGGGGCCAGAACACAGACAAGCGGGATCATTTGGCGAAGCACGACGCTTTCAGAGAGGGCTGGGGCCATCCGCCTGCGTGTGCCACATCACTGAATCTCTCTCTGTTTTGCTTTCCTCGTCTGTAACAGGGTCTCGTGTGACAGGCTCGTCGCGAGGGCTACATGCCATGCACGCACAGCGTGCTGACCTCACGGTGTGCACTCAGTGAAGGCTGTTGTGGATAAACACTTGCGTGGACGGACAGGATCGCACAAGGATGCTAAATAGCTGTTTTGTTCTCCCCCCAGGTGTGGCAGGTGAGGCGGAACTGCAGGTGATCCAGCCCGAGAAGTCGGTGTCTGTGGCGGCCGGACAGACGGCCACTCTTCACTGCACCGTGACCTCCCTGCAGCCCTCTGGGAAGGTCGAGTGGTTCAGGGGCACAGGGCCAGGCCGGGAGTTAATCTTCAGTTTCAGAGGAGACCCTCACTCCCCTCGAGTAACAAATGTTACAGACGCCACAAGGAGAAACAACCTGGACTTTTCCATCCGCATCAGTAACATCACCCCAGAAGACACGGGAACCTACTACTGTGTGAAGTTCCAGAAAGGGAACCCCGACGTGGAGTTTAAGTCTGGACCAGGCACCCAGGTCACCGTGAGCGGTGAGTATCGCTCCGTCCCCTGGTTCTGACAAGTCAATAAGAATGCCCTCCACTGTCTGAGCAGCAGATAAGGATCAGGTGCTGTTATGGGTGCCCCTGAATCAGCCCCTTCCACAGATCACGAAAGTTGAGGCCTGGAGAGGCCTTGCTATTTGCTGAAGACACCACGGCTGATAAACGGTGGGAAAATCTGGAACCGCAGTCTGCAGGTTCCCAGCTCTTCCTTTTTTCAATCCTGACCAGCCCTCTGGTTCCCAGGATGAGAGACTGAAAGTCTGGGAGACATGCTAGTCACAAGGCCCATCCTCACATCTGCCTCCAAATAGCACTCATGTCGATGTGTCCAGAATCCTCCACACTCGGCATTTACTAAGCACCTGCTATGCGCAAGCTCTGTTCTGGGTACTGTAGGAGGAGGAGGTGGAGACCGAGAGTGACACCCACCAGAAATGTCCTTCCTGTGCCCAGATTGGTGGGAAGTCCCCTGGCAGAGAAGACAAGGGGGACTTTGAACTTAGGCTGGAATTGCACGCGGGCCCTGCCCCAGACTCAGTCTCCGACACCGCCCTCCCAACACTATCAGCAGGGCTAAAACATAACCCATGCGAGGGTTCTGCACAGTGTCACATACCTGTCGTTGCTGAGGATGACCAGAGTCATGCTTACTGCTCGTAAATGCTCCTCTTGTAGCCAAACCCTCTCCCCCCGTGGTGTCGGGCCCCACGGCCAGGGCCACACCTGAGCAGACTGTGAGCTTCACCTGCGAGTCCCACGGCTTCTCCCCCAGAAACGTCACCCTGAAATGGTTCAAAAACGGGAATGAGCTGGCAGCCTCCCAGACCACCGTGGACCCAGAGGGAGACAGCGCTTCCTACAGCATCTCCAGCACAGCCAGGCTGCCGCTGGCCCCGGGGGACGTTCGCTCCCAGGTCATCTGCGAGGTGGCCCATGTGACCCTGCAGGGGGGCCCTCCTCTTCGTGGGACCGCCAACTTGTCCGAGACCCTCCGAGGTAGATGCCCGTCACCCCCGGCCCAAGCCCAGCTCCGGCCCTCAAGCCTCCCAGCCTGCCCCTCCCCCACTCCATGCTCCCAGCCTTCCATCCCCTGGAACCTGCCTCCTGACAGACCCTCCCAACCACCGGGCACCCAGGGGTACCGTCACCTCCTCCTGTTTTAACGGCAGTTCCGGGTGAACACCTACCGTGCTAGGTAGTTCGATTTACTTTCCCATAGCCACTCCAATTATTGAGCACCTACTGTAATCCAGCCACTGTGTGCTCGGTGATTTCATGGATTTTGCTAGTTATTCGATTCCAAATGCATGCTGGGGGCTCGATTTCACTCATCATTACCCTAATAGGAGCTACCAGTCCTTGAGCACCTACTGTGTACTGGGCACTGTGCTTAGGGATTTCACTCACATGCAAAGACTACCCTCAGTGTTTGAGCACCAGCTGTATGCCTAGCACTGATCTGGGTGATTCCCTTGCTGCGTGGGGGGGGCTAAGTTCTCGACCCCCTCCCCGGTGACGTGTCTGTTCCATGAGGTCAGAGCTTCTGCTCTGTGCTGTTTCAGTTCCACCCACCTTGGAGGTTGCCCAGCAACCCATGACAGGGGACCAGGTGAAGGTCATTTGCCAAGTGAAGAAGTTCTACCCCCAGCGCCTACAGCTGACCTGGTTGGAGAACGGACACGTGTCCCGAACAGAAATGGCCTCAATGGCCTCGAACCTCATAGAGAACAAGGATGGGACCTTTAACTGGACGAACTGGCTCCTGGTGAATTTATCCGCCCACAGGGAAGATGTGGTTTTCACCTGCCAGGTGCAGCAAGACGGGCAGCCCGTGGTCACCAAAACCCATACCCTTGTGGTCTCTGCCCACCAGAAGGACCAGGAAGCCCATACGACCCACGGTGAGTCCGAGATGCCAACTGACCTGGCACTTTAAATTCTATCTTTTCTTTTTTTATGTGAAAAGCAGTCTTTCATGCCTATTATAGAATAATCTAGAGGTCTACAGACATAAAGTAGAATTTTGATATGAGCTTCCCTCCCCAAAGCTCATGCTCCAAGAGTGACCACTGTTAAGATTTTGGTACATAGCTTTTTAGATCTTTTGACATAAACATGCATTAGAGAAGGAAACAACAGAGGGAGGGAGATGATCTTGTCGCTAGCATCTTGCCTCCTGCACCTTCACCTGACAGTAATTATGTCACCACGCCAGGCCAGCCACCTCCTCCTTCTGTTTGTTCTCACCTGGGCTTCATATCGATCCTTCTTACACCCTTCTAACCCCTTCTCAGCAAAGGTCTGCACTTGCCACTCTGAAATTCTGGACGGGAACCCTGAGGACAGAGTGTTGAGTCTCGACCAGGCTCCCAGGTGACCATGGGTGCTCACAGCACAAACCACCTTTGTCCCCTGCTTTGGGACAACAGGCCAGCAATAATCATGATTACTCACTGCACGTTTACTTTATGCCAATTCCAGTTCATTTCTGATCTGCTACAACCACCCTGGGAGCTTGGAAGTTTACGGGACCAACTCAGGGAGCAATGGGGGACAGATGGAGAAGATGTCCTGCCCTTAGTCCAGGTGATGGGCTAAACCAATCAAGAGAAACCTGAGTCCCCGAGGACAGGGACCACCAGCCTATAAGACAAGCGTGTTAGAGATAACAGCTGGGCATTGTCCCAAAGACCTACAGGTCCCCTTTCTATGACCAAATTGTATCTTTTCTCGCTCTTATAATATATGGAGGAGTTTCAGCCATGTTACCAGGAGTCTTTGTTCCAGAAGACCTTTCAAAGGCCCATTCCCTTCTAACATACCCCATGACACTGTCCTCATTGCTGGGTCAACACTGGGTCACCGAGTGTCCATGACCCTGCCTGCCAACTAGGAGAGGAGAGATAGGAAGGGGAGAACAACTTCTCTTAACACTAGAGGTCCTGCCTAACTGCGTCCACTAATGACTCAGTCATGGATGCACATCCAGTTGCAAATGGAGTCCATAATTGTGTGGTCATGTGATTAATGACTTTTGTTTTTCAACACAGCCAGTACCATTACATACTTTGTAAAATTAACAGTAATTTCCCACTATCAGCTAAAATGGAACCTATATTCGGATTTTCCAAAATTTCTTCGAAAACTTTATTCTGTGTACCAAATTTGGTTTTATTTCATCTCGAAATGCTTGCAAAAACTTTCCTGTGAAACCACATGGGACTCCACAATTCCTTTATATATATATATATATATATATATATATATATATATATATACAGAGAGAGAGTATGAATAGCTAGGGCTATTCAAATTCTTCACTTTATATTGGATGCTTGTGGATGCTTGAGGAAGCTGGTCCATTTTCTTGAGTTGTCCAATTTCTACCCACAGAGTTCTCATCATATTACCTTTGTATCCTTTTGATGTCTGTAGGGTCTGTAGTGATATCATATTTCTTTCCTGATATCGGAACTATTTCCCTTTTATTTCATTGTCAGAATTACTACAAGTTTTTCCATTTTATTGATCTTTTCCACAAACTCTTTTGTTTTGGTGATTTCCTCTATGGTGTATTTTCAATTTCATTGTTTTTTCTCCTCTTTTTTTTCCCCATTCTGCTTGACTGGGGTTTATTTTGCTCCTCCTCATTTTTTGAAATGGGAGCTAGGATGATTGATACTAGTCTGTCTTTGTTTGAATGCCACACCTGGACTTCCTTCTGCACTTGGGGAGTCAGGAGTGTGGAGCCAGGATACCTGGGGCTGTGTTCTTCCAGACTGCAGGCATCTAGACTGCCTGACTTCGTCTTCCACCTTTCAGAGTCCTCCTATTCTTGGACCTCATATGATTTCCAGGGGTCAGTCTTATACGGAACCAGGAAGGCAGGAAGAGGCAAATCAACACCACCTCTTCTGGACTGGCCTGGGTTAGGTTTTTAGTCTTTGGCCTTGCACTAGAACTCATACTAGGGCTGTTAACTTCTGGTGCTTCCAGTGTGCCTGAACTAGCAAACTTGCTTGTGTGCTAAGACCGGAAATGGACATTAGGGTTGTCTGGGCTGGAGAGCTGGATGCCTATGTGACCCTGCTGCACCAGGATGCCACAGCCTCCCCTGGGCATCCCAGGGCTCCAGTCACTGCGATAATTGGCCCAACGGGTTGGAATAAGAATGCACATCTTTCGGTTCACGTTTATGGTATTGAGGTATTTTATAACACTTCTAGTTTAAGACACCTCTGTTCTCTCAGTATAGCATCACCGGGTATGTTAAAGGGGTTGGTTGGCCGGTTTGGGCATTTGGAGGAGAGAGGTTCTGAGTCCTCTGATCTTTCTGTTCTTCTTTCAGGATGCCACGTGTGCCTGTCCCATTTTTCCTTCTTCCCTTCACCACTCAACTTTGAAACAGCACCTCTTGAATCTCGTTTGTCTTTCCCCCGAAGTTATGCATTTTAAATCATGCCTGCCCCCTTTATGCACATCTATCTTTTTAAATTTCCCTGACTCCCTGCATCAGGTTCCTATTGCTGCTGTAATCATTAGCACACGCTTAGTGGCTTCAAACAACACAATTTTTTTCTTCCACTTCTAGAGGCAGAAAGTCTACAATGAGTTGGCAGGGCTGCATTCCATCTGGGGGAGCAGGGGGACAGTCTGTGTCCTTGCTGTTCCAGCTCCTAGGGTCCCGTTCCGGACTACCCTCTGCTGCGGTCAATATGCCTCCTGCTCCCACTCTCCTGCCTCCCTCCTTCACTTGTAAAGGTCTCTGTGATTCCGTTGGCTCACTCCGATAGTCCAAGATAATGACCCACTCAAGACCATAGCTGGTTACCACACAGTCTACCTTGCCATGTCAGGGACCACAGACTCTGGGGAACCGGGGCCAACCATCTTAAGTCAGGCATACTTTGAAACTATTTTCTGTGATCTGTGTCCTGATGTGCAGGACACATTTCCAATATTTTCTCATTGAAGTTGGATTTAATATTGGCAGCAGGATTTCTAAAAAACTCTCAGGCATCTTGTATAACTGCCCTTGTCTTCTTCACCTGCCCTTTCCTATGGCTGGTGAGGGTGGGAGGGCAGCAGTGTAAGCTATTGTGCCTTCAGATTGTGTGATATTTCCCTTTTGTCTCCCAGACATTTTGGAGTTTGGCCATTGCTCTTCAAGGACTTCTGAAAGCCAGGTTTCCATAGAATTTTCTGTCCTTTTATTGTTTTTTCTTTGGGTTCAGAAGCTGTATTCAGAGATGAGTAGCTAAGCTGCTGCCTTGTCCTCAGCAGACACAAGTGCCCTGAGGGCTTTGAATGCCTTGGCCCCAAAGGCCCTATCCCACATCAGTACTTGTCTCCCGTATTTCCCCATCACGGCCCTGTTCTAGCAGAGCAGTATACTGAAGCTGAGAATTCAATCCTCTTTGTAGCACCAATATTCTTATAATTATGTTGGACCCAATTATGTCCTCAGCTTTTTCTGCTCTCGGGATCTAATAGGTGGGAGTCTACAATGTTGCCCAAAAGTCCTCTTTCACATATGACCTATCATGAGAGATCAACCAGTCTGAGTTCTGCATTGTCTTTCCCTGAAGGGTTGATGCTCAGCAACACTCATCCACCCAAGAGTTCTTATAATTCCCAACCGATTTCCAGATTACCAGGTTACCCCCGACCTCTACTTACTCCATCCCAGGTCACCACTGTGAGCTTTTAGCAGTGACAATAGCAGGGAAAGCTGGGACCTTCCCCTGTTCTTCTGCCCACAAGACAGGGGACCTCTTGGCCAGCCAGCTGATTGAGACCCAGGTCGGTATCTGCACATTAGAGCTGGGTTTCCAGACCCCTCCCAGACAAACTCCACAGGTCAACTGTATTGTGAAGCAAACTCTAACATCATAGGAGAAGGGAGAAACCTCACTGTGGTGTGGTGCCCATTCACAGATATGAGTTAGAGAAGGAGGAAAGACTGGCAAAAGGAGATATTGAACACAATGCAGCACAGAAAAGTCATACTTGCACAGAGAACAGGCGAACTGGATGCTATTTTTGCCTTATTTTAAATGGTGCGGAGGGGAAAAACCTCTGTACCTGAACTTCCTCCAGTCCTCTGCTGCACGCTGCCCTCTAGAGCAGGTGCAAACATGGGCAATGCAGCTTTTTCAACTGAGAAAAAATTCCAGAGGGCCACCCAGCTGAGACCTGCCGTCCCCCAACACACCAGGGGTAAAAATGGTGGGTCTTTGCTCCTTCCTCTAAGATTATTCCATATATTTCGAAAACGTATTTGAATTTCTTGATGTAAATCTAAGAGCAAAATCCAGTCACTGTAAAAAGGCAAAGAATCTGAAGTTATGCATGCAGACCCAATGATCTACGTGCAAAAGAACAATGTCATTACCTGATGTTGGTACTGGGGTCCAGGGGCGCGGGATGGTGTTTGAAGCCCCTCCCAGGTTTAGACCCCATTTCCTTTCCTAACCAGGGTGTTCTCCAGCCAGCAGGTCTTGTGAGGTCAGGCCACCCCGAGGGCTCCCTCAGCACAAGAACATGGGGTCGTCGAGGCTCGCGTGTGGAACAAAGAAGGGCAGACTTGCACCTTGCTCACCTTGACACTGTCCTTCCTCTACTTGAGGCCAGGCTGACATTCGTTCCTATGACCCTGAGAGGTTGGACTGTCCTAGTCCAAACACAAGGTCTCAGATTCATCCTAAGGACAGCAGAGTCCCACTCATCTTGTGACCCTCAGTAAATTATGAGCCTGTTCCTTCCTCAGAAGAGAGTGTCAGACCTGCCCCATTGGGTGTGGGGAACAAGTCAGCAAACCTCACTTACATGTTACTGAGTGCTCATGTCTCCAGCCCTTCCCTCAGGAAGGACACCCAGTAGCCTGAGCAGAGGTGAGCAAGATGAGGTACTTCTTATCCTGAATTCTGCCTCGGGGCTCTCACAGGGGAAATTCATGAGCTTCAGAGCATAGATGGATGCAGGTTCCCTCAGATGGAGTAAGTCGAGGCCCCTGGGAGTGGACTCCTGGATCCCTCTCTGATGCTGCCTCCTGTCCCTTCATTTCCAGATCGAGAACTGTCCACTCCACTCCTGGTGGCTCTCTTCCTGGGCCCCAAGCTGCTGCTGCTCGTCTCTGTCTCTGCCATCTATGGCCACAGGAAGCAATGGATTCACTGGTGAGATATGGACAAGGAGGGCAGGGCCAGGTCAGTCCCAGAAGGAGCCAGGTCAGTGGAAGGGGCAGCCCGCAGGTCACACAGGGTCAGCGCCCACCTGGAATAAAGAGCAGGTGACGCACCTCCCTTCATATCCTCTGGAGCCTCAGGGATCCCTCTGGGAGGTTCCCAACTCCCAGGATGACTATTGGGTCCTGTAAGAGGTGGATGGGGTCAAGGGCTATGAAAGGATGTACAGAGAGACCTACAGCTTCTGGGAAGGGAGTGGGCTAAGTGAGCAACACCTGGGTGGGAAACCCCACAGAAACCATCTCTAGATTATTTGGGCGCAAGGTGTCCACATTTAGAGGAATGCTGACAGGTGCCCGCTGGCTGCTCTGAGGACGGCTCCCGCTCTGACCCTCCGTGGGGCAGACTGGAAAGGATGGGGAAGGGGGATCAGGACCTAGGGAGGAAGGCTGAGGAGGCACAGTCCATGTCAGGGACTTTCTGCCCTCTCACTACAGGTGTCCCGGGAGGAAAACAGCACCGAGGACATAGGAGACACGTGGAGAACATTTCTGGAATGATGAGCAGATAATGAAATGTGAACATGGGTCCACGGCTCCTTCCTTCCTCCCCTGCTACATGCCATCCTCGGTCTCTGCTGCCTCCTTCCTTCCCCGAGGGGCCCAGCCTAAGACAAGGAACAACTAGAAGCTTCCACAACCCTGCCCCACATGCCTGCTTCCCCAGAGACCCAGCTGCCCACAGTTCCTGCTGTTCCTCCTCAAAGACCTCGATGCCCCCAGAGCTGGGTCTTCCCACCTATTCCCGAGCAGGGGCCATGGGAACGTCTGTGGAGACTGACACATGGATATCTTACTAGAATGAGACAAGCAAGTCCTGGTACACACACCAGTCTATCTCGCATCCATCTTCTGGGGACGGTGGTCATGAACTACACATTCAAGTCCATGCTCCAACAGGTTATTCCTGCCAACCCCCCGTCTCCCCAGCCTTGGTAAGGTTCTTCAATCCCTCTTAAATAGAAACGAATCCCATCTTGGTTTGAAGGGGAAAAAAGGATCCTCCTTCCTCTTTGCCTACCTGCCCTATTCCTCAATCCCAGAGAGAAGATTCCCTCCTCTCCCTGTGATGGGAACACTAGCTCTTCTGTCACCTTCATCCTTCCCAACCCCCCTGCTCATGTACACACGCTGGCAGTACAGAAGACAGGAGCCTTCCTTGATTTCCTTCTTTATATCCCATTTCAAATCTGCCTTCCTAATGTATGTCCAGCGACCAGACGGTGTTAAACCATCTACATCTGGACAGAAAAAGAAGCCCGGTTTGTAGTGCTTGTCCACTTCTGTGGCGTCTACACTCCCAACGTGGCCAATTTCAAGCTGCCAACAGTGGAACAACTAGCTTGCAAAATTCTTGGAAAGCTCTCAGGAGCGAGCTCTCCTCCCGCCCACCAGGGAGCTCCACCCAGCACCTGCACACTGCTCACTCCCGGGCTGCCCCCTGGTCCCGGCCACCAGCATCCCTTCCTGGACCATTGCCACGTCCCTAACAGACTCTCCGGGTTCAGCCACAGTGATCCTACAGAAACGGAAGTCCGATTGTATCCTTCCTCTGTTTCTTCCCCCTACAGATAAGCATGGCTCCGTTTCTCCCTCTTTCAAGCTCTCCAGTCATGTCACTTTATTAAAAACACCTTCCTTAAACCACCCACATAAAATATCAATTCCTGTCTCTCACTCTTTGTTCCCACAGCTCATACCCGAACTGAATTCTTTTCCTAGAACTTAAGACCAGCCAACATGATAAATGGAGACAGTGCTCACTTGCACAGTGATGCAGGACCAAAACAATGACGGGTGCAGCTGAAACCAGGCGACATGATCTCAATAATCAGAGGGAAAAGCAACAATTTTTCTGTGAACTTTAGAAACTTTTTTCAACACATTGGGAACCCCCAACTGCCAGTTATGAATGTACAGAGACATGAAAAGACAGTAAAACTATTACCCATTTGGTAAACACTCATTTGAAACATTAGAAACGTTGAAAGGTGGGGCGCCTGGGTGACTCAGTCAGTTAGGCGTCCACCTCTTTGATTTTGGCTCAGGTCATGATCTCACAGTTCATGGTTTCGAGCCCTTCATTGGGCTCTGGCTGGAGAGCAGAGAGGCTGCTTGGGATTTCTCTCTCCCCCTCCCTCTGCCTCTCCTGACTTGCTCTCTGTGTCTTAAAAAATAAAACAAAAAACATTAAAAATTTTTTTTAATTAAAAAAAAAGAAACCTTGAAAAGGGAAGTGGTTTATTTTTTTTAAAGACTTACCTAGAGTAGTTTGTGGAGAGTGCTTGCCTTCTTGTAACTAACTGCACAGTTTACAAGAAAACAAGCATCTCAATGATCTTACCTGCTTCTCAATTGGGATTAGATTGCAACGTTGCTGCACTTCCAATGCTGTGAACGCCTGACAACATATTCGTGAACATTTTCTGGTGTCACATCTTCTGGGACATCGTCTCCCCACCCCTCCCCCTTTCCTCAGTGACGTGGTAAGTTTGCATTCACTCTCCTCCTCTGGCTGCATATCTAGACTCTGGAAACGGTATCCCTGGCAGCATTCCCATGAAGGTCTCTGTGTCTTGATGAACCCCACTCACATTGAGTTTGAACTTCAGCTGCAGCCTCAGCTCTTCTCATTTCTCCTACACACGTTCAGTTTGGTCCCCATCCCCTTTTTTCATTTTTTACTTTCATACAATGTCACCCGGGTTCATCTCGGGGCAGGGGGACCAGGAGACAACATAACCACCTGCTTTGCAATTGTGGTAAACAAACATCACAACCCCAATATCCTGGCACCCTGATCTTAGACTTCCAGGATTCAGAACGGAAGGAATTGGTTCCTGTTGTGCAAGACATCCAGTTTATGGTGTTTTCTTACAGCAGCACGAGCCAAGACAAAATCTAATAAATTATGAACTTTGCTTAATGAGCAGGTACCAATATTGACTCATTAATGATAACAAATGTACCGTACTACTGTAAGACATTAATAAGAGGGGAAACTGTGTGAAGCTGTATATTGCAACTCTGTATGACTGTGGCAGTTTTTTCTAAATGTAAAACCGTTTCACAAAATTAAGTCTATTAAAAAAAAAATTGCAACATCTTGTCTTCAGCTGACTCTCTGTCTTTTGAGCTCCCTTGGGGGAAAATTTAAGGAAACAAATGGTGGGGAGATTTCGTGTTAATATTCAGGTTTTATTTCACTTCGGGTTTGAGGTTCCTTCTCCTCCTTCCTCTGTCCTCTGCCAGAGCTCACTCGAGAGCCAGGCACTTCGAGATCTCAGAAGGAGCTGAATCCCAGTCCCCCATGATACTCATTCTAAATGCTTCCGAGTAGTAAAGCCCAGGTTAGTCCAGGTGTGAACAGAGAACTCTGGTCCCCAGGGTAGTTTTAAGACCTGATGTGGGGGGCAGTTAATCCATATCCTGAACCCAAGGAACAGAGTTGGAAGGGGCTCTGCAGAGCAAGGTGGATGCTGTGATATACCAGGTCTCAGGAGGTGGCCATCACCTGTCACCCTCTTTACGATGGCTTCAGGTGAGGAGAGCTACCGTGCCCAAGGTCATCCCTGGTAACAACCTAACTCCGGAACACACGGGACATCAGCTCAGGTTGTCATTGAGACCTCACTGCAGCTCAGCTTCTTCTAAACATTCTTGCTCCCTTCTTCTCCCCTCCACAGGTTTGTTCTTAAAAGTACTCCCTGAAAATGACCTGCTTGTTAATATCCATCGCAACATCTGTTGCCCAGGGAAGCCAAGGTGAACAAGAGATTGTGACCAGTACCAGAAAAAGATGGGGATCTTTTGTCTCTAGCGGCCAAGCCACTCCTGGAAGAATGGATTGTTTACACTGCCGCATCCCATATACATATAACACATACCACATCCCATACTCCATATACCATACAAAATATACCATATATCATATACCAAACACTCTGGGTATATAAAAGCAATGAGAAACCACAAAACTGTTTATGCAAGAAGGGGTATAACCAGATGTGTGTTGTAGAAACCATCTTGGATAAAGGAGAAGGTAGAGCTTACACCGGGCAAAACAAGACGGGGGTAGCCTATTAGGAAGTAATAGTTTTCACTGAGGGAAGCGATGATGATGGAGATGGAGAAATACATATTTAGGAGGTAAAATAGATATTTAGGAGGTAAAACTAACAGGGCCTCTAGCAGGCAGATGAGAGTGGACAAGTCAGGATGCAGAACATGGGTTACTTCTTGGTTTGACCAAATGGATAGAGGATGTGCCACATACTGAACGGGGTGGAAAGAGTAGGAGAATGTCTGAGTGCAGACTATGAGCTCAGGGTTGAATATTTGAATATACACATGAAGATCTCAAAGTCAAAGGATATATAGGTCAGTCACCAAGAAGTGGATTCAGGATTAGAACCTTGATTGCATCTGGTTACAAATCCACTGCCCTTGACCATCAAGGCACGAAATATCCCAGTCCCTGAAGACGTTAGAGCCTGATGGAAGGTGTGAAGTCTCCTGGAGGTTGGAGGAAGGGAGAGATGCTGGAGGCTGGAGGAAAGATGCTCAGTGGGGGCCATGGATGGCTTCCCAGCATGGAATTCGTCATTCCAGGACAATGTGAGTGGATGGTGACATCCCTGGGAGAGGGGAGTCTTGTCATCTCCTATGGGCAGTTTGGGCCTGCTCTGCATGCTCCTCTTGCTCAACCACCCCCCTGAACTTAACATCCTGTAGACCCCTAAGAGGAGACAGGGCTCACAAGGAACCAGTTGCAAAATAGCCCTGGCAGTAAGTGCATGGCAATGGACTCGTGGACATGAAGGGTCATCAGTCTTGTGTGGGCTGAGAGTCTCCAGACACAAGCATTGTGCTTGAGTAGAGCCCGTTCCGGTGTGACACAGAAGCCAACATGCTGGTTCCATTACTTTCTGGGAGCATTTCTAGAATCTCTCCACTCACTTCCTCCAGAAGCCCGTTCCCCCAAGTAAACCAAGTGGAAAACACAGAGGTCAACCAAACAGACTATTCCATCCACATCAGTGATGTGTCACCCAAGGATGGGGGCACCTATTACTATGTGAAGTTAACAACAGAGCATCCTGATGTGGCGTAGATATCTGGTTCAAGCCCCTTGTGTCTGTGAACAGTGAGTACAGCCTGAGAAACTCCATCTCCTAGGTTTATAAAACTAAATTTTTCAAAATCTGAAGCATGTACGAAATCATCACTATGCACTGGATACCGTGGCCCTTCACCCACAAACAACCCTGTAGGCTGGGATTCTATACATGGGTCTTCTTTCAGTCTGGGCCCTGTGCCCACTCTCGAATGAAGCCATGTGACAGACCATGCCCTTTATGATGACCCAACTACCAAAACATGAACACAGGGCCAGAAAAACTCCAAACTCAAAAGATAGTCAACAGGTTAAACACAACTACATGTGTGCACCGAATGGTCCAAAAAGTTGTTAAACTGAGCTTACAAGTCTGTCTGGCCTTCCTGAGGTTTAGGGACAAACCTGAGCTCAAGAATATGCATTGTATCTTTTTTGGCCTACTTCCTGACTCCAAACATAAATCACAGACACTGTAGCCCCATATAATCCTCTGGATTTGGATGGAATCTCAACATGGAGAAAGGTAGCCCCCAAGCTTAGTATCTCCTGAGACAAAACAAAGGGATCCAAAGGCAGGCAGAACCTCTACAAGCCTGCACAATTCCACTCACTCATTTCTAACTGGAATGTCATCAGGGTCTGGTGACAGCTCCCTGAAGGGTCACCACAACACAGTCAAGACATCGATCCCCACACAGGAAATCCACGCGTGGCTGTGGTCTACTCCTATGGCTTCTGGGGAGCTGAGACACCAGCAGGAAGGTTCTTGTGTGTCACCCACTCCCAGGTGTCATTTGGATTAGTTGTCCCAGAGGGGTTGAGTCTCTCTCCTGGCACTTGATCTTTCCATGGTCTGCCCTGGTCTACCCTCAGCTCTGCTGTTCTCTCATTCTCTGAGGACAACCAGTGTTTCCTGCTGCTCAATTTGCATTAATTTCGTCAAATACAGTGTCATTAGGGTGTCTATCTGTTCTTCTGGGAAAACTAGCTTTCCTCAGTAATGTTCTCTCCAAGTCCAATCACATTCCATGCCATCCACTGGCCATGGAACATTCACATCTTTCCCTCAAGCTGAAACATGTGGCTTCCCTGCCATTCCCCTGCATTGGGCTGTGGTGTCAGTGTAGGGACCACAACCCAGTCTCCCTGCCTTTGGCTTAGTGTTAGCCTATGTCATACTGTGACTTACTATGAATTCTACTGAAATATATAACATCTTATAGTATTTAACAATTGTGCCATTTTTCCTCATTGTTTTTCCTCATTCTACTGCACAGCTGAAAACCCAGTTGCAAAGAGTTCTAGAAGTCATTAGATCATGATTTCAGAAGCCAGGAATCATAAATGCATAGAGCCTGAAAGTTGGGGTGTCCGACTAGCACGACAGTAAAACACGCTGTGTCTGGTGTGACCCCAGCTTTGCCACTTGTGACCTTGGGCAGATTACTGAACCTCTCCAAATCCTAGTTCCTTCCTATGTAAAATCTCAGTCTCTTGGAGTCAAAGAGATGTGGAGTCTGTGAATCTTAAAATGTTAGAATTACCAAATCGTAGAGTGAGTCACCTGACCTGTAGGTTTTTAAATGGTATTTAATGTTCATCTTTGCATCTTACATGGCCAAAGTGGAAAAAAAAAGAGAGAGCAAGATTTTGAGGCTTTCGTCAATCCCATTCATTCTTTTCTGCATGCATTCCTTGATCCGACCATGCATCAAGCATGCATTCACTCGAAGCACACTCTCATTCAGCCATGCATTTACCTATGCAGGAATCTGTTAACAAGTACCTGAATCCTCCTCTGGGACAGACCCTGGGCAGATGACCCATCTCCAGGAATTTCCAGGCTCCCACAGTGGACTTTCTATAGTAATTGCCTGCTTTCTCTGGGCTGTGTCAGTTCCCCTTACAGGGACAATGTTCCAGCTTCACCCTCCTCGGACTTGGTAGCTATACCTGCCATGTGCAGAGATTCTATCCACATTTGAACCAAGCATATGACTGAATCTATTTGTCTCGCTCTGTCAGACGCGTAAGTGCCACTTCTCCAGGGGTGATGTGTTTTCTTGCAAACTGTCAAAAAGCCAATAGAGAAATATAGTGATATATCTTGGAAGTTTGTCATCTGGTGGTGATTCTTTTGGAGAGTAGAACTATTATTCGATTTCTCTCTGTGTATCTATTAATCTAGTATATGGTCTAGGTATAGAAGGACTTCAGTAACTGTTTTCGAGTAAACTATTCAATATTGTAATAACTATGCAATATATACACATATATGAAAAGAATTTCTCCTCTATTCCTTCAACCGTTATCATTTCTGGGATTAATAAACTGGTAAGGAGCCTGTATTTGTGTTAAATCCTTCAATATCAATTTTTAAACACCTGACACAATTAAGTTGCAAATATAAACCAAAAAGATCACACACACACGCACACACACACACACACACACACACACACACACAGGAATATTATTACTCAGCCATCAAAATAAATGAAATCTTGTCATATGCAATGATGTGGATGGAGCTAGATGTATTATGCTAAGCAAAAGAAAGTCAAAGAAAGACAAACACCATATGATTTCACCCATAGGTGGAATTTAAGAAATAATAGCGATGAACATACATGAGTGGAAGGAAAAACAAAGAGAGGGAATAAAAACATGAGAGAGTCTTAATGATAAAGAACAAACTCAAAGTTGATGAAGGAAGGTGGGTTGGGGGTGGGCTAAATGGCTTTGGGGTATTAAGGAAGGCACTTGTTATGATGAGCACTGGGGGTTGAATATAATTGATGAATCACTGAAATCTACCCCTGAAACCAATCTTGCACTGTATGTTAACTAACTACACTTTAAATAAAACTTAAAAAACAAAAAACTACCTTGCCCTATAAACCCCAGGGATAAGTGAACAGCACAGGGAACTACAGTCAACACTATTGGAATAATGTTACATGATGACAGATAGTGACTATGCATACCATGGTGAGTGTTGCATAATGCATAGAATCGTCGAATTACTGTGTTGTGCACCTAAGACGAACACAGCACTGTATGTCAACCCTAAAAATAAAAATTTTTTAAATATTTCCAAAATAAAATTTGCCCTGGCATGAAAAAAAAAAAACAACTGGACCCATACATAATACGTATTTGGTCAAGAGATGTTTGAAAAATGTGCCAACGCAACTCAATGTGGAAAGGATAGTCTTTACAACAAATGGTGTTGAAACAATTACATATTCATATGTAGAAAGACGGAGAAGATTCTTGACTGTTTCCTTATAACATAAACGAAACTTAATATTGTCTAAAAAATATTACTTTATCATAATGTGACTATACAGTAAACACAAAAATACTAAGAACAACTTAATATGATCAATGCATCATAGACGTAAATTGAAAGGCTACCTATAAAACTTCTAGAAGAAACTATAGGAAAAAAACAAAACTGAATTTCATGGCCTTGGTTTAGCATAGACATTTTAGATCAGACACAGGAAGCACAATCTATAAAAGAAAACATTGCTCCATTTGACTTCGGTAATCTCTATACCCAACTTGGGGCCTCAAGAGCGGGGAGAGGCCCCGTGCAGGGAGGAAGCATGATCTCTCCCGGGCCTCTCCACTCTCTCTGAAATGTGACAGGATCCCTCACTCAGCAAGGGAGGCCTTCTCTGCCTGACTTCTATTTCACAATCTAGAAGCAGATTGCTAACTCACAGCCACATCACCCCATCATGGGCACTTCCTCTTAATCATGGGAGGAGGCAGGCTTTTCCTCTCTACAGAACAGAGGGCCTATTCTCCCCAGCACACACATTTGCACAGGGCAGGATCCCCAGACCTCTACAATGTCAGCCCCTGCCTCCGGGCCCCATCCTCCTTCGTACCTGCTGCTGCCTCTGCTGTTGGGACTCACAGGTAAGCATCGCCTTGAGGTATAATCCCTGTTCCCTACCTCCTCAACCTCCCCCTATCCCTGGACCTGAAGGGCCTCCACGTAAGGACAGGTGTGCTGTGCAGGGCTGCCACAGAAGGCCAAGGACCGGGTGTCATCTGAGAGCAGGAAATCAGGGATGGGAACATTGTGTGTATAGATCCATCACCTGAAGCTGGTTACCAGCGATATCCAAACAGCGGGTGCTTTCACCAGCCACAAGGACAAGTGTATGTATTAAATTATTTAATGCTCACAACCCCCCCCCCCCGCCTGACAGCTAGGACTGTACTCCCGATTGGCAGATGGAGAAACTCAGGCAGAGAGTGGAACTGGCCCAGTGTCACCTACTTAAGTCAGTACAGCTGCCGGGATTCACGTCCAGGCCACCCAGCTCCACGGTTCATTCTTTTCACCGTGTTATGCTTCTTGGCTTCTCGGCGGAGGCTAACTAAACAAACATCAGAAAATACAGAGAGGGAAACAGAAGAAGAGGCATCACTTAGCACACTCCGAGGTCTCCAGAGTTCCAGTTCTGCTGTGTGTCCTCCCAAACTTTGGTTAACGATGTGCTGGGTGATTCCTATGCGCCAAATCTTTTACTGAGCTTTCAACATGTATGACAATTTCATGAAATCCTCAAAGTGATCTGTATGCTAGCATGCTGGGCCACACTTCATGTATACTTGGGGATGCACTTGTGTGTGTACACGTAGGAGTGGGCATGAGGAAGGGTACACACACGGGCGTGTGCACACACACAGGATATTTGAAAGCGCTTTCCTTACTGTTGCCTTCACATCATGTCCACTCTACATGAAATGTACATTGAACACACGTTTGGTTAGCTGCCTCTCAGCTAGTCACCCTCTTTTTCTACTTCTTTAAACTTACTGCTCACTCTCCACCAAGCTCTTAAGGCAAGTAAACTTCTTTCTGGGTGAAACGATGAGAACTTTGTGTATTACTGCCTTGGTGGTCCTCTTCCATGCTGGATCAGAGTGAAGAGGGGAAAGGGGGATACAAGAAGTGGAGATTCCTGCCTATGGGATCTACACCGGTACTTATATCCTGATCCCAATTATCTAGCATCGGCTGATGCCTCCAGGCCTCAGGAAATCTCGTGCATAATCCCTTTCCAATTTCCTGAGCACTCACCCTGTGCCACACACACTTGGAAATGCACGCGTCTGTTATTTCCTAGGATCTTTGTATCCGAGGTAGACATGTTTGTCCCTTAGCTTACAGATAAGAAAAGTAGGCACAGAAAAGTCCAAGGTCACTCAGTGGTGAAGGCAGGGCTATGGTTTGAACTCAGGCAGTCTGAGTCTAGATCTCCCGGGTCTAACCATTGCTCTTCTCAAACCCTGTGGCCCCACATCCATCCCTTGAAGTTTGCAGATCTGCCAGTGGGTGTAGGGAAGGCGAGTGTGGGTGAGAGCATGTGTGGTTTGCTTCTCTGGGGCTCTTCTGCTTCCTGGGTATATGCAAATGATTGTTTTCACCAAGACATCTTCATGGGACACTCGGCTTCTCATAATTTCCTGGGAAATTCTCCACCGAAAATAGACTCCAAGTTCTCAGAAAGGGATTGCCCTATGCAAATTCACACGTTGCATAAATATTGACTGGATAACTACAAGGTGCCAAGAACTGTTACATGAGCTTACGGAGTACTGGTTATTAAAAGAGAGAAAGCAGTGGCCCTCGTGGAAGTTATATCATGATGAACAAAAAGACTGGAAACGATAGATATACCAATTAAGCAAATAACACAACATACCAGAAAGCGATGAGTGTTAGAAGAAACACAATAGTACAGCTGGGTAAGAAAATGAGAGACTCTTTAGGGTAGGATGTATTTAAAGAGGCAGCCTGGGGGCACCTGGGTGGCTCAGTCGGTTAAGCGTCGGTTAAGCTCAGATCATGATCTCACACTCCGTGAGTTCGAGCCCCGCGTCAGGCTCTGTGCTGACAGCTCAGAGCCTGGAGCCCGCTTCGGATTCTGTGTCTCCCTCTCTCTCTGCCCCTCCCCCGATCATGCTCTGTCTCTATCTCAAAAATAAATAAAAACATTAAAAAAAAAACTTTTTTTTTTTTAAATAAAGAGGCAGCCTGGGTGGGCATCACTGAGAAGGGAGATTTGAGCAAGATTATGAGAAGGTGGGGGTGTGGGCCATGTGATCTTCTGGAAGAAAAGCCTTCCTGAACAGCATGGGAACAGCATGTGCACATGCCCTGACCCTCCCGCTCTGTTCAAGGATTTGGGCTTTTACTCTGAGTGAAACGGTTGCCATTGCAAAGTTTTGAAGACACAAGTGGCATGATGCGACATGAGTTTTAACTTATTCTAGGATTTGGTTGAGATTAGACTATCACAGGGCATACATAGAAGGAACTAGAGCATTCAAGAGCTTCCCGCATTTGTGCAAACAAGGACATATGGTGTGCACCAAGACAGCAGCCAGGAGAGGAAGGGGAAAGAGGTCAGATTGTGGGTGCATGCAGAAGGGGATCTCCTGATACATAGGGTTTGGGGTGGAAAGAGAGGCTCCCGAGGGTTTGGACCTGAGCGTCTGGGAGACTAAAGGTGCCTCAGCTGAGATGTACAAGGACGTGTTGGAAACTGAGTTCAGTTTGGGATGAGTTAACTGTGAGAAGTTTACCTCTATCAAAGTAAAGTGGTGAATTCACAAAAATAAACTCAAAATGGATAAAGGACTTGAATGTGAGACAGGAAACCATCAAAACCCTAGAGGAGAAGGCAGGAAAAGACCTCTCTGACCTCAGCCGTAGCAATTTCTTACTTGACACATCTCCAAAGGCAAGGGAATTAAAAGCAAAAATGAACTACTGGGACCTTATGAAGATAAAAAGCTTCTGCACAGCAAAGGAAACAACCAACAAAACTAAAAGGCAACCAATGGAATGGGAAAAGATATTTGCAAATGACATATCGGACAAAGGGTTAGTATCCAAAACTCTATAAAGAGCTCACCAAACTCCACACCCGAAAAACAAATAATCCAGTGAAGAAATGGGCAGAAAACATGAACAGACACTTCTCTAAAGAAGACATCCAGATGGCCAACAGGCACATGAAAAGATGCTCAACATCGCTCCTCATCAGGGAAATACAAATCAACACCACACTCAGATATCACCTCATGCCAGTCAGAGTGGCCAAAATGAACCAATCAGGAGACTATAGATGCTGGCAAGGATGTGGAGAAACAGGAACCCTCTTGCACTGTTGGTGGGAATACAAATTGTTGCAGCCGCTCTGGAAAACAGTGTAGAGGTTCCTCAAAAAATTAAAAATAGACCTACCCTATGACCCAGCAATAGCACTGCTAGGAATTTACCCAAGGAATTAGGAGTACTGATGCATAGGGGCACTTGTACCCCAATGTTTATAGCAGCACTCTCAACAATAGCCAAATTATGGAAAGAGCCTAAATGTCCATCAACTGATGAATGGATAAAGAAATTGTGGTTTATATACACAATGGAGTACTACGTGGCAATGAGAAAGAATGAAATATGGCCCTTTGTAGCAACATGGATGGAACTGGAGAGTGTTACGCTAAGTGAATTAAGCCATACAGAGAAAGACAGATATCATATGGTTTCACTCTTATGTGGATCCTGAGAAACTAACAGAAACCCATGGGGGAGGGGAAGGGAAAAAAAAAAGGTTAGAGTGGGAGAGAGCCAAAGCATAAGAGACTGTTAAAAACTGAGAACAAACTGAGGGTTGATGGGGGGTGGGAGGGAAGGGAGGGTGGGTGATGGGTATTGAGGAGGGCACCTTTTGGGATGAGCACTGGGTGTTGCATGGAAACCAATTTGACAATAAACTTCATATATTGAAAAAAAAAAAAAAACAAATAAAAGTTGGTGGATTGGTGAACTATAGAGTTCCAGAATTAAAAAAAAAAAAAAAGAAGTAAAGTGGTGAGTGGCTGGTCAGACATACAAATCCAGAGTTCAAGGGCAAGGCCTGGGCCAGACAAGGAAATATGAGGATTACAGATACACAGATGGCAGAGTTTACACCTCTCCCTGGCTCCTCTTGACCCTCTAATCCCTCTCACCTCCACCCTCCCCTGTTCCCTCCATTTCCTTCCCCAAGATGCATGCCTATTTCTTCCCATTTGTCTTAGCAGTTCGGCTTCCTGACCCCAACTTTCCTCTCCAGACTTACAGATCAAACCACCTGATGCTCTTGGCACACCCAAGACTTGCCTGTGATAGCATGCACCCTCCTTAGGAGGCATGGTTGGTTTCAAATTGTGCTAAGCGCAGGCTTTTACCAGCTCACACTCTGTACGAGCGAACCACAACTTTTCTCCCTGAGTAGCTAAGAAATAGAAAAGAACACAGGATGTATGTATGTGTGGTTTCCAGTAGCCCTCTCCTCTGATTTATATGCCTGCCTAGTTTTTAGGACACTTCAAAAGGAAGGAAATATTTTGTATTTCTCTATGTCTCGAGAGACTGGCTAGTCACTTCAGCAGTGAAATCCAACTGTAAAGTCTTGCACTTGCAGTGAAATGAATGCCCCCAAAATGACTGTGTCCCTTCAATGTCCCGACATAGGCCACCTCCCACAACTCTTTTCAGAACACGGAAAAATTTGCAGACTACTACTTCTTTTGTTTAGGTGTTCCCATGGTGCTATGTCCTCCTTCAAGGACATGTTTCTCAAATCTACCAGTCCCTGGAACAATTTTCTTTGTCCTCGGGCCATTTAGTCCAACTCAAAGGCTCTACATGGCGCGATCACCTTCTTTGAAGCCATATTTCTAATTATGCTAAACTACACATCACATAAAATCTACCCTCTCACCACTTTTAAGGGTACAAGCCAGTGGCCTCACATACTTTCACAAAGTTGGGAAGTCAGCACCACTGTGCGTTTCAGGAACTTTTTCAACAACCGAAGCTGACACTTTGCATCCATTAAACAAGAATTCTCCATTCCGTCTTCCCCCACAGCCACTGATAATCTCTATTCTATTTTTTTGTATCTATGAATCTGTCTCTTGTACATACTTCATGTAAGTACAATCATATGCCTGTCCTTTTGTATTTGGCATATTTCACTTAAAATGATATTTTTTTTTAGGTTGATCCATTGTATAGTACATATCAGACTCTCACTGCTTATTAAGGTTGAATAGAAGTCCAAGTACATCAACACTTTTTATCCACTCATCTATGGATAGATATGAATTTTTTCTGCTACCTTTTGGTTATCATGAAAAATACTGTTATGAACACAGATGCACAAAGATCTGAGTACATACCTGTAATTTGGGGGGTGTTTGCCTAAGAATGGAACATTCTGATCATATGGTAAATTCTATAGTTCAATTTTAGTGAAAACACCAGTTTCCACAGTGACTGCACCATTTTTTATTCCTACCAACGATGTACGATGGTTTCAATTTATCCACAGCTTACCCAATCCTTTTATCCTGATTTTTTATTTTCTTGTATGTATTTTGGTTTTGCTTTATTTTGTTTTTGGTAAAAGCCATTATCAGGGAAAGTGGCATCTCACTGTGGTTTGGATTTTCATTTTTCTAATGACTAGTGATGTCCAACTTCTTTTCATGTGCTTACTCACCACTTGAATATCTTATTTGAGGAAATGTCTGTTGGAGTCCTAGGTCCTTTTTCTCAACGGGGCTGTTCATTATTTCGTTGTTGAATTGTACGAGTTCTTTTTATATGCTGGTTATTAATCCTTTCTGAGACATATGCTTTGCAAATATTTCCCCCCATTCTGTGAGTTCTCTTTCACTTTTGATTTTGTCCTCTGCTGCCTGAAAGTTTTGTTTTTGTTTTTTTTTAATTTACTTATTTATTTTAAGAGAGAGAGCACAGAAGTAGGGGAGGGACAGAAAGAGAGAGAGTGACAGACAATGCTAAGCAGGCTCTGCGCCACCAGCACAGAGCCCAATGGAGGGCTTGAATCCATGAACCATGAGATTATTATCTGAGCCTGAGTTAGGCACATACCAGACTGAACCATCCAGGGACCCCTGCAACAATTTTTTTAAATTTTCATTAAGTCCGTTTTAAATATTTTTTAGTTTGTTATGTTTGCTTTTGGTTTCTTATACAATAAATCATTGCCAAATCCAATATCACAATTTTTCCCTACAGTTTTTTCTCTGAAAATTTGTTTGATTTATTGATTTATTGATTTAGCTCTCGTATTTAGGTCCCTTCATCCAATTTGAGCTCATTGTTCTAGGTAGAGTACGGTGAGGGTTCAACTTCCTTATTTGGATGTAGATATTCAGTTTTCCCGTGCTTCTTTTCATGTTGAAAAGATCACTCTTTCCCCCACTGAATGGTCTTGGTACTCTTGTTGAAAATCATTTGACCATATATGTGAGGGTTTATTGTTAGGCTCTCCATTCAATTCCATTGCTCTATATCTCTATTCCTTTTCAGTACTGCAGTACTCTAATTATTATACTATGTAGTAGGTTTTTGAATCAAGGAGTATGAGTTTCCCAACTATTTTCTTTTCCAGGATTGTTTGGTGATCTGAGACCCTTGAAACTGCATATGAATTCTAGAATGGGCTTTTCCATTTCTGCAAAAACAAAAACAAAAAACTGCCATGGGAGTTTTGATAACAATTGTATTGAATCTGTAGATCGCTTTAGGTAGTATTGACATCTTAACAATATCAAGTCTTCCAATGCACGAGCAGAGGAAGTTTTTCCATTTATTTATGTCTTCTCTCATTTCTTTCAGCAAAAATGTTTTACACTTTTTGGTGTACAGCCTTTCATCCCCATGAAAACAATTTACTACTAAGTATGATGTTAGTGCAAGTGGAATTGTTTGCTAATTTCCTTTTTGAATTGGTCACCACTCACTTAGAGAAATGCACTTGAGTCTTGACTGTTGATATTGGTTTTGACTGTTGATATTGGTTTTATTTTTCCTCTAGGATTTTATTTAAACTCAAGTTAGTTAACACCTAATGTAGTCTTGGCTTCAGGAGTAAAACCCAGTGATTCATCTCTAACATATGACACCCAGTGCTCATCTCAAAGAGTGATCTCCTTCATGCCCATCACACATTTAACCCATCCCCCCCATCTCTCTCCCCTCCAGCAACCTTCAGTATGTTCTCTGTATTTAAGAGTCTCTTATGGTTTGCCTCCCTCTCTCTTTTTATCTCATTTTTCCTTCCCTTCCCCTATGTTCATCTGTTGAGTTTCTCAAATTCCACGTGTGAGTGAGCTCATTTGGTATCTGTCTTTGTCTGACTTATTTCACTTGGCATAATACCCTCTAGTTCCATCCATGTCGTCACAAATGGCAAGATTTCATTCTTTTTTTATTTAAATATAATTTATTGTCAAATTGGTTTCCATACAACGCCCAGTGTTCATCCAACAAGTGTCCATATTCATATACATTGTATTATAGTATTTACTATGTATATTGTATGTTACTATATAGTATATATATTAGTGTATTATATGTATATAGTATTATATACATTGCATGTATGTATGTGTGTGTGTGTGTGTGTGTGTGTGTGTGTATACACATACCACATCTTCTTTATCCATTCATCAGTTGATGGATACTTTGGCTCTTTCTATAATTTGGCTATTGTTGACAGTGCTGCTATAAACATTGGCATTCATAAGCCCCTTTGATTCAGCATTTTTGTATCCTTTGGATAAATACCTAGTAGTGCAATTTCTGGGTCATAAGGTAGTGCTATGATTAATTTTTTTTAGGTACCTCCATATTGTTTTCTAAGGTGGCCACACCAGTCTGGATTCCCACCGACAGTGCAAAAGGGTTCCCCTCTGTTTTTTTTTTTTTTTTTTTCACATTGTATTTATATATAGCATAGAGATACTACTCCTTTTTATTTCCTTCATTCTGCTACCTTCTGATTTATTTTTCCTCTTCTTTTTCTGATTTCTCAAGGTCCGTAGTTGTTAACTGAATTGTGATCTTTCCTCTCTTTAAATGTAGGCATTACAGCCATAAATTTCCCTCTAGAGCTGCTTTCACTGCAGACTGTAGTTTGGGGAAGTTGTGTTTCCATTTTCATTTATCTCAAGGTGTTCTCTAAATTCCCTTGTGATTCCTTTTGGCTTAAGTTTTTATTTTTTAAGAATGAGTTGTTTTATTTCTATAAATTTGAGAATGTCCAGTTTCTGGTTTTGTTGTTGATTTCTCATTTTATTTCACAAACTATTTCACCAGTTCACTGCTTGAAAAGACTTTCTTCCAGATTCCAGTAAGTTGCCTGCCTCTTAGCCTGTATAACAATGGCTGATACAAAGGTTTTTTATAGTAACTGGTTTCTGTAATAGTCTGGGGATACATATGTGGTAAAAAGAACAATATCCTTCAAAGAAGTCCATATTATAATACCCAGAGCCTGTGAATAGTTTTCTCTTACATGGCAAAAGAGATTTTGCAGAAGTGATTAACTCAAGACTATTAAATGGGGAGATTATCCGAGATTATCAAAGTGGCCCAAATATATTCACAAGAGTCCTTATAAGAATGAGGCATGGAAATCCAAGTTAAAGAAGGACAGGTGACAAGAAAGGCAAGAATCTGGAGTGATTGGAAGATGGGAAACCAAGAGAAAAAGATTGTGGGCAGCTTCTAGAATTTGGAAAGACAAAGACAATAACTCCAGAAGAAACGCAGCTCACCTGACCCTTGATTTTAACCCAGCAACACCAATTTTGGACTTCTGACCTCAAGAATTGTAAGATAATAAACTTCTGTAGGTTTTGGCATTAAGTTTTTAAAAGTGTTGCAATAGCATTCAGAAACTAAAATGATTACGATATGAGGGGGAAAAAACCACATATTTTTGAATGTTTTACTTCTTATGAAACTACATGCTTATGGTGTGTTTAAAGCTCTGCCCATCACTGTCTCTCAAGCATCCAGGCTGCTGGGACAGACCCCAGCATGTGCACGTGCTTGTGAAGGAGGGAAGTTGATCCATAGAGCTTCCAGAAGTTAAACACACAGCCCAGAAACTACATCCATCACTTCCGCTCACACACAATGGTCTAAAGAAGTCTCACGGCCCCACCTAATGCAAGAGACCAGAAAGCGTAACACCCCAAGGGGCCAGAACACAGACAAGCAGGATCATTTGGCGAAGCACGACGCTTTCAGAGAGGGCTGGGGCCGTCCGCCTGCCGTGTGCCACATCACTGAATCTCTCTGTGTTTTGCTTTCCTCGTCTGTAACAGGGTCCCGTGTGACAGGCTCGTCGCAAGGGCTACATGCCGTGTACACGCAGCGGGCTGGGCTCACGGTGTGCACTCAGTGAAAGCTGTTGTGGATAAATACTTGAGCGGACGGACAGGATCGCACAAGGATGCTAAATAGCTGTTTTGTTCTCCCCCCAGGTGTGGCAGGTGAGGCGGAACTGCAGGTGATCCAGCCCGAGAAGTCGGTGTCTGTGGCGGCCGGACAGACGGCCACTCTGCGCTGCATCCTGACCTCCCTGCAGCCCTCTGGGAAGGTCGAGTGGTTCAGGGGCACAGGGCCAGGCCGGGAGTTAATCTTCAGTTTCAGAGGAGACCCTCACTCCCCTCGAGTAACAAATGTTACAGACTTCACAAAGCGAAACAACATGGACTTTTCCATCCGCATCAGTAACATCACCCCAGAAGACACGGGAACCTACTACTGTGTGAAGTTCCAGAAAGGGAACCCCGACGTGGAGTTTAAGTCTGGACCAGGCACCCAGGTCACCGTGAGCGGTGAGTATTGCTCCTTCCCCTGGTTGTGACAAATCAATAAGAATGCCCTCCACTGTCTGAGCAGCAGATAAGGATCAGGTGCTGTTATGGGTGCCCCTGAATCAGCCCCTTCCACAGATCACGAAAGTTGAGGCCTGGAGAGGCCTTGCTATTTGCTGAAGACACCACGGCTGATAAACGGTGGGAAAATCTGGAACCGCGGTCTGCAGGTTCCCAGCTCTTCCTTTTTTCAATCCTGACCAGCCCTCTGGTTCCCAGGATGAGAGACTGAAAGTCTGGGAGACATGCTAGTCACAAGGCCCATCCTCACATCTGCCAAATAGCACTCATGTCGATGTGTCCGGAATCCTCCACACTCGGCATTTACTAAGCACCTGCTATGCGCAAGCTCTGTTCTGGGTACTGTAGGAGGAGGAGGTGGAGACCGAGAGTGACACCCACCAGAAATGTCCTTCCTGTGCCCAGATTGGTGGGAAGTCCCCTGGCAGAGAAGACAAGGGGGACTTTGAACTGAGGCTGGAATTGCACGTGGGCCCTGCCCCTGACTCAGTCTCCGACACCGCCCTCCCAACACTATCAGCAGGGCTAAAACATAATGCATGCGAGGGTTCTACACAGTGTCACATACCTGTCGTTGCTGAGGATGACCAGAGTCATGCTTACTGCTCGTAAATGCTCCTCTTGTACCCAAACCCTCTCCCCCCGTGGTGTCGGGCCCCACGGCCAGGGCCACACCTGAGCAGACTGTGAGCTTCACCTGCGAGTCCCACGGCTTCTCCCCCAGAAACGTCACCCTGAAATGGTTCAAAAACGGGAATGAGCTGGCAGCCTCCCAGACCACCGTGGACCCAGAGGGAGACAGCGCTTCCTACAGCATCTTCAGCACAGCCAGGCTGCCGCTGGCCCCGGGGGACGTTCACTCCCAGGTCATCTGCGAGGTGGCCCATGTGACCCTGCAGGGGGGCCCTCCTCTTCGTGGGGCTGCCAACTTGTCCGAGACCCTCCGAGGTAGATGCCCGTCACCCCCGGCCCAAGCCCAGCTCCGGCCCCCAAGCCTCCCAGCCTGCCCCTCCCCCACTCCGTGCTCCCATCCTTCCATCCCCTGGAACCTGCCTCCTGACAGACCCTCCCAACCACCGGGCACCCAGGGGTACCGTCACCTCCTCCTGTTTTAACGGCAGTTCGGGTGAACACCTACCGTGCTAGGTAGTTCGATTTACTTTCCCATAGCCACTCCAATTATTGAGCACCTACTGTAATCCAGTCACTGTGTGCTTGGTGATTTCATGGATTTTGCTAGTTATTCGATTCCAAATGTATGCTGGGGGCTCGATTTCACTCATCATTACCCTAATAGGAGCTACCAGTAGGTACCTTGAGCACCTACTGTGTACTGGGCACTGTGCTTAGGGATTTCACTCACATGCAAAGCCTACCCTCAGTGTTTGAGCACCAGCTGTATGCCTAGCACTGATCTGGGTGATTCCCTTGCTACGTGGGGGGAGCTAAGTTCTCGAGCCCCTCCCCGGTGATGTGTCTGTTCCATGAGGTCAGAGCTTCTGCTCTGTGCTGTTTCAGTTCCACCCACCTTGGAGGTTACCCAGCAACCCGTGACAGGGGACCAGGTGATGGTCATTTGCCAAGTGAAGAAGTTCTACCCCCAGCGCCTCCAGCTGACTTGGTTGGAGAACAACATATCCAAAACAGAAACTACCTTTAGCCTCATAGAGAACAAGGATGGGACCTTCAACTGGACGAGCTTGTTCCTGGTGAATTTATCTACCCACACAGAGGATGTGGTGCTCACCTGCCAGGTGCAGCATCATGGGCAGCAGGCAGTCACCAAAAGGCATATACTCAAGACCTCTGGCTACACCAAGGACCAGTGCACAGATGGAAACTCGAGTGAGCCTTGATGTCAACTAATCTGGCATTTAATTTTATATTTTCTTTTTTCATGGTAAAGTAGTTATTCATGCTCATTATAGAATAATCTAGAAGTCTATAGATACGAAGTAGAAATTTGCTGTGAGGTCCGGGACTTCCCCCAAAGCCCACATTCCAAGAATGACCACTGGTAAGAGTCTGGTACAGATCTCTTTAGATCTTTTGACATAACCACGCATTAGAGAAAGAAACAACAGAGGGAGGGAGATGATCTTGTTGCTAGGGTCTGCCTCCTGCTCCTTCACCTGACAGGGATTAAGTCACCATGCCAGGCCAGCCACCCCCTCCTCCCGATCTTTCTTACCCGCCTATTCTATATTCCTTCAGAACATTCTATTGTCACCCCAGCAAATGTCTGCATCCACCACTCTGAAATTCTGGAAGAAAGTCCAGAGGACCTGGAGTTTCCGGTTTTCTGTTTTTATAAAGAAATCTTTTTTAAGTTTATTGATTTATTTTCAGAGAGAGAGAGAGAGAGAGTCCCTGAGGACAGGGACCACCAGCCTGTAGAACAAACACGTATTAGATATAGCAACTGGTCATTGTCCCAAGGACCTACAGAGTCCCCCTTTTATGACCGAAGTATATCTCATTTCTCTCTCATGTAACATCAGGAGCAGGTGGAGCCAGGATTCAAGGAGTCTTTGCTCCAAAAGACCTTTCAAAGGCCCATGTTCCTTCTATATGCACTATGACATCACTGTCACTGCTGGGTCAACAATGGGTCACTGAGTGTCCATGTCTCCCAACTGGGAGAGTATAGATAGGAACAGGAAAACAAATAACTTCTTTCAAAACTAGAGGTATACAGAAGTTGCAGAATTGTGTCCACTAATGACTTAGTCATGGATGCACATCCAGTTGCAAATAGAGTCCATAATTATGTAGTCATGTGACTAATGACATTGGCTTTTCTACAAAACCAATATACCATTAGACACTTCATAAAATAATTTCCTACTATCATCTAAAATGGGGTCTATATTCGGATTTCCAAAAATTTCTTCTGTAACTTTATTTTGTGCACCTAGCTTGGTTTTAATTCATCTGTAAATGCTTGGAAGAACTTTCCTGTGAAACCACCTAGGCCTCCACAATTCTTTTTTTGACTTGAAAATAATTTGAATGGCTACTCAGATTCATCATTTTATATAGGATGCTTGGGGGCCCGCTGTGCTTTTGAGGAGTTTGGTCCATTTTCTCTGAGTTATCAAATTTCTTCCCACAGAGTTGCTCATAATATTACCTTGATAGCCTGTTGATGTCTGTAGGGTCTGTAGTGACATGCTGTTTCATTCTTGATATAATGTGTTATTTTTCATATTTTTCACTGTCAAAATTGCTAGAAGATTTTCAATTTTATTGGTCTTTTCAAAGAACCCACTTTTTAAAAAATTTTTTTATTTTTTAAAATTGACATCCAAGTTAGTTAGCATATAGCACAACACTGATTTCAGGAGTAGATTCCTTAGTGCCCCTTACCCATGTAGTCCATGACCCCTCCCACAACCCCTCCAGTAACCCTTAGTTTGTTCTCCATATTTATGAGTCTCTTCTGTTTTGTTCCTCTCACTGTTTTTACATTATTTTTGTTTCCCTTCCCTTATGTTCATCTCTTCTCTCTTAAAGTCCTCATATGAGTGAAGTCATATGATTTTTGTCTTTCTCTGACTAATTTCACTTAGCATAATACCCTCCAGTTCCATCCATGTAGTTGCAAATGGCAAGATTTCATTCTTTTTGATTGCCGAGTAATTCTCCATTGTATAGATATACCACATCTTCTTTATCCATTCATCCATCGATGGACATTTGGGCTCTTTCCATATTTTGGCTATTGTTGATAGTGCTGCTATAAACATGGGGGTGCATGTTGTCCCTTCGAAACAGCACATCTGTATCCCGTGGATAAATGCCTAGTAGTGCAATTGCTGGGTCGTAGGGTAGTTCTATTTTGAGTTTTTTGAGGAACCTCCATACTGTTTTCCAGAATGGCTGTACCAGTTTGCATTCCCACCAGCAGTGCAAAAGAGATCCTTTTTCTCTGCATCCTCGCCAACATCTGTTGTTGCTTGTGTTGTTAATGTTAGCCATTCTGAAAGGTGTGAGGTGGTATCTCATTGTGGTTTTGATTTGTATTTCCCTGATGAGGAGTGATGTGGAGGATTTTTTCATGTGTCGGTCAAAGAACCCACTTTTGTTTCAGTGATTTTCTCAATTGTTTCTGTTTGCAATTTCATTGCTTTTTCTCCTCTTTTTTTTTCCTTCACTTTCTTTGAGTTGATTTTGTTCCTCCTCATTTTTTGAAATTTGAACTGAGATTTTTTTTTGTCTAATTTAAATTCCAGTTAGTTAACATACAGTGTAATACTGGTTTCAGGAGTAAAATTCAGTGATTCATCACTTACATATAATACCGAGTGCTCAACACTGGTACCCTCCTTGATACACATCACTCTTCCAGCACATTCCCCACCTCCCTCCATCGACCCTTGGGTTATTCTCTACCATTAGGAGTCTCTTGTGGTTTGTTCCCTCTCTCTCTTTTCCCCTCTTCCCGTATGTGCATTTGTTTTGGTTCTTAAATTCCATGCGTGAGTGAAATCATATGGCCTTTGTCCTTCTCTGACTGACTTCTTTCCCTTAGCATAATACACTCCAGCTCCATCCATGTTGTTGCAAATGGCAAGATTTCTTTCTTTTTGATTGCTGAGTACTTTTCCACTGTGTATACATATGTATATATATACACACACACACACATATGTGTATATTTATATACATATATATATACATATATATACATATACATATACATACATATACACATATATACATATATATACATATACATACATATACATACATATACATATATATATATATATATATATTCCACGACTTTACTCATTCACCAGTCAATGGACATTTGGGCTCTTACCATTGTTTGGCTATTGTTGATAATGTTGCTATAAACATTGGGGTGCATGTATCCCTTTGAATCTGTATCTTAGGGTCCTCTGGGTAAGTACCTAGTAGTGCAATTGCTGGGTCATAGTATAGTTCTATTTTTAACTTTTTGAGGAACCTCCATACTGTTCTCCAGGGTGGCTGCACCAGTCTGCATTCCCACCAACAGTGCAAGAGCGTTCCCCGTTCTCCGAATCCCCGCCAACAACTGTTGTCACTTGTGTTAGCAATTCTGACAGAGTGAGGTAGCTTCTCGTTGGAGTTTTGATTTGTATTTCTCTGATGATGAGTGACGTTGAGCATCTTTTCATGTGTCTGTTAGTCATCTGGATGTCTTGTTTGGAAAAGTGTCTATTAGTGCCTTCTGCCCATTGTTGGTTTGTTTTTAATTCAAGTTAGTTAACATACAATGTAGTCTTGGCTTCAGGAGTAGAACCCAGTGATTCATCTCTTACAGATGACACCCAGTGCTTATCCCCAAAAGTTCTCTCCTTAATGCCCATTACCACTAGCTCATCCCCCCACCCACCTCCCCAACAGCAACCCTCAGTTTGTTCTATGTATTTAAAAGTCTCATTTGGTTCCCCCATTTCTTCACTGGATTGCTTCTTTGGAAACTGAGATTGATGCTAGACTTTTGAGTGTCACACCTTGGCCTGCTTCTGTTTCCAGGGATTCAGGCACGTGAAGCCAGGGTACCTAAGCTGTGTTCTTCCTCCAATCTGCTGACATTTAACTGCCTGCCTTCCTCCTCCACCTTTCAGAGTCCTCCTATGCTTGGACCTCATGCCATTTCCAGGGGTCAGGCATGCACTCAACCAGGAGACAAGTCCACAGCATCTCATCTTGACAAGCCTGGGTTTGGTTTTTAGACTTCTGTCTTACACTGGGGCACACACGAGGGCTGTTACTTCTGGTATTTCTAGCGTGCCTTAACTGGCAAGCTTGTTAGTGTGCTAAGGCTGCAAATAGGATTTTAAGGTTGGCTAAGCTGGCAGGCCAGAGCCAAGTGTAAGATGCTTCTGTGACCCTACGCACCAGGATGCCACTCCATGGACGTCCCAGGGCTCTGGCCACTGCCTTTCCGGGTCCAGTGCGTCTGATGTAAAGATACACATCTTTTGGTCAATGGTATTGAGGTGTTTTATGATAGTCCTAGCTTAATGGACCTCCTTTCTCTCAATATAGCATGACCACGTGTGTTGCTGAGGCCTGGGGTTGGCTGGCTCTGTTTGGACAGAGATTCTGAGTCCTCTGATCTTTCTGGGTCTTCTTCAGGATGCCAAGTTTGCCTGCCCCATTTTTCCATCTTCCTTCACCGCTCAATTATGACACAGCACCTCTTCCTTCTTGTTTGCTTTTCCCTCCTTGAAGTATCCATTTTAAATCATGCCTCTCCCTTTTACTCCCATCTGCCCTTTTGAATGTCCCTGTCTCCTGGGGCGCCTGGGTGGCTCAGTCGGTTAAGCGTCCGACTCTTCATTTCAGCTCAGGTTCATAATCTCACGGCTCATGGGTTCAAGCCCATATCGGCCTCAACGCTGGCAGTGCAGAGCTGGCTTGGGATTCTCTGTCTCCCTACTCTCTGCCCCTCCTCTGCTCGCTCTCTCTCTCTCTGTCTCTCAAAATGAATAAATATTTAAAAATAAATAAAATAAAACGCCCTGCCTCCTGATCTTAGGTTCCTACTGCTGTTGTGATAACTGGCACATGCTTAGTGACTTAAAACAACCCACATTCATTATCTTCCATTTCTAGTGTGGAATGTCTAAAATGGGTGGCTGGGCTGCGTTCCTTCTGGGGGCTCTCGGGGAGAGTCTGTGTCCTTGCTGTTCTAGCTCCTAGTGGCAGCTCCACTCCTTGGCCAAGGGCCCCGCATCCTCTGACCTCTGCTGTGGTCCTCACATGTCCTGCTCCCAATCTCTGCATGCCTCCTACGCTTGTAAGGGTTTCGGTAATTAAGTTGGCTCCACTCCAATAGTCCCAGATAATGACCCACTCAAGACGTTAGCTAATTACCACACAGTCGTTCTTGCCACGTAAGGTACCACATATTCACAGACTCTGGAGGTTCAGGGCCAACCCTTTTAAGTCAAGCACACTTTGAAACCCATTCCTAAGATCTGTGTCCTGATGGGCAGGACACATTAAAATATTTTCTGATTTCAGGGCGCCTGGGTGGCTCAGTCGGTTAAGCGTCTGACTTCGGCTCAGGTCATGATCTCACCGGCTTGTGGGTTCGAGCCCCACATCGGGCTCTGTGCTGGCAGCTCAGAGCCTGGAGCCTGCTTTGGGTTCTGGGTCTCCCTCTCTCTCTCTCTGCCCCTCCCCTGCTCACACTCTGTCTCTCTCAAAAATAAATAAACATTAAAAAAATTTCTAATTTCAGCTGGATTTAATATTGGCTGTGGTATTTCCATAACTCTCAGGCTCCTTGACTCGCTGCCCCTTGCTTCACCTGCCCTTTTCCTGTGGCTGGTGAGGGTAGGAGGACAGCGGTGTAAGTGACTGAGCTTTTGGATTTGGTGAATTTTCTCTTTTCTCTCCCAGAGATTTTGAAGGTTGGGCATTGTCTTCAAGGGCTATTGAGAACCAGATTTCCATAGAATTTACTGTCCTTTTATTCTTTTTCCTTTGGGTTTAGAAGTTCTATTTGGAGATGAGTAACTAAGGTGCTGCCTTGTCCTCAGCAGACACAAGTGCCCTGAGGGCTTTGAATGCCCTGTCTCCAAAGTCCCTATCCCACATCTCAGTATCTGTCTCCCATCGTTCCCCATCACGGCCCTGTTCTGGCAAAGCAGGTGCACTGAAGCTGAGAATCCAATCTTCTCTAGTGCCGATGCTCTTGTGGTGATGGTGGACCCAATTACGTCCTTAGCTTTTTTCTTCCCTCCGGCTCTAGGAGATGTGAGTCTACAATGTTGCCCGGATGTCCTCTTTCACACTTGACCTTTCAGGTGTGATTCACTGGTCTTAGTTTGCATCGTCTTTCTCTGAAAGGCATCAGCCCAGCAACACCCATCCAATCCCATAGTTCCTGTAATTCCCAACTCATTTCCAGATTGCCAGGGTACTCCCATCCTCTGCTCACATCATCCCAGGTCACCACTGTGAGGTTTTAGCAGTGACAATATCAGGGACAGCTGGGCCCTACCCCTGCCCCGCCACCCACCAGGCTGAGGACCTCTTGGCCAGTCAGCTGACTGAGACCCGGGTCTGTCTCTGCACCTTAGAGCTGGGTTTCCAGAACCTTCCCAGACAAACTCTGCAGGTCACCTGCCTTGGGAAGCAGCCTCTAAGATATACGAGAAGGGGGATAGCTCACTGTGGAGCGCTGCCCGATTCACATGCATGTGAGACAGGGAAGGAGGCAAGACTGGCAAAAGGAGATAGTGAACACAAGGCAGCACAGAAGAGTCATACTTGGACGAGCCGGATGCTATTTTTGACTTTTTAAAATGGAGCGGAGGGGCGAAACCTCTGTACCTGCTCTTCCTCCAGGCCTCTGCTGCAGGCTGCCCTCTAGAAGCAGGTGCAAACATGGGCAATGCACCTCTTTCAACTGAGTATAAGTGCAGAAGGCCACCCAGCTGGGACCTGCCATCCCCCAACACACCAAGGGTAAAAATGATGGGTCACCGCTCCTACCTCTAAGATTATTCCATATATTTCAAAAACTCATTTGAATTTTTTTTATTCTTTAATGTTTATTTATTGTTGAGAGAGAGACAGAGACAGAGAGAGAGAAAGAGAGAGCATGCACAAGTGAGGGAGAGGCAGAGAGAGAGGGAGACACAGAATCCGAAGCAGGCTCCAGGCTCTGAGCTGTCAGCACAGAGCCCGACGCAGGGATCAAACCCACAAACCATGAGATCATAACCTGAGCAGAAGTCACATGCTTAACCAACTGAGCTACCCTGGCTCCCCTTAACTTGAATTTCTTGATGCAAATCTAAGAGCAAAACCAGTCATTATAAAAAGGCAAAGAATCTGCAGCTATGCATCCAGATACAATGATCTATGTCCAACAGAAAGATATCCTACCTGATGCTGGCACTGGGGTCCAGGTGGGCTGGATGGTGTTTGAAAGCCCTCCTGAGAGTCTCCTTGCCTCCCTCAGGTGTTGTCCAGCCAGCAGGTCTCGTGAGGTCAGGGCACTCTGAGAGCTCCCTCAGCACGTGAGAACATCGAGGCCTGAGTGTGGAACAAGCTGGGCAGACTTGCACCTCGGTCACCACGACACTGTCCTCACTGTACTCGAGGCTGGGCTGATATTCGTTTCTATGACCCTGAAAGGTTGAACGCGTCCTGGTCCAAAGACAAGGTCGCAGATCCATCCTACGGGACAGCAGTGAATGATTTCCCACTCATCCGATGACCCTCCGTAAACTATGAGCCTGTTCCCTTCTCAGAAAGAGAGCGTCAGACATGCCCCATTGGGTGTGGGGACAAGTCAGTAAAGCCCACTTGCGTGTTGTGGAGTTCTCTTTGTCTCCACCCCTTCCCTCAGGAAGGACACCCGGTAGCCTGAGAGGGGGTGAGCGAGATGAGGTACTTCTTATTCTGAATTCTGCCTCGAGCTTCTCCCAGGGGAAATTCATGAGCTTCAGAGCATTGATGGGACCAGGTCTCCTCAGATGGAGTAAGTGGAGGCCCCTGGGAGTGGACTCCTGGATCCCTCTCTGATGCTGCCTCCTGTCCCTTCATTTCCAGATCGAGAACTGTCCACTCCACTCCTGGTGGCTCTCTTCCTGGGCCCCAAGCTGCTGCTGCTCGTCTCTGTCTCTGCCATCTATGGCCACAGGAAGCAATGGATTCACTGGTGAGATATGGACAAGGAGGGCAGGGCCAGGTCAGTCCCAGAAGGAGCCAGGTCAGTGGAAGGGGCAGCCCACAGGTCACACAGGGTCAGCGCCCACCTGGGATAAAGAGCAGATGATACACCTTTCTCAAAACCCTCAGGAACTTCGGGGATCCCTCTGGGAGGTTCCCAACTCCCAGAAAGTGTGTGGGGTCCTGCAGGAAGTGGGGGAGGGGGTTCAAGGGCTGTCAAAAGATATGCACAGAGTCTTAGGGCTTCTGGTAAGGAAGTGGGCAGAGAGGCTGAATGAGGGCCACCTGGGTGGGATGATCCCTTGGAGAGCATCTCTCGAGTATTTGGGCACTAGAAGTCCACAGGAATGCTGTGGAATGCTGACGGGTGCCCTCTGGCCGCTCTGAGGACAGCTCCCGCTCTGACCCTCCGTGGGACAGACTGGAGAGGATGGGGAAGGGCGATCAGGACCTAGGGAGGAAGGCTGAGGAGGCACAGTCCATGTCAGGGACCGCCTGTCCTCTCACTACAGGTGACCCAGGAGGAAAACAGCACCGAGGACATAGAAGACACGTGGAGAACTTTTCTGGAATGATGAGCAGATAATCAAATGTGAACATGGGTCCACGGCTCCTTCCTTCCTCCCCTGCTACATGCCATCCTCAGTCTCTGCTGCCTCCTTCCTTCCCTGAGGGGCCCAGCCTAAGACAAGGAACAACAAGAAGCTTCCACAACCCTGCCCCAGATGCCTGCTTCCCCAGAGACCCACCTGCCCACAGTTCCTGCTGCTCCTCTCCCAGTCCTTGATGCCCCCAGAGCTGGTCTTCATACCTGGTCCTGAGCAGGGGCCATGGGAACGTGCTCTGGAAACTGACAGACGGGTATCTTCCTAGAATGTGAGAAACAAGTCACGTGTACGTGTACCAGGCTATCTCTCATCCATTTCCTGGGGACCGTGGCCATTAAGTACACACTTAAGGCCGTGCTCTCATGGGCCATTCCTGCCAACCCCCAGACTCGCCAGCCTCAGTGAGGTTCTCCAATGCCTCCTGAATGCAAACGAATCCCATCCTGGGTGGAAAAGAGAAATGATTCTCCTTCCCCTTTGCCTACATGTCCTTCTACTCAAAGTAGAGAGAAGTTTCCTTCCTCTCCCTGTGACGGGGACACCAGCTCCCCACTCAGCTTCATCTTTCCTGATCGTGTATAGGTGCTGGCAGTCCAGAAACCTGGACCCTTCCCTGGTTTCCTTCTTTATACCCCGTGTTCAATTCTGCCTTCATAATGCTATGTCCAGTGGTGAGATGGTAAATGTTCAACAATCCATGCTCAGAAAGAAAAAGAAGCCTGATTTGTAGTGCTTGTCCACTTCTGCGGTGACTACAGTCCCAATGCGGCCAATTTCAAGCTGCCAACAGTGGAACAACTAGCTTGCAAAATTCTTGGAAAGCTCTCAGGAGCGAGGGCAAGCCTCCTCCCGCCCACCAGGGAGCTCCACCCAGCACCTGCACACTGCTCGCTCCCGGGCTGCCCCCTGGTCCCGGCCACCAGCATCCCTTCCTGGACCATTGCCACGTCCCTAACAGACTCTCCGGGTTCCGCCAGTGATCCTATGGAAATGGAGGTCAAATTGTCTCCCTTCTGTGCACGGCTCAGTCTCTCCCCCTTTCAAGCTCTGCTGATATGTCCCTTTACGAGAAGCACCTTCCAAAAGCCACCCCATGTAAAATACCAATTCCACTCTCACTCTGTGTTTTCACAGCTCATACCCAAACTGAGCTGTTTCCCTAAAACTTACGATCAGCTGACACGATAAACAAGGCAGTGCTCGCTCTGCACGGTGATGCAGGACCCAAGCAATGACGGCACAGCAGAAACCACGCGAAGCGATCTCAATAATCACTGGGAAGCATAACAATTTTCTGTGCCCTTGAAAAACTTTTTTCAACACATCGGATGCCCACCAACTGTCAGTTAGGAATGTATCGGGACATAAAAAAACAGTGAAACTATTATTCATCTGGTATACGGGCTTTTGAAATATTAGAAACGTTGAAAAGGGAAGAGTTTTATTTGTTTGCAAAGACTTATCAAGAGTAGTTTGCAGAGGGCCTGCCTTCCTCTGACGGCACAGTTTCCCATATAGAGCAAGCGTCTGGATTATCTCCCTCCTTTCTCACTTGGGATCAGCTTCCAACACTCCACCCTTGGCACTTCCGATGCTGTGAAATCTTTACAACATTAATGTGAATATTTGCTGGCATCACTTCGTCCGGGACATTGTCACCCTACCTTCCTCCCCCACTTTCCTCAGCGACGTGGTAAGTTTATCCTCACTCTCCTCCTCTGGCTGCATATCTGGATGCTTGGGAACAGTATCCCGGGCCGCATTCCCATGAGGGTCTCTGTGCCTTCATGAACCCCACTCCCATTGGGTTTGAACTTCCCCTCCAACCCTCTCGTTTCTCCACTGCACTGTCTGCCTTGGGCCCATTCCCTTTTTGCCATCACTCACTTTTGCACAATGTCACCCAGGTTCATCGCCGGGAGACCAGGAGACAACACGACCACCTGCTCTGCTGCTGTGGTAAACCGAGTGACAGAGTCACAGTGATCAACCCCTGTGGGCTTTGAAAGACGTGATGCTGACTTACCGTAATGTGCATCTGTTAGTTACGTAGGGACCTGCGGCTAAAGAAGACCCGGCGAGAATGTTTATACTTCATGCAATTGTCCGTGGTAAATTCCCTGGGGTAAATAAAACTGGAAGCGTGTGTCGAAGGACTGGCTGACATTTGTGCACATCGACACCATACGAAGCGAGAACTGCCTCCGTGTGTTCGTCTCTTCCGCAAGGAGGACGTCGACTCTGACAGAGAAGGGCCTCTGTGTCCTCAGTTCCCAGAACAACGACCGCCACGTCTTAAGCCATCGCATTACAAAATAAATAAATTAGTGACTACTTCACGGAGGACCTCACTTTCTACTAGATGTCAGATTTTAAAATGAAATTGTTCTTTATTGAATCAGCTGGTGCACGTATCCAAAACCATTCTGTTAAACGCTGCTCTGTCTTCTTTGTGTTTTAATATTATATCATAACATCCTCCAGGAGGCAAGCGAGCGGATTTTCAGGAAACAAAACAGTAAAGCACAGGAACCACCGGGAAGAGCCCCCAGGGGCCAAAGCTGCAAGAGTCTGAGCAAAAAATAAGTAAAGTCGTACCTGGTTCCGGTGTGGCCTGAATGTTGGTGTCCCCATAAAATTCGCATGTTAGAATCCCTCTGGTCCACGTGATGGTGTTAGAAGGGGGGGGGGGGGGACTCTTGAAAGTGAGTAGGTCATGAGTGTTCCACCCTCATGAATGGGATCAGTCTTATAAAAGAGACCCCCCCCCCGCCCCGCCCCAGAGCTCCCGAGACCCTTCTTCCCTGTGAGGCCACAATGAGAAATTCTATAGCGGTCCCTCTCCCAATCATGCTGATCTCAGACTCCAGCCTCCACAAGCGTGAGCGAGATGTTTCTTTTGTTCAGCAGCCACCCAGGCTGGGATGTTTTGCTACAGCTGCCTCAATAGACCATGACTGATAAGGCCAATGTAAAATAAATATCAATGAGTCCATATTGATATAAACAAATAACCGCACACACTAATAAATGGAGGGAAAGAAAACATATCCTGGGCAGAAAAGTCCCAGATAATTTACAAAGATACTTCACTCTAGGGTGAGAAAGCCTAACTCCCCATTCCTGAAGTGTGGGCTGTTTGTGGTGACTCCCTTCCAAAGAGGACAGAATGGAAGGAGGAAAAAGGAGTAACTACAGTGGAGACAGTTGACAAAGTTCAGTCAGGTGATCACGATCTCCCCAACAGTCATACACCATTGGTGACACTGTGCACCCTGGATGTAATGTGATGAAAATGGCATTTTTCTTCTGTGACCTTCCTCCCCAAACCCATCACCCCCGGCTGATTATGAGAAAAGTATCGGACAAACGGCAAAGAGGGACATTCCCGAGCGGCGCTCCTAAAAACTGTCAGACCATCATGAACAAGCAAAGTCTAAGAGGCGGTCCCAGCTAAGAGGAGCCTAAAAAGACATGACAAGACAGTGTAATGTGGGATGCTGCATGGATACATGGTTAAAAACTAAGGAAATCTCCTCCGGACTGAATGTCTGTGTGTCTCCAAAGTTCACGTGTTGACATTTAATCCCCAGTGCGATTGGATACGGAGGTGGGTCTTTGAAAAGTTAATTGGGTCCTGAGTGTAGAGTCCTCATGAATGAGATCGGTGCCCTTATGAAAAATACCAGATGGACAGCTCCCCCGGTGCACCCTGTGAGAATACAAGTAGTGGGCACTCTACAAACGGAAAGAGTGTTCTACAAACGTAAAGAGTGTTCTAATCACAGCATAATATCCTAGCACCCTGATCTCAACTTCCAGCCTCCAGAATTGTGAGAAATAATTTCCTGTTATTCAAGGCATCCAGATTATGGCGTTTTCTTATAGTGGCCCAAGCTAAGGCAAAATCTAAATAAACTATGGACTTTCTTTAATAATAACGTACCAATATTGGGGTTCATTAATTTTAACGTATCCACCACACTACTGTGAGAAGTGAATAAGGGGGAAACGGTGGGCAGCTGTGCCTGGAAACGCTGTATGATTGTCACAAGTTTCTCCAAATTTCAAAACTGAAGTCCATTAAAAAAAAAAATCCCAAGGGGCACCTGGGTGGCTCAGTCGGCTGGGTGTCCGACTTCGGCTCAGGTCACCATCTCACGGTGCGTGAGTTCGAGCCCCACCTGTGCTGACACCTCAGAGCCTGGAGCCTGCTTCGGATTCTGTGTCTCCCTCTCTCTCTGCACCTGGGCCCCCTTGTGCTCTGTCTCTGTCTCTGTCTCTCTCTCTTAAAAATAAATAAACATTTAAAAAAAAATCTCAACATCTTGTCTTCAACTTGATCTCTGCCTCTTGCAGGCCCTTGGGGGACACTGGAAAGATGTAAGGGGTGGGGAGATTTTTCATTCAGGCAAGAGATGATGATGGACATGGAGAAATAGATTCAACAGGTATTTAGGAGGTAAAACAGGGCCTGTAGCAGGCAGACAAGAGTGGACAAGTGAGGGTGTAGAACATGGGTCCCTTTTTGGTTTGACCAAATGGGTAGAGGATGTGCCACGTACCGAACAGGATGGAAGGGGATAAGAGAACACCTGAGTTGGGACTAGGAACTCAGTTTTGAATCCTTGAGCTCTACAAATGAAAATTTCAACGTCAAAGGATGTATAGGTTGAGCCACCAAGAAGTGGATTCAGGATTGGGAGCTTGACTGCATCTGGTTGCAAATCCAGGGCTCTTGACCTTCAAGGCACTAAAAATCCCCGTCTCTGAAGAGTTTAGAGTCTGCTGTAAAGTATGAAGTCCACCAGAGGTGAACAAAAGGGTAAGAGGCTGGAGACTGAAGGAAAGATCCCGTTAATCCCTCAGCAGGAACCGTGGATGGCCTCCCAGCATGGAATTCATCTTTCCAGAACAAGGTGACGCAATGGTGACATCACAAAGGGAGGGGGAGTCTTGTCATCTCGTACAGGACGTTCAGCCCGCTCTGCATTCTCCTCTTGTTCTAACACCTCTCTTGGCCTTAACATCCTGTTGATCCCGAAGAGGAGGTGGGGCTCCCAAGGAAGCAGTAGTGAAATAGCGCTAGCCGTCAGCATGTGACTACGGATTCCTGGACATTAAAGGGTCAACGGTGGAGCGTGGGCTGAGAGTCCCTGGAGACAACCTGTGTGCTTGGGTAGAGCGCAATCCAGTGGTGAGAGAGAAGGAAGCAAACGTGCTGGGTCCTCTCTTTCTGAGAGTGTTTCTTGTGTCCCTCCACTCCTTTCTTCCAGAACCGGCCCAAGACCCAACACAGACAGCAGGACAGCCCTCCGCTGCCCAGGTATGCGTCTAGGTGTGTTGCTTTCCCTCTTGCAGAGTATCGCCCCAGCCCATCTCCCCTGTGACTCCCTCCATCTTCTAAAGCACACATCTTCACAATCTCCAAAACTCTAACCTCTTTCCCACACTGTATCTCTGGGATCTGTAAACTGGCAGGTGGGCAGGTTGGCGAGAACCTCAGATGGGACGAGGCTCAGGAATGAGCACAAGCCTGTGGGTGTCAGGCCCTTAACTCTGGGAACCCCAAGCATTTCCAGCAGCAACTTCTCAGCTTACAGCCACCTTGTCTGTTCAGCTGATCATCTAAAAAGTGTTACAGTCCCATGGTCTTTCCTCTCATCACAATCCCCTTCCTCTGACATCATGGAAGCAGGGAGTGTCTTCTCTCCTCAGAGCACAGAGTCCCGGACCTCTCCAGGACAATACTCAAGACAGAGAAGGCTCCAGGGGCCACGACAATGCCTGTCCTTTCCTCCCTACACTGCCCAACTCTGCCATCCCTGCTGCTGACTCTGCTTCTGGGATTCACAGGTGAGTGGGGCCTCGGGTGTGTTTTGTGGGGGGCTCCCCTATGCCTGTTTACTGTGTTCTCCTCACCTATTACCCTAGAATTTCTTGGGGGAGGGTTTTTCTGTCCCAGCCAGAATTTATAGAACTAGACTGGAATGGCTCCCAGCTCACAACATCTCCCAGTGGTCATGTCTGTTCCACACCCTTTTGTTCAGGTAATGGATACACCCCCCACGGTCACAGGGCTCAGCACAGCACACCTGAGAGTTCTCATCCCTTAGCCCCTAGGATCAGAGAACCTGAGTTTTACACTTATCACCCCTACACAGATGCTACCTCTCAATGGAAAAAAAAAAAAAAAAACGTGTTGGAAAACATGAAATTATAAAGCAAGGAAAGAAAGCACGGTGCTTCCATCCAAAGATAATCACCTTTAAAATTTTGCAGAGGTGTGCGTGCTCATAGAATTTAGCCAGAAGTGGTCACTAGAGGTCTGTCTGGGTCACTGATGGAAGCTGAACGTTGCAGCGTCAACAACAGGACTGGCAGGTCTCCTCTGCTTGCTGAAAAAGCCAAGCAAGCATGTGGAGTCTCTTCCCCAAGGCCATTGGTTCATCTTAGCAGAGGTTTCAGTCCCAGTGCCAGAGCACATGGCTTTAGAGGTGCACATCAGATGAAAGAGGAAGCCAAAACCATTATCTGAGTCTAAGGAAGAGGAAGAAAGCTTGGATAGGAAAGAGTAATGTATAGGAGACACCCGGGCCCACTGGAGAATGTCAGCAAACATCTCAAGAGAAATTAACACCAATTTTGTACAACGTCTTCCAGAAAAAAGAAGAGGAGGAAACACTTCCCTACTCATTTGATGAGGTTATTATTATCTTGATAGCAAAACCGGATAGACTTTACATAAAATAGAAAACTACAGACCAATATCCCTCATGAATCTAAAGGCAAGAATCCTCAACAAAGTGTCGGCATATAGAATTTCACAATGTGCAGAGTTATATGCCATGCGTAAGTAGGATTTATTCGAGGCATGCAAAGCTGCTTCAACTTTTGAAAATCAGTCATTGTAATCCATCAGATCAAAGGGTTAAGGGAGAAAAACTGCATAACGGTATCACTTGATGCAGAGGAAGCATTTGACAAATCCAAAATCCGTTCATGATGAAACCTCTCGGCAAGCCATAAATAGCAGGGAACTTCCTCTATGTGATAAAGAACATCTACAAAAAGTCTCACAGTTATCATTATACTTAATGGTGAAAGACACTCTATGTATTTCCTAAGACAAGGACTGAGGCAAGGGTGTCCATTCTCACAACTCTTGTTCAAAATAGTCCTGGAAGCTGTAGCAGAAAGAGGGACAGGAAGAAAGGAAGGGAAGAGAAGGAAGGGAAAGGAAAAGAGTGTAAATTGAAAAGGAAAGAATAAAACCTCCTTGTTTACAGATGACATGATTGTCTACATAGAAAATCCCAAAAGGATCTCCTAAAAAAAAATAAATAAAACAGCAAAAAACTCAGGATAATAAGCAAGTTCAACAAGGAAACGAGATCAACGCACAAAAGTCAGTGTATTTCCATAGACTAAAAACACACGTGACCATTTATATTAGCACCCAAAAAAGAGAAATACTTAGGTATAAATCTCATATAATATATACAAGATCTAGGGGCGTCTGGGTGACTCAGTCGGTTGGGCATCTGACTTCGGCTCAGGTCATGATCTCACAGCTTGTGAGTCCGGGCCCCACCTCAGGCTCTGTGCTGACAGCCCACAGCCTGGAGCCTGCTTCAGACTCTGTGTCTCCCTCTCTCTCTGCCCCTCCCCCGCTCATGCTCTGTCTCTCTCTCCTTCAAAACTAAACACTAAAAAAATTAAAATATATATATATATACACACACAAGATCTATATAAAGAAAGCTAGAGAACTGAACAAAGCAATCAAGAAAAAACAGAGATACATTCCATGTTCATGGATAGGAAGACTCAATATTGCCAAGATGTCAGTTCTTCCCAATTTGATCTATGGATAAATGCAATTCCAATCAAAATACCAGCAAAGTACAGATATTGACAAACTGACTCTGAAGTGTATATGGAGAGGTTAAAGATCCAGAATAGCCAACTCAACGTTGGAGAACAAGTCAGAGGACTGACACCATTTGACTACAAGACGTACTAGAAAGTTCCAGTAATAGAAACAGTGGCATTGGTGAGAGAATAGACACACAAATCAATGCAATAGAATAGGAAGTCCAGAAATAAACTCACATAAATACAGCCAACTGATCTTTTGGAAAGGAGCAAAGATAATCTTTTCAACAAATGTTGCTATAACAATTGGAGATCTGCACATCCACGTGCAAAAAAAAAAAAAAATTCTAGACACAGACCTAACAGGCTTCATAAAAATAATGTAAAACACAAAACTATAAAATTCCTAGAAGATATCCTAGAAGAAAATCTAGATGATCTTTGATATGGAAATGACTTTCATTTATAAACAGAGTTCGTATTTTAAAGCAGTTTTAAGTTCACACCAAAATGGAGAAGAAGGGGCAGAGATTTCCCTTACTATTCCCTGCCCCCACACATCACAGCCTCCCCCATTATCAATATCCTCCACCAGAGTGGTGCGTATATTACAAACAATGAACCTACACTGATGTCATTAACACCCAAAGACCATAGCACACATTATGGTTCACTCTTAGTATTGTATAGTCTATGGGTTTGGACAAATGTATAGTGAGATCCGCCTTTGTAGTATTTTACGGAATAGTTTCGCTACCCTAAAAACCCTCTGTGCTCTGCCTATTTACCTCTTTCCACCCTAACCCCTGACAATCACTGATGTATTTACAGTCTCTATAGTTCGGCCTTTTCCAGAATGTCATACAGATGGAATCGTGTAGTATGCAGGATTTTCCTGCATTAATGATAAGCTTTTAAGGTCCTTTCACATCTTTTCAGGGCTTGCTTGAAAGCTCATTTCTTTTTAGCACTGGATGATATTCCACTGTCTGGATGTACCACAATTTCCTTATCCATTCAACTACCGAAGGTCATCCTGGTTGCTTTCAAGCTTGGCAATTATAAATAAAGCTGCTATAAACTATGAGATGGAATCTGTTCCCGGCCTCACTCCTAACCTCTGGTAGCCTCAGATGGTCCTCAGAGGGTACATGGCATTCTCCCTGTGACTTCACACCATCTTCCCTCTGGGCATGACAGATAAGCTAAGCTGCACTTCAACTCCTGGATCACATAAGCTATGAAACCGTATGTATGTTCTTAAACAGCTAAGTTTGGGTCATTTGCTTTTCAGCAGGTTCCCTTGTTTATTAGAGCCTACTATGCTCCAGCCCATCCTCATATCGTGATGCAGAAAAGAAGGTATCTGCCCCCTTTCTGTGCATTGGTCCCCTTTCCCTCATCCCATATGGCAACCCAATTTGTAATTGTCATACTTTGGTGCCAGCTGAAAGAGTGTGTAATGAGACTCCACCTTGACCTAGAACCAGACACTCAGAACATCTTGGGCCAAGACAAAGAACACGAGAAATGATGCAAAGTTTCTTTCCAGGAACTGCAGGTGAAGAGTTCCAGGTGAACCAGCCTGAGGGTTCAGTGTCAGTCAGAGCTGGAGACATCGTTACACTGGCCTGCAACGTGTCTGCTCACTCCCCAGCAGGGCCTGTCTTGTGGTTCAGGAAGGATGGGCCCGAACAACAATTAATCTACAGTTTCAATGGCAGCCACTTCCCCCGAGTAAACCAAGTGGAAAACACAGAGATCAATCAAACAGACTATTCCATCCGCATCAGTGATGTGTCACCCAAGGACACGGGCACCTATTACTGTGTGAAGTTAACAATAGGGCATCCTGACATGGCGTACGTATCTGGTTCAGGCACCTACGTGTCTGTGAATGGTGAGTACAGGTCTGACGATTTCCATCCCCTTGGTTTGTAAAACTAAATTCTCCAAAATCTGAAACATGTACCAAATCATCACGACACACTGGATACTGTGTCCCTTCATCCACAAACAACCCTGCAGGCCGGGATTCTATACATGGCTCTTCTGTCAGTCTGGGACCCTGAGCCCACTATTGAATCAAGCCTTGTTACAGACCAGGTCCTTCTCTGATGACCCAACCACTAAAACCCGAACACAGAGATACTCCAAAATAAAAAGATGTTCAGTAGGTAAAATGCAACTACATGTGTGTACCTCATGGTCCAAAAACTTGGTAAAATGGGCCTAGAAGTCTGAGTGCCCTTTCTGAGGTTTAGGGACAAACTTGAGCTCAAGAATATGCATTGTGTCTCTTGTGGCCTATATCCTGTGGCTTCTGGGGAACCTAGGGACCAATAGGAGTGTCCTTGTGTTGTCACCCACTCCCAGGTCTTGTTTGGAAAAGCTGTCCTGGAGGGGTTGACTCACTCTCCTCACACTTGATCCTTCCCTGGTCTGCCCTGGGCTACCCTCAGCTCTGCTGTTCTCTGATTCTCTGAGGACAACCAGTATTTCCTGCTTCTTCCTACGCTCTGAGTTACTTCCATTAAATACAGTGAGATTAGGGTATCCATCTGTTCTGCTGGGAAAACCAGTCTTCCCCAGTCATGTTCTCCTCAAGTCCACCCACGTTCTAGGCCATCCAACTGGCCATGGAACATTTACACATTTCCCTCAAGCTAGAAAATGTGAGTGTAGGCAGCCTACCTGCCATTCTCTCCCAGCCTCCCCAGCCAGGAGTTCCCTTGTCTCTCTAACCTGCACCTCACCCCATCAGTGACATTGATGGTTTGCCAACCTGAAAGGAGAGATATTACCAGGACCTGACACAGCACGTGGTAGGGATGTTGGTGGCAGTGGGTGTCGGGGGTCAGTCGTGGACCCTTCAAAAATTGACAAGGTCCCTTGAGGCTCTACTCTCTTTTGTTGGGAAGAGGAAACTGTCTCTCTTTCCTATCTTGAGAGATAAACAGAGGAACCACACCCTGCCTGCATGCACATATAGTAATCCTAAATGCCCCCCCCCCACTTCTTTAGGTTTACTCTCTCTCGACTTCCCCTTTCTCCATACCTGTCAGCACTAATAGCTCCACAAATTCTGTGGCTGCTCACCCTTCAGAAAAGAGATGAAGGTCAATCCCAAACTCACTGTAAGTATGAGGTGGGCAGAGAGTACTTGGACCCATCTCCAAATGTACTGAGTGATCTTTGGCATTTAGATGGGGGAGGGACTAGTCTCTCTCCATGAACCCTAACAATTCATAATCCCAGCCCTCTTCCTCCCTGTCTTCTTACCTTGGTTAGGGGCTGAGACGTGGAACTGGGGAGGTGACACATCTGATCCCCTGCACTGACCCCCCCCTCAGTCGGTGAGGTCAGGAGCTTCCACCACTTGCAGAGGCCCCTCTAAACTCAGCGTGTGCGTGCTCCCATGTGGCATTAAAAGAACTAAGTAATGAATTGAGGTCCGACCATGATCTGGATCCAAGTTCTCTCCCATCCTCTCTAGGTCAGAGCATGGGAAGTAAGAAATGATTTTGAGTTTCTTTGCAGGAGCCTCACATGAGCTATTCCAGGTGCAACAAGCTGAGATGACACAGACTGTATCGACCGGAGACACAGTCACCTTGAGTTGCAGGGTACCAGATTCGTTCCCCAAAGGACCTGTCTTATGGTTCAAGGGAACTGGGCCACACCGGGAATTAATCTACAATTTCAAAGGAGGCATCTTTCCCAGAGTAAAAGAAATCAGACGCACCACCAAAGCTGGCAACACAGACTTTTCCATCCACATCCGTGAAATCTCTCTTGCAGACGCCGGCACCTACTACTGCGTGAAGTTCAAGGAGGGGCAACCTGACCTGGAGTTCCAGTCAGGTCCAGGCACTGAGGTGTTTGTGACTAGTAAGTTTGTCTCTTCCTTCCCCTGTTATGGGCTGCTATCTCAGTTAACCGAGTCCTCTACTCATTGAACAACTAGATTATGCTAAATATTATTGAGCATGACTCCCTACCAGTGATTAACTCAAATATGAGACTGTCTTAAGCCAGTTTGTGTCCCTAAAAGAAAAGAACAGGCTTGCAGAGAAATCTGGGAAACTAATGCAATTCTCTCCCCTGTTGGCTAGGAACAAGCAGTCATAGTGCCCCAGGTGCTCCTGAGAGACATCTTATGACCATGAGGGGAACCAAGTTGAGGAAAAATCTGCTCTAGAGAAGTGCAAAGATACAAAGAATGTGGGTTGACGACATTGCACCGCCATATTGTTCCTGGTTCCAACCCCACTTCTGGACCTCCAGTTATGGGAGAGAAAACATCTCCTTGTTAAGCCAGTTTGCTGAAAGTTACCACTGTCCTAAGGGATGCCAGGTGATAAAGTTCCCACATCCACGGAGCACTAAAGTACGATTTCAAATCATGGTTTTTTTCTGTTCCTAAAGCCTTTTTAATTTTATTTTTCTATTTTGTGATAATCTCTGAACTCTGAGTAATACCCAGCCTGAGAAATGATTATATTGGTGATACTACAATACTACTATTTTGGGGGCATCTACTATATACCAAGGATCTACCTTTCCCATACTACTGTCTTCACCTACATAGCAACTTGAGTAGAAGAGGGATTGTCCTTTTTGTACTAATGTGAAAACTGGGGCTCAAGAGGAATCAGGGGTACAGAGAGTAGGAGAAAGAGGTGAGGTTGGTCTGGGCTCTCTCTCTTCACTTTACCTATTAGTGAAGAGCCTTTCATTACAAGAAATAAGAACCCAAAATATTGGTTTAAAGTGATCCAGTAGCTGAGAAGGATTCTAGGTTCCTCCCGGCATCCAAGGCAGAGCTTTAGGACTAAGGACTCAGGGCCACCAAGACTCTTATTCTTTTAAATTCTCTCATCTCTATTCATCTCTGCCTGGCTTTGTCTCTCCTGATGTACACAGGCCTTATCTGTATAATGGAAGGGATAAGGGATAAGTATCTGTATAACGGAAGGGATAAGGGATAAATGTTGACATTCATTACATCATCTCAGTGGCCAGGATGGGAAGAGAGCTTCTTCTTCCCAGCTTCCACAAATGAATCCCAGAGAATCATTTGAACTTGCCTTTCCTGTGCCCTTCACTTACCCATTATTACAAAGGAAAGAAGGTGCTAGGTAGGGAATCCATCAACCCAACCCAATGAAATGAATGTCCAACAGACGACATGTGTCCCCACCAAGGTCCAAACCCGTCGTGTAACATATTAAGAAGTTGAGACCCAGAGATTGGGCTTGCCTAAAGTCACAACGGTTAACAGAACTCTGATCTCTTAGTCCCATAATCCTTGGGTTTATGACTTTATCTTCTTCCTAATAAGAAGATTCGAGTTAGAGTGGGGATGTGGATGTGCATAAAGATAATTTACCAAAAAAATACTGTGAATGAGTTCAATCTCCCTGTTAAAAGCCAGAGAGTCAGAAATGTATTTATACCATTTCTACATAATAAATAAAAAGCATATATACATACAGTTTTGAAATACTGAGCTGAGTATAAGTTTGCTGTAGTTGTTATAACTAATTGTCACAAACTTCGGGGTTTAATACAGAAATAGTCCTATGTGAGTGGTATGACAGTGTGAGGAGCTCTGTGCCTCTACTCCCAGAAAAAAAATTTTGGTGAAAAGAAATTGTTTTTAATCATTTAAAGTAGTGACATCAGCAAGATGAGCAGACTAGGAAGTCCCCAAGCCTTCCTCTCCCAAGGAGACAACCAAACAACAACCCTCTATGGACCAGAATACCTTTGTAAGAATGTTAGAAATCAGCTGAGAAGCAGCAGCCCCCAGACCAATGGAAAACCAGGAAGGGATTCCAATGAAAGCTGTAGTAAAGCTTGCGATGTTTTGGATACTCATACCCCACTCCCAACCTGGTATAGGGCACAGTTAAGGAGGAAACCTCCCATACATGTTTCACCCTCAGGATGGAAACAGAACAGATCATACATCAAACACTCTGGATTGTCTGGGGGCTGCCTGAGGGGATGGTTTCTGTCTCATCTGATTCAGTGCACTAAAAGGAACAGCAGTGCAGGTTAGAAGTGCTGAAAACAGAGACCATCAAAATGGCTTATTAGAGCTACACACGTTATCCAGCTCCACAAGAAGACACCAGGGAGAATAAGAGACTGTGATCTCTCAGGAAGAAAAGGCAAGCTGCTTAGAGAATTTCAGGCAGCTAAAAAACCATACACAAGCCCAGAGAAGTTACATCCCCAGAAAACATTTGAAAGGTCCCAGAACTTCTTGCCAGGCTGACTGAGGAAGTAAGCCAGTCCATAAAACGGTGGTTATCTTAGTCCATTCAGGCTGCTGTAACAAAATACTAGACTGGGTAGCTTATAAATAATAGAAATTTGTTCCCTACAGTTCTGGAGGCTGGAAATCCAAGATTATGGCACTAGCATGGTCAGGTGAGACTCATTGTGGCTTAACATGGTAAAAGGGGCTAGGGACCTCTGTGGGGTCTCTTTTATAAGGCACTAATCTCATTCATAAAGCATCCACTCTCATGACCTAAGCACCTCCTGAAAGCTCCACCTACTAATACCATCACCTTTGGGGAGTAGAATTTCAACATATGAATTTGGGGGAGGATGCAAACATGGTTTTTTCAAATGCCCAAATCCCAAAAAAAGAGCAAAAAGCCACACAAAGAACCAGGAAAACATGGCCCAATGAAATGAAAAACATAAAACTCCAGAAGCCAACCCCTTTAAGAAACTCAGATGGCTGGACTTCCTGCCAAATAACTCAAAACAACTATGTTAAAGGTACTCAATATACTAAAAGAGAACATGGATAACCAATGAAATTAAATCAAGAAAACAACATATGAAAAAAAGAAAACAACATATGAACAAAATGAGAATATCAACAACAACAACAACAACAACAACAACAACAACAAAAACTGTAATAAAGAACCTAACAAATTCTGGACCTGAAAAATACAATAGTGAATTGAATATTTACCAGAGGGGTTAAACAGCAGACTTGATGAGGTAGGAGAAAGAACCAGAGAACCTGAACACAATTCACTTGAAATCACTGAGTCACAGAAGACAAAAGAGTTAAGAAAGTGAAGACAACCTAAAACATTTATGTTACCATCAAACAGACCAATATACACATTATAGGAATCCCGAGAGAGAGAAAGAAGCAGACAACTTATTTGGGGGGAAAAAATGGCCCCAAAACTTTCTGAATCTGAAGAAATAAATTGACATATAAATTCAAATAACTCCAACCAGGATAAATCCAAAAATACCCACAAGGAGAAACATTATAATCAAACAATTGAAAGTCAAAGACAGAGTAACTTGAAAGCATCAAGAGAAAAGCAGCTCATTACATAAAAAGGAGCTTCTGTAAGATCATTAGTGAATTTCTTGGATGAATCCATGCAGCCCAGAAGGCAATGGAATGATATATTCAGATTGCTGAAAGAACAAATCTGTCAACCAAGAATACTATATCTAACAAAACTGTCCCTCAAAAATGAAAGCGATATTAAGACTTCCCCAATTAAACAAATGTAGAAAGTGTTCATTACCTCTAGAGCTTCCCTATAAGAATGCTAAAGGGAACCCTTCAAGTTTAAGTAAAAAGATAATGGACAGCAGGGGCGCCTGGGTGGATCAGTCAGTTGAGCGTCCAACTTCGGCTCCGGTCATGATCTCGTGGTTCATGAGTTTGAGCCCCGCGTCAGGCTCTGTGCTGACAGCTCAGAGCCTGGAGCCTGCTTCAGATACTGTCTCTCCTTCTCTCTCTCTGCCTTTCCCCCACTCATTCTGTCTCTCTGTCTCTCAAAAATAAATAAACATTAAAAATTTTTTTTAAAAAAAGGAAAGCTACTGGACAGCAAAATGAAGCTATACAAAACTATAAAGTTCTCCAGTAAAGGAAAATACATGTACAAACACATTAATCTGTATTATTGTAATTTTGGTGCATAAGTTCACTCTTAATTCTTGTATAGAATTTAAGTGAGAAAAACAAAAAGCTATAAATCTATATTGAGTATACAATATATAAACATGTAATTTGTGATATCAGTAACAAAGCTGGGGTGGTGGAGATGTAAGTGGTGGCATTTCTGTATGCAATTGAAGTTAAGTTGCCATCAGTTTAAAATAGATTGTTGTAGGGGTGCCTGGGTGACTCAATTGGTTAAGCATCTGACTTCAGTTCAGGTCATGATCTCGCAGTTCATGAGTTCGAGCACTGTGTTGGGCTCTGCTGACAGCTCAGAGCCTGGAGCCCGTTTCGGATTCTGTGTCTCCTTCTCTCTGCTCCTCCTCATCTCACTCTCTCTCTCCTCTCTGTCTCTGTCTCTGTCTCTGTCTCTCTCTCTCTCTCTCTCAAAAATAAATAAACATTAAAAAAAATAAAATAAAATAGATTGTTATAACGTTAAGGTATTTTTGCAATGGTAACCACAAAGAAAAGATCTATAAATACAGACAAAACAAAATGAAAAAGAAATCAAAGGATGCCACTGCAAAATCAATGAAAAACAAAAGAAGGCAGTAAGAGAGGAAAGAAAGGGCAAAAAAGGTACAAGACACGCAGGAAACAATGAACAAAATGACTATAGTTCAGTCCTTCCCTACTAGTAATTACTTTGAATTTAAATGGACTAAACTCCCTGATAAAAAGATATAAATTGGCTAACTGATTTTTTTTTAAATGTGGATCCAGCTATATGCTATCTATAAGAGACTCCCTTTACATCTAAGAACATACAGAGGCTGAAAATGAAAGAAGGGAAAAAGATGTTCCATGCAAATGATAACCAAAAGAGAGCATATGTGGCTATTCTGATACCAGATAAAATAGACTTTAAATAAAACTCTGATACAACAAACAAAAAGGACATTACATAATAATCAAAGGGCTGACTCAACCGAAAGTATATAAAAATATTTATTCACTACACATCAGATCTCTAAATTTTGGTAGCAAATATTGACAGAATTGAAGGGAGAAATACACACAATAAGAAGGAGATTTCAAGACCCCACTTTCAATAATGGATGAATAACCAGAAGGTTAATGAGGAAACAGAAGAGCAGAATAACACTACAGACCAACTAGACTTAACAGACATATACAGAACTTTCCATCCAACAACAGCAGAATATACATTCTCCTCAAAGTACACATGGAACATTCTCCAAGACAGAACATATGTTAGGTCACAGAACAGTCTTAACAAATTTTAACAGGTGGAAAGTATCTTTTCTCATTACAATAGAATGTAATTAGAAATCAAGGAGAAAAACAGGAAAAATTTTAAAATACACAGAAATTAAACAACACAATCTTAAACAACGAAGCGTCAAAAAAGAAATCACAAAGTTAGTTAGAAAATATCTTCTGACAAATAAAAACACAACATACCAAAACTTAAGGGATTCAGTAAAAACAGTTCTAAGAGGGAGTTTATGGTGATAGATGCATACATTAGAAAGAGGTTGATAGGAATATAAACTGGCGAAGCCACTTTGGAAAACAATGTGGAGGTTCCTCAAAAAAATTACAAATAGAATTATCTTAGAACCCAGCAATTGCATTCTTAGGTATTTATCCAAAGAATACAAAAATGCTGATTTGAAGAGGTACATGCACCCCAGTGTTTATACCAGTGTTACCAACAATAGCCAAATTATGGAAAGAGTCCAAATGCCCATCGACTGATGAATGGATAAAGAAAGATTTGGTATATACCAAATGGAATATTACTTGGCAATCAAAAAGAATGAAATCTTGCCATTTGCAACAACATGGATGGAAGCAGAGTGTATGATGCTAAGCAAAGTAAGTCAGGCAGAGAAAGACAAATATCATAGGATTTCACTCATATGTGGAATTTAAGAAACACAACAGATGAACACAGGAGAAGGAAAGGAAAAATAAGCTAAAAACAGACAGGGAAACCAAACTTAAGAGACTCTTACATGCCAAGAACAAACTGATGGTTGTTGAAGAGGAGGTGGGTGGGAGGGTGGGTTAAATGGGTGATAGGCATTTAGGAGGGCAGTTGTTGGGATGAACGCTGGGTGTTATGTGTAGGTGATGAATCACTGGGTTCTACTCCTGAAACCAATACTACACTGTATGTTAAGTAACTTGAATTTAAATAAAATTTTTAAAGAGGAACCAGAAAAAAAGAAAAGAAAAGAAGAAAGATCTCAAAGCAAAAGCCTAACTTTTCAACTCAAAAACTAAACACAAAGCAAGCAGGAGGAAGAAAATACAAAGATTAAAGCACAGGTAAACAAAATAGACAATTTTAAAAATTCAACGAAACTAAGAGCTGGTTTTTTTAAAAGACCAATTGACAAACCTTTTGCTAGATTAAAAAAAGAAGACTCAACTAAAATTAGAAATGAAAGAGGGGACAATACAATTGAAGCCACAGAAATAAGAAGGATTATAAGAGAATGCTATGAACAACTATACCTCAATAAATTGGATAACCTAGAATAAATAAAAACCTAGAATAAATTACCAGAAACACACAACTTAACAATATTGAGTCATGAAAAAATAGAAAATCTGAACAGACCAATAACTAGTAAGGAGATTAAATCAGTTATCATAAACTATCCAACAAATAGACCAGAACTAGATAATTTCACTTGAGAAATCTACCAAACATTTGAAGAAGATTGAACATAAATCCTCAAACTCTTTCAAAGAATTGAATGAGAAGAAACACTTCCAAACTTGTTTTATGAGGCCAGCATTACTCTGATACCAAAGCCAAAGACACTACAAGAAAACTACAGACTAGGGGAGCCTGGGTAGCTCAGTCATTTAAGTGCCCGGCTCCTGGTTTGAGCTCAGATCGTGATTTCACGGTTCCTGAGTTCGAGCCCCACAACGGACTCTGCACTGTCAGCCCACCTGGGATTCTCTCACGTGTGCTCTCCCTCAATCTCTGTCCCTCCCCTGCTCACTTGCTCTCTCTCAAAAATTAAAAAAAAAGAAAAAAACTTTTAAAAAAGAAAAAAATTTTAAGAAAACTACAGACCATATATATGGTAAATATTGATCAAAAAATCTTCAATAAAATACTATCAAACCAAATTTAAGATATATTAAAAGGATTATACCCCATGACCTACTGGGATTTATTCCCAGAATGCAAGGATGGTTCAATATATGAAAATCAATCAATGTAATATACCACATTAACAGAATGAAGACCAAAAACACATAATCCTCTCAACTGAGACATAAAAAGCATTTGACAGAAGTCAATATCATTTTATCAGTAAAAAACAGGAATAGAAGCAAACTACCTCAATATAATAAATAGCTTATGTGGAAAGCTCACAGCTACCATCATACTAAATGGTGAAAGGCTAAAAGCTTTTCCTCTAAGATTAGGAACAGACATCACTCTATTCAACATAGTATTGGAAGTCCTAGTCAGGGGGGCGCCTGGGTGGCAGTTGGTTAAGCTTCCAACTTCAGCTCAGGTCATGATCTCATGGTGCATGAGTTTGAGCCCCACTTTGGGCTCTGTGCTGACAGCTTGGAGCCTGGAGCTGCTTCAGACTCTATGTCTCCCTTTCTCTCTCTGCCACTCCCCTGCTCACACTCTGTCTCTCTCTCTCAAAAATAAATAATAAAAATTTAAAAATAAAAAAAAAGAAGTCCTAGTCAGAGAAATTAGGCAAGAGAAGGAAATAAAAGTCATTCACATTGGAAAGGAAGAAGTAAAAGTATCTCTATTCATAGTTGATTTTATATGTAGAAAACACTAAAGATTATGCACACACACACACACACACACACACACACAAACTGTTATAACTAATAAAATAATTCAGAAAAGTTGCAGGATACAAAATCAGTTTGTTTCCATGGAATGAATAATTTAAAAGGAAATTTTTTTTAATTCCATTTACAATGGCATCAAAAAGAATAAAAAACTTAGGAATAAATCTAACCAAGATGGCGAAAGATGTGTATACGAAGAACTACAAATCAATGCTAAAAGAAATTAAAGAAAACACAAATAAATGGCATGACATCCTATGGTCATGGATTGTAATACTCAATATTGTTAATATGGCAGTACTACCCAAAGCAATCTAGAGATACAATGCAATCTCCATCAATATCCCAATGACAATTTCTTCTGAAATAGAAAAATCCGTCCTAATAGTCATAGCAAATCTCAAGGAACCCCAAAATTTACTGCAAAGAAACAGTAATCAAACAATGCGGTACCAGCATAAAGACAGACGTATGGACCAATAAAACAAAACAGAGAGCCAGAAATAAACCCTCATGTATTGGCTGAATGATCTTCAACAAGGATGCCAAAAGCACTCAACTGGGAAAGGACAATCTCTTCAAAAAACAGTGTTGGGTCAACTGGATATCCACCTGCAAAAGAATGATATTGAACCTTTATCTTACACCAACCGTACGTAAAATTTAACCAAAACGGGTTAACTAAGCTAAATGTAAGACCCAAAACTGCAAGACTCCTACAAGAAAACATGAGGGAAAATCTTCAAGATGTTGGATATGGAAGTAATTTCTTGGATGACACCAAAAGCAGACAATAAAAGCAAAAATACACAAATAGACCTCTATCAAACTTAAACATTTTCTGTGCACCCAAGGACACAATGAACAGAATAAAAAGGCCACCTGTGGAATGGAAGAAAATATTTGTAAATCGTGTGTCTGATAAGGGTTAATATCTAGAAAATATAAATAATTCCTACAAACCAACAGCAACAAAATAACCTAATTAAAAAGTGGGCAAAGGAATTGAAAAGATGTTTCTCCAAAGATGATAAAGTGACTGGCCAACTATCACATGAAAAAGATGCTCAACTTCACGAATGATCAGAGAAAAGCAATCAACACCACAATGAGTTATCACTTCACATCTATTAGAATTTGTTACTATTAAAAATAATAATAATAAGTGTTGATGAGGATACGGAGAAACTGAAACCCTTGTGCATGTAGGTAGGATTATATAATAGTGCCAGGCTCTATGGACAAGACACTCATCCATATGGTAGTATGGTATGGTATGATATATTCCTTGGTAGGTATTTCCTTGACAGATTAAAAACAGAACTACCATATGTTCCAGCGATCCCACTTTGGGGTATATATCCAAAAGAATTGAAATCCAGGTCTCAAAGAGATAGCTTCACACCCTGTTCATAGCAGCGCAAAAGCCAAGAAATGGAAGCAACCCAAATACCCATCAATAGATGAATGATAAACAAAATGTGGCGTATACATACAATGGAATATTATTCAGCCCTAAAAAGGAAGGAAGTCCTACCACGTGCTAAAATGTTGGGTGAATGTTGAGAATATCATACTACATGAAATAAGCCAGTCACAAAACGGCAAATTCTGTACGATTCCACTTATATGAGATATCTACCTACAATAGTAAAACTCATAGAAACAAAGTAGAAAGCTTACCATAGCCTGGAAGAACAGGGAGAAAGAGAGCTATTCTGCGGGTACAGAGTTTCCGTTTTGCAAGATGAGAGTTCTGAATATCTGTTGTATAATTGTGTGAATAACAACACTACCCTGTACACTTGAAACTGGTTAAGATGGTGAATTTTATGTTTTTTGCCACAATAAAAATAAAATAAAATATATTTTTTAAATGCAGAAGATTTTGCAAGCTAGTAGAATTGGTGATGGACTGACAATAAGTTGTCTGGGTTTTTCAAAGAACTCATTTATTCTACAAGTATTAACTTTTACAAAAATATGCATATATAGTAGAATATAGACATAAAAATTACGACCTAGGGGCACCTGGGTGTCTCAGTCATTAAGCGTCCGACTTCAGCTCAGATCATGATCTCACAGTTCGTGAGTTTGAGCCCTAAGTGGGGCTCTGTGCTGACAGCACAAAGCCTGCTTGGGATTCCCTCCCTCTCTCTCTCCTTCTCTCTCTCCCTCCCCCTCCCTCTCTCCCTCTGCCCCGCCCCCATTTGTGCACTCCCTTGCTCTCTCAAAATAAATAAACTTAAAAAAAAAGAATTACTACATAAAAAATACAGCAGACACCTTAATATAAGACTTAGTTAAGATATCTTAGCATGGATAATCTGTCAATTCAGAGAAATTTATTTAAAAAGTTAGTTTTCTTTACCCCTGTTTTTTTCATTGGTCAAAAATATCTTGAACAAGCCTAATAATCAGTAGATGCTCAACAACTATCTGCTATTAACAATGACAGAAAAAGCGAAGAAAATACCGTCACATGCTACAACGTGGATGAATCTTGAGGACATTATGCTAAGTGAATGTGCTAATCACATAAAAACAAATTCTGTATGATTATACTGATAGGAGATATCAAGAGTAGTCAAACTCACCAAGACCGAAAACAGAATCATGGTTAATAAGAGCTGGAGGGAGAGGGAAATGGGGGTTGTTGATGGCTACAGAGTTTCAGTTTCGTAAGAAGAAAAAGTTCTGGAGATCTATTTCCAATAATTCCAATGATGGACTGTACTGAACTGTACTCTTAAAAATGGTTAAGATGATTTTAAAAACACACAGTGGAAAAGGACACAGAGGTTCAACTTCATTGAGTCGGCAAAACTGGCTATATGACTGTTTTTATATCTAGTGAGTAATGTTTGTGCGAGTGACATAATTCAGATTATATCTCTCTCTCACTGTAATATGTGACTTGGTAGCAACGTTTTGGGGGAAGAAATCTAGAGGCTTTTCCTATCCCAACTAACCGAGGCTATCATGACCGATCTAAAAGAACCCAATAATTACGCATGACCAAATTGGCCTAGGTTAGTTTGAAACAGTATAGATTTTTTTTTCTGGCAACTTGAAATGTTATTAATCACAGACCAAACAGAAGCAACTATCATCTATCATTATCCTTTCATAACATGACATGTGATGTCATGTAATGACAGTGATAGTAGTGATTAAAAGCTTTAATGCCAAAGACATGTAATAAAGAGCAATCCTTTAAGTGAAATAGGTTTAGGGTTTTTTGCTCGGTTTTACCCAGATATAGTCGACATACAACATCATTTTTATGTGAGGAGTACAATGTAATGATTTGATATATGTATATATTGCAAAATGATTACAGTAAAGTTGAGTGAACATCTGTCACTTCACATAGTCACAAACTTTTTGTCCCCAGAACTTAGTTAACTCATAACTGGAAGTTTGTATCTTTTGACCACCCTCACCTCTTTCCCCCACCCCCAAGGCCTCACCTCTGGCAACCACCTATCTGTTTTCTATATCTGTGAGTTTGTTTTTTTTAGATTCCACATACAAGTGAGATCACAGTATTTGTCTTTGTCTTTGACTTATCTCAGCATAATGACCTCCAGGTCTACCCATGTTGTTGCAAATAGCAGGCTTTCCTTCTTTTTAATGGCTAATTAATATCCCATTATACATTGTGATATCTGTTAACATTTTTGTTATCCATTCATCCATTGATGGACACTTAGGTTGTTTTCTGGTCTTGGCTATTGTAAATAATTCTGCAATGAACATGGGAGTGCAGACACCTCTTCAAGATACTGGTTTCACTTTCTTTGGATATAGGCCCAGAAGTGGAATTGCTGGATTATATGGTAGTATAATATGTGATATATGATAAGATATATATGGTGCTGGACTATATGATAGTCATATTTTTAATTTGTTGAGGACACTCCATACTCTTTTCCACGGTGGCTGCACCAATTTACATTCCCAAAAATGATGGACAAGAAATCTCTTTTCTCCACAACCTCACCAGCACCTGTTAGCTCTTGTCTTCTGACAGCCATTCTAAGATGTGTGAAGTGATATCATTGTGATTCTGATTTGCATTTCCCTGGTTATCAGTGATGTTGAATACCTTTTTATGCACCTGTGGGCCATTTGTATGTCTTCTTTGGAAAAAACAAAAAAAAAAAGTCCGTTCAGTTCCTCTGCCAATTTTTAAATTGTACTATTGGGTTTTGTTGTTGTTGCTTGGGGCTTTTTTGCTATTTAGTTGTATGAGTTCCTTTTATATTTTGGATATTAACTCTTACCAGATTTGCAAATATTTTCTCCCATTGATAGCTTACCTTTTCATTTTGTTGATGGTTTCCTTTGTTGTACAGAAGCTTTTCCATTTGATTCAGTCCTACTAGTCTATTTTTACTTATGTTGCCATTGCTTTAGTATCAAATCCAACAAAACTTTGCTAAGACTCGTGTCAAGGAGTTTCTTTCCTATGTTTTTGTTCTAGTTTTATGGCTTTAGGTCTTATGTTCAAGCCTTTAATTTATTTTGAGTTGATTTTTGTACACGGTGTAAGAGAATAGCTCAGCTTTATTCTTTTGCATGTGGCCATCTATTTTTCTGAACACCATTTAGTGATGAGACTATTCTTTCCCCGCTGTATATTGTCATCTTTGTCAAAACATAATTGACCACATATGCATAAGTTTATGGATGGGCTCTCTATTCCATTCCATTGTCCTAGGTGTCTATTGTTATGCCAGTACCATACTGTTTTGATGACTGTAGCTTTCTAAGACAGTTTGAAATCAGGAAGCATGATGCCTCAAACTTTGTTCTTTTTCAAGCTTGCTTTGGCTATTTGAGGTCTTTTGTGGTTCTATACAAATTTTGGGACTGTTTGCCCTATTCATGAAAAACGCCATTGGAAAATTGACAGGGATAACCTTGAATCTGTGGATTGACTTGGGTAGTATAGGTACCTTAATTATATTAATTCTTCCAATCCATGAGCATGGACTATCTTTATATATGTCTTCTTCCATTTCTTTCATCAATACCTTACAGACTTCAGTATATAGATCTTTCACCTCTTTGGTTAAGTTTATTCCTAGGTATCTTATTATTCTTTATACAATTATAAATGGGATTGTTTTCTTAATTTCTCTGATAGTTGGTTATGCTTACATAAGATATTTTTGCAAATTGATTTAGTACCCGCGACTTTACAAAACTCATTTATTCGCTCTAATACTTTTTTGGTAAAGTCTTTAGGATTTTCTGTATACAATATCGTGTCATCTGTAAATAGTGACAATTTTACATTTTCCTTTCCGATTTGGATGCCTTTTATATCTTTCTTACTCAATTGCTCTCGCTCAGATTTCCAATACTATGTTGAATAAAAGTGATGAGAGTGGACATCCTTGTCTTGTTCCTAATCTTACAGCTTCACTGTTGAGTATGATGTTAGCTGTGGGCTTGTCATCTATGGGCTTCATTATGCTTAGGTACTTTCCCTCTATACCAAATTTATTGAGAGTAAATGATAAATCCTTCTTGTCCAGCATGTGGTTTAGATCCAAAGCTCTTTATAGATTTTTTTCTCAGGATGATAGATCTATTGTTGAAAGTGGCATAATAAACTTCCCCACCATTACTGTATTGCTATCTACTTCTCCCATTAGGTCTGTTAATTTTTGCTTTAAATATTTGAGTACTCCTGTGTTGGGTGCATAAATATTTACAAATGACATATCAGTTCTTGTTGGGTTGACCCTTTATCATTAGATAATGACCTTTGTCTCTTACTAGAGTCAATCTCTGGCTTAAAGTCTATTTTATCTGACATGAGTATAGCTACCCCTGTTTTTTGTTGTTGTTGTTCCATTTACATGGAATTTTTTTTTGTCCTTTCATTTTCAGTCTCTGTGTGTCCTTAAAACTGGAGCAAGTCTCTTGTAGGAAGTATTGAGTTGGTTTTGTTTTATACCCATTCATCCACTCTATGTCTTTTGATTAGAGAATTTAGTGTCTTGAGGTCCCTCAGATCCTCATAAACTGTAAGCTTTTACACAACCTTTCAACATACAGTTGGGAAAACACATGGATTTAGGAGTATTCTTTTTTTGTTAATTTCCTTCCCAAAAAATACCAATAAGGTGAACTTTTAAATAAGGTGAACTTTTAAAATATTGCCAAATTGGGGCGCCTGGGTGGCGCAGTCGGTTAAGCATCCGACTTCAGCCAGGTCACGATCTCGCGGTCCGTGAGTTCGAGCCCCACGTCAGGCTCTGGGCTGATGGGTCGGAGCCTGGAGCCTGTTTCCGATTCTGTGTCTCCCTCTCTCTCTCTGCCCCTCCCCCGTTCATGCTCTGTCTCTCTCTGTCCCAAAAATAAATAAAAAACGTTGAAAAAAAAATTAAAAAAAAATATATTGCCAAATTAAGAAATACCCTTTGGCACAAAGGTAAACCTAAAATATTTTTATTTTGTACTAACTCTAGGAAAAAAGGGGGTAAGTCTGAAAGAAGAGTAGTTGAGTAAGTTTAAATATATATATTATATATAAATACTCTCTATATACAGCCATATGTATAATAGAGAGATACTTCCTTAAAATTAGTACAAATAGATCTTGAGTATATCATTCATTGGAGAAATATCACTTCACATGGCAATATGTTTTTATGGGTCATTTCATAGATTGCTCAAATTCACATATTGCTGACTTTTCACTTTGGACTTTTTCTATCTTCACTTTGGGGACAGGGACTGGGAATGGCTCCTTGAAAGGGGAATCGGCTAATAGCCCAAATATTAATAAATATCTTTTCTCATTTATAGGCTGAATTAATATTTTATACATAAATGGTAGAACTTTTGTTTTAAGCTCATCTACTGGTTTTGGAATAACCAATCCCTTAATTTGAAGACATCCATTCAAATACTTTTCATCCCAAATAAGAAATAAAGAAGGAAAATGAACTTCTCAGCTACAATTTCCAAGGAATCACTTCCTTCACACTAAGGAAGTTCATCACCCCTGCCCTAGAAATCCCTCCATGGAGGCTCTCTGACTCAAGCAATGTGAGGGACGAGGGTGTCTAGTGTGTCTGTCATGCCTAAAGTCCGCTTCCATTTGCTGCCTCTGACAGCCAAAATCTTAGCTTCTGGCTGATCCAGAAAAGAGTCTCAGCAGTGATGAGGTTTGTCCCCAGATGCCCTTTATCTCTTCAATGGAAAGGAGGTCATTCTACTGTCTGGAGCCCCAAGCAAAATGAGTCTCTCCAGGCCTACACATACCTCCCATCATGGACTAGAGTGTGACTGGGCTTGCCAACAGGGACCTGAGTGGCCACACAAACCAGTCTGGGACCATATTCCCCACACTGGACGTCAATGAGTGGTTGTGGTCTCCTGTCAGAGCCTTAAGCTGTATTCGGGGGATGCCAGAGCTAAAGGAGAGGTCCTGTTTATCACCCTCCCTTAGATCTTGCTTCTTGGAACCCAGGCAAAGGGAGCTGAGTTCCACGTACAATAACTCCACATTCCCCAGTATTTGGGGAGGTCTGAACTGAGACCACCAAGCCCCACAATGCAGTTCTCTTTGTTCTCTCAGCAAACCTCCCTCGTACCCTCCTTTTCAAATTCACATCAGGAAATCCTGTGAGAATTCAGAAAGCTGAGCTTCCCAAGCATTGTTTCACACCCAGTCACCTTCCTGGCTGTCTACTCCCCCAGGGATATAATTCATGAATCCCGTTAGGGCCAAACAAAAGCAGGCAGGCTGATCATACCACCCTGATTTCAGTTTGGTCAGCTCCCTGCTGCCCCTTTCTTCCTGTCTTAATGCCATTTAGCTGTCTGCCAGTTCACAGTTCACCCACTAAGTGTTTATTTAGTGCCTACCATGTTCCAGTTCATCCTCATACCCTGATGCAGAAGGAAAGTGCTATCCTCCTCTCTGAATGCTGGTTTCCTTCCCTTCATCCCATATGGCAACGAGATCTGTAATTTTCATACAGTCGGTGCCAGTACATGTTGCTGAAAGAGTATGTGATGAGACCCCACCTTGACGTAGTACAAGAACCTAAGGCTGCCTTGGGCTAAAATAGGATATGTGGTTCCAAATTTCTTTCCAGGAACTTCAGGTGAAGAGCTCCAGGTGAACCAGACTGAAAAGTTAATGTTGGTCAACACAGGAGATGCTGTCATTCTTGGCTGCAACATGTCTACTCTATCCCCAGCAGGGAATATCTTGTGCTTCAGGGAGAATGGGCAGGAATGACAGTTAATCTATAGTTTCAATGGAAACCACCTCCCCAGACTAACCCAAGTGGAAAACACAATGGTCAACCAAACAGACTACTCCATCTGCATCAGTGATGTGTTGCCTGGATATTCTGGCACCTACTACTGTGTCACATTAAGAAACGGGCATCCTGATGAGCATGTGACGGGTTCAGACACCTATGTGTATTTAAATGGTGATACAGACTGATACACTTCTGGGTTTGTAAATATCAACTTTTAAAAATATACATGCACCAAATCATTGTTCTACACTGGATGCAGTGCCCCTTCATCTACAAACAACCCCATAGGCTAGTAGTATTCTACAGATGGCCCTACTGATCAACCATTCTACAGTCCTGTGCCCAATATTGAATCAAGTCATGTGGACAGGTCCCTGACAACCAACTCCAAAAAAAAAAAAAAAAAAAAACCTGGTGACATTTGGCAAGGGAAACTCCCACGTAGGAAGACATCCGGTAGGCAAAATGCAACTACTGTGTGCACTGCAAGATCCAAAAGTGAGAAAACCAAGAGCTTGATGGATGACTGGCTTTCCTAAGTTTAGGAGATAATCCTGGGAAGACAGCTATCCACTGAGTCTCTTTTAACCTATGCCCCGAGACCCAATTTCCATTCACTGACCCTCGTAGCCACATCTTATCTTCCAGACCCAGGACAAAATCTCAACATAGCAGAGTCTGCGCCCTAAACCCAAAATCACCTGAGTCAAAACGAAGGGATCCACAGGGAGGCAACCTCTACAAGCCTGCACAATTCCACTCTCCCGTTTCTAACTGGAATGTCATTGGGGCCTGGTGGCAGGTCCCTGAAGGATCACCTCAATGCAGTCAAGACATATCCTCCACACAGGAAGTGAGTGAATGAGTGTGGTCTCCTACTATGGCTTCTGGGGAACCATGAGACCAACAGGAAGGTCCTTGTGTGTCACCCACTCCCAGGTCTTGTTTGGAAAAGCTGTCCTGGAGGGGTTGACTCACTCTCCTCACACTTGATCCTTCCCTGGTCTCCTCTCTGCTGTTCTCTGATTCTCTGAGAACAACCAGTGTTTCCTGCTTCTTCCTACTCTCTGAGTTAATTCCATTAAATACAGTGAGATTAGGGTATCCATCTGTTCTGCTGGGAAAACCAGTCTTCCCCAGTCATGTTCTCCTCAAGTCCACCCACGTTCTAGGCCATCCAACTGGCCATGGAACATTTACACATTTCCCTCAAGCTAGAAAATGTGAGTGTAGGCAGCCTACCTGCCATTCTCTCCCAGCCTCCCCAGTCAGGAGTTCCCTTGTCTCTCTAACCTGCACCTCACCCCATCAGTGACGTTGATGGTTTGCCAACCTGAAAGGAGAGATATTACCAGGACCTGACACAGCATGTGGTAGGGATGTTGGTGGCAGTGGGTGTCGGGGGTCAGTCGTGGACCCTTCAAAATTGACAAGGTCCCTTGAGGCTCTACTCTCTTTTGTTGGGAAGAGGAAACTGTCTCTCTTTTCTATCTTGAGAGATAAGCAGAGGAACCATACCCTGCCTTCAAGCACATATAGTAATCCTAAATGCCCCCTGATTTTTTAGGTTTGTTATCTCTTGACTTCGTCTTTCTCCATACCTGTCAGCACTAATATCTCCACAAATTCAGTGGCTTCTCACCCTTCAGAAAAGAGATGTCCTCCTCAATATCTCTCATAAGTCTTCTATAGGTTTTAGAGTACAGATTTTTCACCTCTTTAGTTAGGTTTATTCCTAGGTACCTTATTGTTTTTGGTGCAATTGTAAATGGGATCACTTCCCTGATTTCTTTTTCTGCTGCACTGTTATTGGTGTATAGAAATGCAACAGATTTCTTCACATTGATTTTATATCCTGTAACTTCACTGAATTCATGTATTAGTTCTAGCAAATTTTGGTGGAGTCTCTCCAGTTTCCTATAGAGTATCATGTCTGCAAATAGTGAAAGTTTGACTTCTTCCTTGCTGATTTGTATGGCCTTTATATGTTTTTTGTTGTCTGATTGCTGAGGCTAAGGCTTTCAGTGTTTTGTTAAATAATAATGATGAGAGTGGGCATCCTTGTCTCCTTCCTGACCATAGGGGAAGAGCGCTCAGTTTTTCACCATTGAGGATGATATTAGCTGTACGTCTTCTGTATATGGCCTTTATGATGTTGAGGTATGTTCCATCTATCCCCAATTTGTTGAGGTTTTTATCAAGAATGAATGCTGTATTTTGTCAAATGCTTTTTCTGCATCTATTGACAAGATCATATGGTTCTTATCCTTTCTTTTATTAATATGATGTATCACGTTGATTGATTTGCAAATATTGAACCAGCCCTGCAGCCCAGGAATAAATCCCACTTGATCATGGTGAATAATTCTTTTAACGTATTATTGAATTCGATTTGCTAGTATCTTGTTGGGAATTTTAGCATCCAGGTTCATCAGGGATAAAGGCCTGTAATTTTTTTTAGTGGGGATTTGTCTAGTTTGGAATCAAGGTAATGCTGGATTCACAGAATGAGTTTGGAAGCTTTCCTTCCATTTGCAACAATTTGAGAAGAATAGGTATTAACTCTTCTTTAAATGTCTGGTAGAATTCCCCTGGTAAGCCATCTGGCCCAGGACTTGTAGTTGGGGGATTTTTGATAACTGATTTAATTTCTTTGCTGGTTATGGTCCTGTTCAAATTTTCTATTTCTTCCTGTTGCAGTTTTGGTAGTTTGTGAGTTTCTAGAAATTTGTCCATTTCTTCCCAATTGTCCAGTTTGTTGGTATACAATTTTTCATAGTATTCTCTTGTAATTGTTTTTATTTTTGTGGTATTGGTTGTGATCTCTCCTCTTTCATTCATGGTTTTATCTATTTGGGAACTATCTCTTTTTGATAAGTCTGGCTAGGGATTTATCAATTTTGTTTATTCTTTCAAAGAACCATCTCTTAGTTTCATTGATCTATTGTACTGGGTTTTTTTGTTTCCATATCATTTATTTCTGCTCTAATCTTTATTATTTCCCTTCTGCTGGCATTAGGCTTTATTTGCTGTTCTATTCCTAGCTCCTTTAGGTGTAAGGTTAGATTATGTATTTGGGATCTTTCTTGCTTCTTGAAATAAACCTGAATTGCAATATACTCTCCTCTTAGGACTCCCTTTGCCGCATCCTAAAAGGTCTGTACTGTCATGTTTTCATTTTCATTGGCTTCTATGTTTTTTTGTTTCTTCTTTAATTTCCTAGTTAACCCTTTCATTCTTTAGTGGGATGTTCTTTAGCCTCCATGTATTTGGGAGCTTCCCAAATGTTTTCTTGTGGTTGACTTCAAAGCATTGAAAGATATTGAAAAGGACACAAAGAAATGGGAAAACATTCCATGCTCATGGATTGGAAGAACTCACACTGTTAAAATGTCTATACTACCCAAAGCAATCTACACATTAATGTAATCCTTATCAAAATACCACCAGCACTCTTCACAGAGCTAGATCAAAAATCCTAAAATTTGTATGGAACCATAAAAGACCCTGAATAGCCAAAGTAATCCTGAAAAAGAAAAACAAAAGTGGAGGTATCACAATTCTGGATTTCAAGCTATATCACAAAGCTGTAGTCAACAAGACAGTATGGTACAGGCACAAAAACAGACACATGGATCAATGGAACAGAATAGAAAACCCAGAAATGGGCCCATAACTATGTGGTCAACTCATCTTCAACAAAGCAGGAAAGAACACCCAATGGAAAAAAGACAATCTCTTCAACAAATGGTGTTGGGAAAACTGGATGGCGACATGCAGAAGAATGAACCTGGACCACTTTCTCACACCATACACAAACAAATTCAAAATGGATGAAAGACCTAAATGTGTGTCAGGAAACCATCAAAATCCTAGAACAGAACATAAGCACCTACCTCTTTGACCTCAGCCAGAGCCACTTTTTACCAGACATGTCACCAAAGGCAAGGGAAACAAAAGGAAACATAAATTATTGGGATTTCATCAAGATAAAAATCTGCAGAGAAAGAAACAATCAACAAAATGAAAAGGCAGCCCATGGAATAGAAGATATTTGCAAATAACATACCTGGGAAAGGGTTAGTATCCAAGACCTATAAAGAACTTATCAAACTCAACACTCAAAAAACAAACAACCCAGTTAAGAAACAGGCAGAAGAGTTGAATAAACACTTTTCCGATCCTGGGAAGATGGCGGCGTAGGAGGACGCTGGGCTCACCGCGCATCTTGCTGATCACTTAGATTCCACCTACACCTGCCTAAATAACCAAAAAAACCGCCAGAAGACTAGCAGAACGGAGTCTCCGGAGCCAAGTGCAGACGAGAGGCCCACGGAAGAGGGTAGGAAGGGCGGAGAGGCGGTGGGCGCTCCACGAACTGGCGGGAGGGAGCCGGGGCGGAGGGGCAGCCCGCCGGCCAAGCAGAGCCCCCGAGTCTGGCTTGCAAAAGTGGAGGGGCCAGACGAAGTATGTTCCGACAGCAAGCGGGACTTGACATCTGGAAGGTTATAAGCTAACAGCTCTGCTCGGAGAACGGGAGGGCTGGAGGACAACGGGAGGGAGAGGTGTTGAGCCCCGAACGACAGAGCTCAGCTTGGCGGGAAACAAAGGCGCTTGCCAGCGCCATCTCCCTCGCCCATCCCCCAGCCAAAATCCCAAAGGGATCCAGTTCCTACCAGGGAACTTGCTTGTACCGCGCAAACACCCAACGCTGTGCTTCTGCGGATCCATCCCTCAGGCGGATCTGACTCCCTCCCGGTGCCGCAGGGCCCCTCCCGAAGCGGATCTCCGAAGGAAAAGCGAGCTGAGCCTGCCCTTCCCGCCCCTGTGCACCTTGCCGATCCACCCCAGCCAATACGCCAGATCCCCAGCACCACAAGCCTGGCAGTGTGCAAGTAGCCCAGATGGGCCATGCCACCCCACAGTGAATCCCACCCCTAGGAGAGGGGAAGAGAAGGCACACACCAGTCTGACTGTGGCCCAAGTGATGGGCTGGGGGCAGACATCAGGTCTGACTGCGGCCCCGCCCACCAAGGCAAGTTATTCAAGACAGCACAGGGGAAGTGGCCCGCAGTCCCGCACCACTCCAGGGACTATCCAAAATGATGAAACGGAAGAATTCCCCTCAGAAAAACATCCAGGAAATAACAACAGCTAACGAACTGATCAAAAACGATTTAAACAATATAACAGAAAGTGAATTTAGAATAATAGTCATAAAATTAATCGCTGGGCTTGAAAACAGTATAAAGGACAGCAGAGAATCTCTTGCTACAGAGATCAAGGGACTTAGGAACAGCCAGGAGGAGCTAAAAAATGCTATCAATGAACTGCAAAATAAAATGGAGACAACTACGGCTCGGATTGAAGAGGCAGAGGAGAGAATAGGTGAACTAGAAGATAAAATTATGGAAAAAGAAGAAGCTGAGGAAAAGATAGATAAAAAAATCCAGGAGTATGAGGGGAAAATTAGAGAACTAAGTGATGCACTAAAGAGAAATAATAGACGCATAATTGGTATTCCAGAGGAGGAAGAGAGAGGGAAAGGTGCCGAAGGTGTACCTGAAGAAATAATAGCTGAGAACTTCCCGGATCTGCAGAAAGAAAAAGGCATTGAAATCCAAGAGTCACAGAGAACTCCCTTCAGACGTAACTTGAATCAATCTTCTGCACGACATATCATAGTGAAACTGGCAAAATACAAGGATAAAGAGAAAATTCTGAAAGCAGCTAGAGATAAACGTGCTCTAACATATAAAGGGAGACCTATAAGACTCGTGACTGATCTCTCTACTGAAACTTGGCAGGCCAGAAAGGAATGGCAGGAGATCTTCAATGTGATGAACAGAAAAATATGCAGCCAAGAATCCTTTATCCAGCAAGTCTGTCATTTAGAAGGAGATATAAAGGTCTTCCCAAACAAACAAAAACTGAAGGAATTTGTCACCACTAAACCAGCCCTACAAGAGATCCTAAGGGGGATCCTGTGAGACAAAGTACCAGAGACATTGCTACAAGCATGAAACCTATGGACATCACAATGACTCTAAACCCATATCTTTCTATAATAACACTGAATGTAAATGGACTAAATGCGCCAACCAAAAGACATAGGGTATCAGAATGGATAAAGAAACAAGACCCATCTATTTGCTGTCTACAAGAGACTCATTTTAGACATGAGGACACCTTCAGATTGAGGGTGAGGGGATGGAGAACTATTTATCATGCCACTGGAAGTCAAAAGAAAGCTGGAGTAGCCATACTTATATCAGACAAACTAGACTTTAAATTAAAGGCTGTAACAAGAGATGAAGAAGGGCATTATATAATAATCACAGGGTCTATCCATCAGGAAGAGCTAACAATTATAAATGTTTATGAGCCGAATACAGGAGCCCCCAAATACATAAAACAATTACTCACAAACATAAGCAACCTTATTGATAAGAATGTGGTAATTGCAGGGGACTTTAACACTCCACTTACAGAAATGGATAGATCATCTAGACGCATGGTCAATAAAGAAACTAGGGCCCTGAATGATACATTGGATCAGATGGACTTGACATATTTAGAACTCTGCATCCCAAAGCAACAGAATATACTTTCTTCTCGAGTGCACATGGAACATTCTCCAAGATAGATCACATACTGGGTCACAAAACAGCCCTTCATAAGTATACAAGAATTGAGATCATACCATGCATACTTTCAGACCACAATGCTATGAAGCTTGAAATCAACCACAGGAAGAAGTCTGGAAAACCTCCAAAAGCATGGAGGTTAAAGAACACCCTACTAAAGAATGAGTGGGTCAACCAGGCAATTAGAGAAGAAATTAAAAAATATATGGAAACAAACGAAAATGAAAATACAACAATCCAAATGCGTTGCGATGCAGCGAAGGCAGTCCTGAGAGGAAAATACATTGCAATCCAGGCCTATCTCAAGAAACAAGAAAAATCCCAAATACAAAATCTAACAGCACACCTAAAGGAAATAGAAGCAGAACAACAAAGGCAGCCTAAACCCAGCAGAAGAAGAGAAATAATAAAGATCAGAGCAGAAATAAACAATATAGAATCTAAAAAAACTGTAGAGCAGAGCAACGAAACCAAGAGTTGGTTTTTTGAAAAAATAAACAAAATTGATAAACCTCTAGCCAGGCTTCTCAAAAAGAAAAGGGAGATGACCCAAATAGATAAAATCACGAATGAAAATGAAATTATTACAACCAATCCCTCAGAGATACAAGCAATTATCAGGGAATACTATGAAAAATTATATGCCAACAAATTGGACAACCTGGAAGAAATGGACAAATTCCTAAACACCCACATGCTTCCAAAACTCAATCAGGAGGAAATAGAAAGCTTGAACAGACCCATAACCAGCGAAGAAATTGAATCAGTCATCAAAAATCTCCCAATAAATAAGAGTCCAGGACCAGATGGCTTCCCAGGGGAGTTCTACCAGATGTTTAAAGCAGAGATAATACCTATCCTTCTCAAGCTATTCCAAAAAATTGAAAGGGAAGGAAAACTTCCAGACTCATTCTATGAAGCCAGTATTACTTTGATTCCTAAACCAGACAGAGACCCAGTAAAAAAAGAGAACTACAGGTCAATATCCCTGATGAATATGGATGCCAAAATTCTCAATAAGATACTAGCAAATCGAACTCAACAGCATATAAAAAGAATTATTCACCATGATCAAGTGGGATTCATTCCTGGGATGCAGGGCTGGTTCAACATTCGCAAATCAATCAATGTGATACATCACATTAATAAAAGAAAAGATAAGAACCATATGATCCTGTCAATCGATGCAGAAAAGGCCTTTGACAAAATCCAGCACCCTTTCTTAATAAAAACCCTTGAGAAAGTCGGGATAGAAGGAACATACTTAAACATCATAAAAGCCATTTATGAAAAGCCCACAGCTAACATCATCCTCAATGGGGAAAAACTGAGAGCTTTTTCCCTGAGATCAGGAACACGACAGGGATGCCCACTCTCACTGCTGTTGTTTAACATAGTGTTGGAATTTCTAGCATCAGCAATCAGACAACAAAAGGAAATCAAAGGCATCAGAATTGGCAAAGATGAAGTCAAGCTTTCGCTTTTTGAAGATGACATGATATTATACATGGAAAATCCGAAAGACTCCACCAAAAGTCTGCTAGAACTGATACATGAATTCAGCAAAGTTGCAGGATACAGAATCAATGTACAGAAATCAGTTGCATTTATACACTAACAATGAAGCAACAGAAAGACAAATAAAGAAACTGATCCCATTCACAATTGCACCAAGAAGCATAAAATACCTAGGAATAAATCTAACCAAAGATGTAAAAGATCTGTATGCTGAAAACTATAGAAAGCTTATGAAGGAAATTGAAGAAAATATGAAGAAATGGAAAGACATTCCCTGCTCATGGATTGGAAGAATAAATATTGTCAAAATGACAATACTACCCAAAGCTATCTACACATTCAATGCAATCCCAATCAAAATTGCACCAGCATTCTTCTCGAAACTAGAACAAGCAATCCTAAAATTCTTATGGAACCACAAAAGGCCCCAAATAGCCAAAGTAATTTTGAAGAAGACCAAAGCAGGAGGCATCACAATCCCAGACTTTAGCCTCTACTACAAAGCTGTAATCATCAAGACAGCATGGTATTGGCACAAAAACAGACACATAGACCAATGGAATAGAATAGAAACCCCAGAACTAGACCCACAAACGTATGGCCAACTCATCTTTGACAAAGCAGGGAAGAACATCCAATGGAAAAAAGACAGTCTCTTTAACAAATGGTGCTGGGAGAACTGGACAGCAACATGCAGAAGGTTGAAACTAGACCACTTTCTCACACCATTCACAAAAATAAACTCAAAATGGATAAAGGACTTGAATGTGAGACAGGAAACCATCAAAACCCTAGAGGAGAAAGCAGGAAAAGACCTCTCTGACCTCAGCCGTAGCAATCTCTTACTCGACACATCCCCAAAGGCAAGGGAATTAAAACCAAAAATGAACTACTGGGACCTTATGAAGATAAAAAGCTTCTGCACAGCAAAGGAAACAACCAACAAAACTAAAAGGCAACCAATGGAATGGGAAAAGATATTTGCAAATGACATATCGGACAAAGGGTTAGTATCCAAAATCTATAAAGAGCTCACCAAACTCCACACCCGAAAAACAAATAATCCAGTGAAGAAATGGGCAGAAAACATGAATAGACACTTCTCTAAAGAAGACATCCGGATGGCCAACAGGCACATGAAAAGATGCTCAACGTCGCTCCTTATCAGGGAAATACAAATCAAAACCACACTCAGATATCACCTCACGCCAGTCAGAGTGGCCAAAATGAACCAATCAGGAGACTATAGATGCTGGCAAGGATGTGGAGAAACAGGAACCCTTTTGCACTGTTGGTGGGAATGCAAACTGGTGCAGCCACTCTGGAAAGCAGTGTGGAGGTTCCTCAGAAAATTAAAAATAGACCTACCCTATGACCCAGCAATAGCACTGCTAGGAATTTACCCAAGGGATACAGGAGTACTGATTAATAGGGGCACTTGTACCCCAATGTTTATAGCAGCACTCTCAACAATAGCCAAATTATGGAAAGAGCCTAAATGTCCATCAACTGATGAATGGATAAAGAAATTGTGGTTTATATACACAATGGAGTACTACATGGCAATGAGAAAGAACGAAATATGGCCCTTTGTAGCAACATGGATGGAACTGGAGAGTGTGATGCTAAGTGAAATAAGCCATACAGAGAAAGACAGATACCATATGTTTTCACTCTTATGTGGATCCTGAGAAACTTAACAGAAACCCATGGAGGAGGGGAAGGGGAAAAAAAAAAAAAAAAAAAAAAAGAGGTTAGAGTGGGAGAGGGCCAAAGCATAAGAGACTCTTAAAAACTGAGAACAAACTAAAAAAAAAAAAAAAAAAAAAAAAAAACTGAGAACAAACTGAGGGTTGATGGGGGGTGGGAGGGAGGGGAGGGTGGGTGATGGGTATTGAGGAGGGCACCTTTTGGGATGAGCACTGGGTGTTGTATGGAAACCAATTTGACAATAAATTTCATATATTGAAAAAAAAAAAAAAAGATCGGGAAACTGAGGCTCAGAGAGGCGAGGCGATTCCCTCAACCCAAGGTACAGGCTTGGTCCCGGAGTCTGGGGTGAGGCTGAGCCTGTCCAGGGGTTGAGCGGTGGGAGCAGGAAGCCTGGTTCATCCTGGTATCTTTCCGTCACCAGATGCCAGAACATTCAGCTCCCTCTTTGGAACCCTCATTCCGCTTGGCTGGAAGTTGTTTCCCCTGACTGTACTTTGCATCTTCTGTGTCCTCAAGAGGAGATTCCCTTCCAAGTAAGAGGGAACCTCAGACAGAGAAATGGCTTCCAGGGGGCGGGAAGATTCCAGGGCAACAGGGGGCGCTGAGAGCAGAAGCCACGCCGCACTCCTGCTGCACATCTAGCTTGAAAGCATGTTGAATCCAGACCGTCCCTAAGAGTCACACCCCAGTCCCGTCAACCGTCCCCTCTGCCCCTCACAGCTCCAGTCTAAAGATGCACAAAGACGCAGGCTCCCCTGGTCTGGGCAGGGGGAACACTTAAGGAGGGAGAGTTAGTCTGGAGACAACACTCTCAAGGTGGTGTCCAAGGCGAAGTCTGAGAACAAGGGCTTTGCCCCAGCTCCCCACTTCCACCGCAGGTCACGGGCACAAGGCCCTCCTCAGTGACGTAGGATCCTCGGTGCCCTCCTGTTTTATTTAGGAGTGCTGACCCAGGAGAGGCACTTGCCATGACGTCTGCAGCCACTGCCAAAGCTTCTCCTGCCTCAGCAGCCTTCTGAGACCTGTCTGGTGCTGGCTGTCCCTCCCTGTCTCCTACAGTTCCCGGTGGAGGTGAGAGCCTGGACCGGGAAAGTCAGTAGTGAGAGGTAGACTCTCACATCCAATGAAGGAAAGAAGCTTCTCTGGAAATTCTGGGAATGAAGTTCATGGCCCTGAGCAAGAAACCCAGCAGAGGCAAAACAAGCTCCTACCCAGGGAGAAACACATTACCTGCAGTTTGGAAGGCCCCTCCCTGACTCCTCCAGGAAAGCCCATTGCGGGCACCCAAGCTGCCATGAAACCTTTACAGCTCCATCATTAAAACGGTATTTTTTATAAAGTCTATTTATTTATTTTGAGAGAGAGAGAGTGCATGCACGAGTGGGGGAAGGGCGGAGAGAGAGGGAGGGAGAGAATCCCCAGCAGGCTCTGAGCTGTCAGCACAGAGCCCAGCGCAGGACTCGATCCCATGAATCGTGAGCTGAAATCAAGCGTTGGAAGCTTCATGGGACGTCTGGGTGGCTCAGTCAGTTAAGCCTCTGACTCCGGCCCAGGTCATGCTCTGGCACTGCATGAGTTCGAGCCCCGCGTCAGGCTCCGTGCTGACAACTAAGAGCCTGGAGCCTGCTTCAGATTCTGTGTCTCCCTCTCTCTCTGCCCCTCCCCCACTCACACGGTATCTCTGTCTCTCAAAAACAAACATTAAAAAAAAAAAAAGAGTTGGAAGCTTAACCAACTGAGTCACCCAGGTGCCCCATCATCATTAAAATAGTATTAAAGGAAACATTTACGGCCAATACACTTATGAAGAGATGTCCAATCTCATTAGTGATCGGGAAAGGCCAAAGCAAAACCACACCGAGATGCCATTTTTCCCTATTCAAATAGAAAAAGTAAAGAAGCAACTGGGTCTTTCCCACGTTGCTGATGGGTATGTAAATCAGCAGAGCTACTTCGGAAAACAGCTTGAAAAATTTGAACTTGAACATTCACATACCCCATAACCTGCCATTTACACCCTTGAGTTATACATACCCAAAGAAACCCTTGCACATGTGCTCCAGGAGATATATTCAAATACATACAGGGTAGCACGGTTTAAAATTAGAAAAACCTGAGGGACGCCTGGGTGGCTCAGTTAGGCGTCCAACTTCGACTCAGGTCATGATCTCACAGCTCGTGAGTTCGAGCTCCACGTCGGGCTCTGTGCCGACAGCTCTGAGCCTGAAACCTGCTTCGGATTCTGTGTCTCCCTCTCTCTCTGCCCCTCCTCTGCTTGTGTTCTGTCTCCCTCTGTCTCTCAAAAATGAATAAGAATAAAAAAAAATTTTTTTTAATTAGAAAAACCTGAGAACAATCCAAATGCACATCAACAGAATGATGAGCAAGTAATTTAGTACAATCCCAGAATGGAATATTATGCAGCAATAAAAGTGAATGAACTACAACTACACACAATAAATAGATAAATTTTAGCAAAAAAAAAAAAAAAAAAAAAAAAGGAGAAGCCAGCCCCAAAAGATTTCATACAGCATACAGCATGACATTATTTTTAAAAGCTAAAAACAGCTACCAAATGTTTTTTAGGGAAACATATAAATATGATAAGCATGTGTTTTTTCAAAAAAGAACAATGAGCTCAAGATTTTAAATAGTCACACGGAACTAGAGGGTATTATGCTAAGCACAATAAGTCAGGCAGAGAAAGACAAATATATAATTTCACTCCAATGTGGAATTTGAGAAACACAACAGACGAACATAGGGGAAGGGAAGGAAAATTAAGATAAAAACAGAGAGGGGCGCCTGGGTGGCTCAGTCAGTTGAGCATCCGACTTCAGCTCAGGTCATGATCTCGCAGTTTGTGAGCTCGAGCCCCACGTCGGGCTCTGTGCTGACAGCTCGGAGCCTGGAGCCTGCTCTGGATTCTGTGTTTCCTTCTCTTCTGCCCCTCCCCCACTTGTGCTCTGTCTCTCTCTATCAAAAATAAATAAAATATTTTCAAAAATTAAAAAAAAAACAGAGAGGGAGGCAAATCCTAAGACTCTTAAATACAGAGAACAAATTGAGGGTGGCTGGAGGTGAGGTGGGTGGAGGGAGGGGCTGAATGGGTGATGGGCCAATAAAGAGGGCACTTTGGGGGAATGAGCACTGGGTGTCATCTGTAAGACATGAATCACTGGGTTCTACTCCTGAAGCCAAGACTATACTGTATGTTAACTAACCTGAATTTAAATTAAATTAAAACAAAACAAAACAAAACAAAACAAAGCTGGGAGAAGGCCAGCTCTCAGACAAAGGATGGTGGGTCCTATGATTCATAAGCTTACTAGAATCTTTTTAGCACTTATGGCTAGGGTTTATTTACAACCTTACATTACTACTCTGGTGTCATGTAATATTTGAACCTATGTCAAAACAAAAGTCCTTGAGAACATGGATCATAATTTCTACTCCTCTATATGTAGCCTGTGCCTTATATACAGCGTCCTAGCTCAGGGGAACAATAACAAAAAATACAATAAAATAAAACACAATAAAATAAAACACAATAAAATAAAACACAATAAAATAAAATAAAATAAAATAAAATAAAATAAAATAAAATAAAATACAATAAAATAAAATACAATAAAATAAAATACAATAAAATAAAATACAATAAAATAAAATAAAATAAAAATAAGGGACTTGTTTTGGTCTGAGTGTAGCCTGAAATTCTGCAATTATTGTCACTGAAACAAGAATTTGCTCTTGAATTAGAAAGAACAGGAAAGTCCTATTTAAAGGAGTCATTTTTACTGTGGATAATGTGACTGGTATAATTTGCGATGTTCATGGAATTTTAAAATAAAGATCTTTCCCCTAAATTTCTCAGCAAAACAAAACAAAACTAAAAAAAGATTTTAAATAGTAGTCGCCTAGAATGGGGGAAGGGAAAAGGATGAGAAAGGTGGGTACATAGAGGTAGATGGAAGTTAATATCAGGAATCTAGCTTCCATGCTGGATGTTGGCTTCATGAATAGTCATATCATCATAAACAAAAAATAGAAGTAATAACAATATAAGGTTGATAAATAAATATTTAAATGCATAGGTACACAGATGGGCTGATTATTGGAAGGAAAGGAGGGAGGGAGAGAAGATGGATAGATGGATGGATGGATGGATGGATGGATGGATGGATGGATGGATGGACAGACGGACGGACGGATGGATGGATGGATGGATGGATGGATGGATAGATGGATGGATGGATGGATGGATGGGTACATAAGTAGATTAATAAAAGAAGGTCATGCATGAATCAGTGAGGGAGTCGTAAAGCAAAAATTATGACAGGTGCCCTTCTACACACTTCCTTTAGATTCAAAAACAAAAAAAAAAAAAAAAACACACAGAAGAACAATGCCTAAAGAGCCCCCAAGCTCCCTTCCTGTTATGACATTTACAAGTCCACATTAGGAAGAAAGCACAGCTAATGGGTGTCACCATGGGTCTAGCACTTCACATGCAGTATATTATTTCATCCTCATACCAATCCCACAAAGTAGACACCATTCTCCATTTTACAAGTGAGGAACCTGAAGGAAGCCACTCAGTGTTACTCAGGTAACAAGTGGTGGAACCAAAACCCCTGGATTCAGACACAGCTCTGCTCAGTGCTTTCTAGGGAGCCACACCGCCTACTGTCTATGGACAGATGGGGAGACCTTGACTCACCCTCATTTTATTGCTTCCCAATCTCTCAGGCCTGCTGTTCTATGTTAAAGCCCACCCCATGTCCTCAATGGGAGCAGAAGGGGAGAACACATGCACTTTTCCAGCCCTGGAGTAGATCTAGGGTCAGTAGATCGATCCATCCATCCATCCATCCATCCATCTTCTCTCCCTCCCTCCTTTCCTTCCAATAATCAGCCCACCTGTGTACCTGAGCCCCAAAATGGCCCTGGTGAAGATCCGGGGGAGGTAGGGTAGGCCAAGTTCTGGAGAAAGGCTCTCTGTAGGACAAATATGCCCAGGGGAAACAGGTATCCTACAGTGAGTTTGTTCAACTGTGGCCTTGAACCTTTGTAGTCACAGGGACGGAGGGCTGAGCCCAACCCCCATTACCCCTCAGGCATGAATCTGCTCTTCAACATTTTCTACTCACAGTAGAGTGGCTTCCGCTTCAGCTTCCCCATCCCCAGCCTCCGACACTGGGAGCCTTGGGATGTTCTGGCCTTTCTCCCTCACCTCCCCCTCCAGAAATGGGGCCAGGACAAGGATGAGGCCAGCAAAGGGCCTAGGGAACAAAATTTAGGGAGACACTTTCTCTGGGTTGAGCGAGGACAGCAGAGACTTGCCACCTCGTATTTTGTGTCCTAGACGCCACAGGTGTCCAAGTGTCACGACTTCTGCTCCCTCCCATTCGTCTTCCTGGTTGCTCAGACCCTGATCAGCATGTACCTCAATCACGCCAATTGCCTCCTCACGACCCTCACTCTGGAGTCGCCAATCCATACGCTACACAGACGTGACAGTGGCCTTTTTTAAACATTCGCTCAAGAATTTTAGGCATCAACTATACTTCAATTAAAAAATACACATAAAAAAACTTTAGGTGGTTCCTCACTCCCTAAGTCATACCTCAAGAAGGCGACAGTGATTATCCCAGGTGTCCCGTATCTTAACGCCAGAGGGAAAATGAAGCAGTCAGAAGAGTCCTAACTCGGACCTGAAGGTTCCTCATCCCTTCAGGAGACAGCTCACGTCCTGAGCAAGCCCATAGCTTCCACCCAAATAATTGCTCATGGCGAAGAAGGTAAGGTCTTCATTTATTCCACAAATATTACCGAGTTTGTACTATGTAACAGGCACTGTTTAGACACAGAGGACTGGTGTCTAAACACTGGTGAACGTTGGCAGGGATGGTCCCTTTTCTTGTGGGGTTTACCGTCTGATGAGGACAGATACTAAAGAAAGGAGGGAAGATAGCAGGGAGGGAGGGGGAAGATAGGAAGAAAAGAAAGAAGAATGTGATATGTGTTCTGGAGAAAATAAAGAGCACACAAGATGTGCACAAGGTACTTCCGATGGCAATGACAGAGAGCTCCACAGGAATCAGGAATTAAGTGGCAGCTATCTAGAGAGGATAGCAGAGAAAGCCTTTCTGAAAAGGGAATATTTGAGCTGATATCTGAAAGTTGCAAGAGCCTGGGGAGATACACCCCTGTTACAGGAACCCACTGTGTCAAGACCTAAGGTATGAAGGAATTTGGAACCTTCAAGGAAGAGGAAGGGGGTGCCGTAGGGCTGGAACTAGAGAGTAGTGGGACAGGGAACAATGCTGACGAAATGGGCAGGAGACAATCACACAGGGCTCTTGGCCATGGTGGGGAGTTTGGATTTCACTCAAAGAAGAATGGAAAGACATTAGAGAGCTTTAATACACAGAGCAAATGACAAGATCAGATACACATTTTGAAGAAATCACCATGACTCCTGCCTGGGGGGTAAGTAGAGGAAAGCCGGTAGCCAGAAAATTCAGATGTGAGGTTACTGCAGCAAACCAGGGGCAGCGAGGGTGGCTGGAGCTATGGCGGTGCCAGCGGAGATGAAGAGAATGCGACTAATGTGAGGGGTACTTGAAGACAGAAATGATGTGACACGTTTGAAGACTGAATGTGGAATGTGATGGAGAGGAAGTCATTGGTGATGGCTTCCTGGCAAGGCTGAGCAACGGATGAGATGGGGCAGACAGGTAGACTAGGCTTGGTGGTGAGAATTAAGGGTTGAGCTTTGAACACGTTCAATGTAACATTTATTCATCATCCTCGTGCCGATGTTGAATAGGCAGATGAACATATGCGTCTGGAGTTCAGGGTCAGAGCTGGAGAGAAATTTTTAAAGTCATCGGGTCTGTAAAACTGGTTGCTAGGACAGCTTTTCCTTTTCCATCTTTCTTGCCTCCCAGAAGCCCTAGGATGCAATGCAGACTCCAGGCTCTGGTACGAAAGGGGTACTTCTGGAGGCATGGATTGGAAAGGGAAGCGGGACAGAATGTTTCCATTTATCATGATGGCACGATTGTACCTATTTTTTCTTTTGCATGTTCATGTGATCTCTACAGGGGCTAAGAATGTCTCCCTTCTCCCCGGCCACCCTGTGCTATATCGGTGATTCTCATTGTCTTACTGGACACGGGGGCAAAGGATTGCAAAGAGAGTGACATATAAGAAAAATATCCACAAGTGGGCAGTGAAACCCCTGAGAGGCACTGAAACTTTCGCATCCTGGTCAAGCTGAGCTGAAAAGGCTCTTGATATGCCTAGTCCGACCCTTCTTCTCCAACCCCTGTTGACAAATAGGGAAGCTGTGTCTTGGGGACATTAGCTGACATGACTAACCTAACGCAACCAAACTTTGATGCAATTCTCAAGCTACCATTCCAAGTGTGCAAAAAGTACCACATCTTTGAACTTTTCCATGATTTACCATAATTTCTATTTTAAGTTTCCAGGGACTTAACCGTGACATTCAAGTTTTTCTCAGTCAACTCAGGGCTCTCCCAATCTCTCCATCCCCAGTAGTGTCTAAGTTGACTCTGTGACATCAGTCTACGTAAGCATCTGCTGACATGTCCAAAACCCCGTGCTGCCTTTAACTACAGATCCCCACAAGTGGCCCTAGAATTAACTTCTTCCTGATCTCGGGGCTTCCCTACACCCCCTCGCTTTCAGCTCTGTGCACACTGGAAAATCTGGCTACTCTGGAACCCCAGGAAGCTCTGCAGGGTGGTCTCGGGTCCTCTCCACCCAGGCAGAGCACACACCCAGTTCTGTTCTATTGCCAGGCCGGACTGGGGGCAGGAACGCCACAGGTCATGTCACCAAGAAGGAAGACATGAGTCCTGACTCTCAATCCCTCCAAATTGGACCCGAGGTTTGCAAAGAGGAACAAGTTGCAGGACCCTTCTTGTAGGGAAACAGGCTCAAGAATTCCTTATACTTACATAAATGGTTTAAAAAGCTTAGGGTGGAAAGCTGCCACCACAGGGAGAAAGATATTATAAGCCAGAAATTATAATGGGATCACGAGTAACTTGTATCACCTGCAGGAAACTACTTTCCATCTGGCACCAATATACTCTCGTGCTCTGATCACAACTTCAAACACCACTTGACCCCCAGACCCTTTGCTTCTTACACACCCAAGTTAATGATTACTATCTGATTGTTTTCTTCGAGTTTACCACCTGCGTAAGATCTTGAGCGCTCAATAAATACAGAGAGGAAGCCCCTGTTCGGGGCTCTTGTCTCCTCCCAGACATTAGCCTCTCTCGTAATCAATTCTCCATCTGCTCTCTTGCTGGACAAGCGAGAACTCCAGACTTACAGTCCGCAACACCTTCTTGGGGACCCCCAGCGTCGGTTCCCTCCAGTTTCCCTCCTCTCTGCCACAGATGGGGCAATGCTGCTTAGTTTCAGAGGTGTGCGGAAGGGGATGGAAGGGGATGGAAGGGGATGGGAGGGGATGGGAAGGGATAGGGTGGGAGGGACTGCCTCTACAGGAGACTGTTTTTCCACACTTTCGCATCTTTCATCTGGATCTCAGCTTTTGAAACTCGAAGGTGCATTTATACTCTATTTCTGCAATGACAATCTCTCTTGAGACAGATGTGTTACATTTATCTGCTGCCTAACTTGGCCACAAAAAAGCCCCCAGAAAAACTGGACTGCAGAGCTCTGCAGTGACACCAACAGCCATGTTTTATAACTACATGTCAAAAGTCTACACTTTGTAAAATTCAATGCATCTCAACTCTGAGTATACTCAAAACCATTGAATTTTACACTTTAAACGGGTGAATTTTATGCTAGGTGAGTTATATCTCAATAAATCTATTTTAAAAAGGTGAAAAGGTTACAACAATGTGGGGATATTGTACAAAGTTACTCTTTCCTTTTCCTTTTTCAACATCAATTTTACTTTGAGGGAAAAACATCTAATGCATCCGACCACATGAAACACCAATTCTCTCAACCCCACAAGCACCAACTTTCTATGTGCTTTATGCCTACAAGTTTCCAACACTTCCTCCAAATGTGGGAAGAGAGAAAATAATGAGTTTCATAAAAACGATTTGGAAACCTCATTTTTTTTCCCAGATTCCCGGGTGGAATTGATTTCCAGACTTGGCAGAAAGAAGCAAAAAAGTCATGTAGAGGGCAAATTCCAACAGGGGGATATATTAACTGGTTCTCAGAACCTAAAACTCTTTATCTCCTGCTGACAGTCCCTAGGATGCTTAAATAATAATTAGTATTAGACTTGTCCGTGTAGGTTTCTTACTAAACCTGCTGTGCAGAGGCAGCTAGCGAATTCCACTCCCCCTCCCCGCCCTCCCAGAAGCCTCCCATGGATTTCCCTTCACATCCGATCGGTCAAAATCTTGATGTCTGTCCCAGCTTCGACCAATTACTCAACCAATCACTAGCCAGGAGGTGGAGCTCCATAACTGATGTGGCCCAATGAAGATCCAGATCCTGAGGCTGGGGCAGGGCCTAGCTAGGTACCGCGAAACCCAATGCTGGACAGACTGGGTTCTCTTAGCGAGGCAGAAGGGGGATGTGGCTGTGGAGAGGCCCAAACAAGGGGCTCTTCCAATGAGTAGGTGGTGAATCCAATGAGCTGTGGAAAAATGCACCCCGCTAGGAGACAACGCCCTGGAGGTGTCCAGACCTGGGGGCAGGGAACCAGGTGCACACCGGATAAGATCTGGTTCCAAGAACCAAAGCCTTTATGCAGGAAAATAGCTACTGTTAACTCTCTCCACCCTTGCTGGGGGCAAGGACTTAGACTGGCTTACAACATACTTACTAATGACGGGAGTGAGGTGGGGGGCGCTTTACGGTAAAAATGCATGGCCAACATCATCTAAACCAAAGAATCAAAGCAAACATCACCAGCAATGAGACAAATTGAAAGAATGTGCTTCCTGATTGGATGCAACGAGAACTCAGCATCGTTTTTGGATATTTCTGCCAAAGATGCAAAACCTGACTCTAATAATGGAAAGTACCAGAAACATCCAAAATGAGGGGCATTTTACTTTCTATGCCTTTCAAAAGTACCAGGGTCATAAAGGAAAGCGGAATTGTTCTATATTAAAGGAAACTAGAGAGGCATGGCAAGTGACTGAAACTGGATCTTTTTTCTATAAAAGACAACTTTTCTTGGGCAATTGGCAAAACTTGTTGGGGGCCTGAAGATAATAGGAACGTGTCAGTGTGAACTTCCTGATTCGAATGGTATTGTGGCCATGCAGAAGCATGTCCTTATTTGTAGGAAATACAAATATTTGGGTGTGATAAATCGACATGTCAGCAATTTATTCACAGAGGTTTCGGAAAAAAAAAAATTCTTTGCCCCATATTTGCAGATTTTCTTTAAAATTAAAATCATTTTCAAAGTTTAAAAAAAAACTGGTGACACTCTGGCGTCAGGAAGAAATTCATATCTGTTGCAAAAAGATGGGGCGCCTGGGTGGCTCAGTCAGTTAAGCATCCAACTTCGGCTCAGGTTATGATCTCGCGGTTTGTGGGTTCCAGCCCCACGTCCGGCTCTGTGCTGACAATTCAGAGCCTGGAGCCTGCTTCGGATTCTGTGTTTCCCTCTCTCTCTGCCCCTCTCCCGCTTGCTTTCTCTCTCTCTCAAAAATAAATAAAGGCATTAAAAATTAAAAAAAAAAAAAAAAAAAAAAAAGAATAACCAGTAACAAGTACTGAGAGTTTACTATGTGCCAGACTCTGTTTTGAGCACTTTACATGTATGAACTCACAACAACCATGTGAGATATAGGTTGCAATTATTCTCTTTCACAAATGAGGAAATCTGGGCACAGAAAGGTTAGGTAACTTGCCCAAGGTCACACAGCTGGTAAGCGGCTGGCTGAGATTTGAACCCAGTCATTCCGGTTCAAGCTCCCTTGCTTTTAACCACCATATAGTCTCCTCGATGCTCTTTTTCAGTCCAGTAACCTTAATTAACACTGTCAGCCCAACAACTCCTAAATATTTTTCTCCAACTGGGAACTCTCCCTTAGATATTGTATCTAACTGCTTACTCAGTAGCTTCACTTGGGCGCATAATAATATCTCAAACTCAGCATTTCAAAAACTTACCTACTCGCCCCCCACCCCCACCCCAAACCTGCTCCAGCCACAGCCTTCCCCATTTCAGTTCATGGCAACTTCATTCCTCCAGGGGTTTGAGCCAAAAATCTGGGAGGCATCCCTGACTCCTCTCTTCGCTCATCTCACAACGTTACTATCAGGAAACTGTGTTAACGCTACCTAAAAATGAATCCAGAAACCGAGCCTGTCTCTCCGTCTCTACTACCTAAGTTCGCCCACCATCCTCTTTCCTGAATGGCTGCAATTAGCTCCTCACTGGCCTCCCTGCTTCTGCCCTTGCCTCGCTCATCCATGCTCGATACAGTCAGCAGCGGAGCCTTTCTTTTTTATCTTATTTATTTTGAGAGAGAGAGAGGCTCCGGAGGTCAGGCTGCAAGTTCTTACAAAGATCCCACTGTGTCCTCATGGGAGCCCCTTCCTGTCTGTCTCACTTTCCCGCGTGTAAACCCGAAATGCTGCTTACCTCGCCGCCACCGGGTGCTGCGTTTGGTCCCTGCGTTTGGTCCCTGCGGTTGGTCTCTGCGTTTGGTAGGAGGACTGCCGCAGGGCGCACTCAGAAGTGCCCCAGGGTCACGTGTTCTCAACCGAAGGGCTGGAAGGGGTCTTTACAGGTGTAGGAATAAGGGGGCGGGAACTAGGGTGGGGGCGGGAACTAGGATGGGGGCGGGAACTAGGGTCGGGGGCGGGGATAATCCTGGCAAAAATCTCCAAATGCCCTTCTGTTTAGGGGTGTGGCTTTCTCAGCGTCCTTTTCTTCTGCGAACGTTTCCTCCCACGTCCTCCTGTGTTGCAGTAGCGGTTTCATGACCAGTTTGTGGAACAAATCGTTGAGTACATTCGCACGCATGTACCACGGTGCTCTGAGGATAATGTTCGAATTTATGGAAAAAGGGTTAAACATTTCTGGTTTCTGAAAAGGAAAAAAAAAATATTTTGAGAGAGAGAGAGAGCAGTGGGCTTGAACCCATGAACTGTGAAATCACCACCCGAGGGGAAATCAAGAGTCAGCGGCTTAACCAACCGAGCCCCCCAGGCACCCAGCAGAAGATCCTTTTATTTTTTTTAACATGAAATTTATTGTCATATTGGTTTCCATACAACAACCAGTGCTCATCCCAACAGGTGCCCTCCTTAGTGCCCATCACCCACCCCCCCTCCCACCCCCCCATCAACCCTCAGTTTATTCTCAGTTTTTAAGAGTCTCTTATGCTTTGGCTCTCTCCCTCTCTAACTTTTTTTCCTTCCCCTCCCCCATGGTCTTCTGTTAAGTTTCTCAGGATCTACATAAGAGTGAAAACATATGGTATCTGGTTTTCTCTGTATGACTTATTCCATTTAGCATAACACTCTCCAGTTCTATCCACGTTGCTACAAAAGGCCATATTTCATTCTTTCTCATTGCCAAGCAGTATTCCATTGTGTATATGAACCACAATTTCTTTATCCATTCATCAGTTGATGGACATTTAGGCTCTTTCCATAATTTGGCTATTGTTGAAAGTGCTGCTATACACATTGGGGTACAAGTACCAAAAAATTAAAAATAGATCTTCCCTATGACCCAGCAATAGCACTGCTAGGAATTTACCCAAGGGATACAGGAGTGCTGATGCATAGGGGCAGAGGATCCTTTTAAAACAATAGTTAGATCTTGTCCTTCCTCTGCCCAAAACCTTGCAATAGCTGCTCTTGTCACTGAGAATCAACACCAAGGTCCTTCCCTTGGTCCCCGTGGCTTCTCACCATCCACTCACCTCATCCCCCTTTTGTCATTCCATATTTTTTCCCCTAAGACTGATCACTTTCTGACATACTGCACAATTTATTGCATATTGCCTGTCTCCCCACACGCATACCCTTGAACTATATGCTGTCTACAAGAGCCTCATTTGAATTCTAAGGACATATGTAGGTTAAAAGTGAAAGGGTGGAGGGTTGCCTGGGTGGCTCAGTCGGTTAAGCCTCCAACTCTTGGTTTCTGATCAGGTCATGATCTCACGGTTCATGGGATTCTCTCTTCCTCTCTGTGTGCCTCCCCTGCTCACTTGCTCGCTCTCAAAATACATAAACATTAAAAAATAATAAAAATAAAAAGAAAAGAAAAGAATGGAAAAAGTTATTCCATGCAAATGGGAACCTAAAGAGAGTAGGGTAGCCATACTTATATCAGATAAAATAGACTTTCAGAAAAAAAAAAAGTTACAAGAGACAAAGAAAGTCATTATATGATGAGAAAAGAACCAATCCATCAGGAAGATATGACAATTAAAAATACACATGCACCTAACATTTGAGGTCTTAAATATATGACACATTGAGGAACCTCACTATCCCACTTTCATTTATGGATAGAACACCAAGACAGAATATCAGAGGACTTGAACAACACTATAGACCAAATGGACCTTACAGACGTACACAGAACACCGTACCCAATGACAACAGAACACACAATCTTCTCAAGCACATGTGGAACATTCTCCAGGTTAGACCACATACTAAGCCACAAACCCAGTCTTAACAAACTTATGATTAAATCATGCAAAGTATCTTTGCTGACCACGACAAAATGAAATTAGAAATCGACAGCAGAGAGAAAACCGGAAAATCCACCAATCTGCAGAAATTAAACACCTCATCCTTAAACAACCAAGAATCAAAGAAGAAACCACAAAGGATGTGAAAATGTCTGGAGACAAATGAAAACAAAACCACAACATACCAAAATTCATGGGATACAGGGAAAACAGTACTAAAAATTAAGTTTATAGTGGTAGATGTACTTACATTAGAAAAGAAGAAAGATCTCAAATCAACCACCTAACTTTATATCTCACAGAATTAGAAGAGAACAAAATCAATCCAAAATTAATAAAAGGAAGAAAATAATAAAGTGTGCAGCAGAGATAAATGCAATAGAAAAAGAAAAAAAAAAACAACAGGAAAAGAAATCAATGAGACCAAGAATTAATTTTTTGAAAAGATCAACAAAATCAACATACCTTTTGATGGACAAAGAAAGATAAAAGTCTCAACTAAAATTAGAAAATAAAGAGAGGACGTTACAACTGATGTCACTGAATCAAAAAGATTATAAGAGACTACTATGAACAATTATATGCCAACAAATTGGATAAACTGGAAGAAATGGGTAAGTTTTTCACAAACATAAAACCTACCAATCCTGAATTACACTGAACTAAAAATCTGAACAGAGTAATAACTCTGTAAAAAGAACGAAACAATGAGAATGAAGCAATAATCAAAAACCTCCCAACAAAGAAAAAGCCCAGAACCAGATGACATCACTGGAGAATCCTTTCAAACATTTAAACAACATGAATCCTTCTCAAACTCTTTAAAGAAAAAATTGAAGAGGAAAGAACACTTCCAAATTCATGATATGAGGTCAGCATTACTGATACCAAAACCAGATGAAGATACAACAAAAAACTACAAAGCAATATCTCTGATGAATATTGGTACGAAAATCCTCAACAAAATACTAGCAAAGCAAACCGAACAGTATATTGAAAGCATTATACACTATGACCAAGTGATATTTGTACCTGGAATACAAAGATGGTTCAACATATGAAATGTTATAAATGTTACATTAACAAAATGAAGGACAAATACCACATGATCTTCTCCATCAAGGCAGAAAGAACACTTAACAAAATCAACACCCTTTCATGATAAAAACACTCAACAAACTAAGAACAGAAGGAAACCCTCAACATAATAAAAGCCTAACATCACATTCAGTGGTAAAAGAGTGAAAGATTTTCCTCTAAGGTCAAGAACAAGGATGCCCTTCTAACTGGAAGATCAATTAGATAAGAAAAAGAAACAATAAAAGGCATCTAAATTGGAAAAAAAAGAGAAAGGAAAATTATTTCTATTCTCAAATGACATGATTTTACTTACAAAAAGCCATAAAGATTACACACACACACACCCCTTACTTACAACTAAGAAATGAGTTCAACAAAGTTACAAGGTACAAAATCAACATACAGTAACCATCTGCATTTCTATAAACTAATAATGACCAATCAAAAATTAAAAAAGGAATTTTAGAAAACAATTACTTGTACTATTGCATCAAAAAAGATAAAATACTTATGAATAAGCTTAACCAAGGAGGTGAAAGAAAGTCCAAAACAGTGAAAACTTCAAAATGTGCTAAAAGAAATCAAAGATACAATTAAATGGAAAGACATTCCATGCTCCTGGATTAAAAGACTTAATATTGTTAAAATGGCCATACTCACCAAAGCACTTTACAGATTCAGTGAAATTCCTATTAAAATCCCAATGGCATTTTTTTTCAGAAATAGAAAAAAACATTTTATTTTTTTTTTAATTTTTTTAACTTTTTTTTTTATTATTTATTTTTGAGACAGGGAGAGACAGAGCATGAACAGGGGAGGGTCAGAGAGAGGGAGACACAGAATCCGAAACAAGCTCCAGGCTCTGAGCTGTCAGCACAGAGCCCAACGTGGGGCTCGAACTCACAGACCGCGAGATCATGGCCTGAGCCGAAGTCGGCCGCTCAACCGACTGAGCCACCCAGGCGCCCAGAAAAAAACATTTTAAACATTCATATGGAATCTCGAGGGCCCTGAATAACGAAAACTATGTTGAAAATGAAGGACAAAGGTGATGACCTCACACTTCCTGATTTCGAAACATACCACAAAGCAACAGTATTCACAACAGTGCGGTAGTGGTGTAAAGACAGATATATTGACCAAACACAATAGAATAGAGACCCCAGAAATAAACCCTCCCATATACAGCCAAGTGATTTTTGACGAGGTTGCCAAGACCACTCAATGGGGGAAGGATAGGTTCTTCAACAAATGATGGTGGGGAAAGTGGATTCCCACATGCAAAAGAATGAACCTGGATGCTTATCTTACACTGTGAACAAAAATTAACCAAAAAAAAAAAAAAAAGAGAGAGAGAGATTTAAGACCTAACTATAGGACCTAAAACTATAAACTTCTAGAGAAAAACATGGGGGAAAGCTTCATGAGGTTTGACAATGATCTTTTGGGTGACACCAAAGCCGAGACAACAGAAGCAAAACTGGCCAACGGAACTACATCGAACCTGGAAACTTTTGTGCATCAGGGTGCCTGACTGACTCAGTCAGTGGAGCATGCAACTCTTGATCTCAGGTTGTGAGTTCAAGCCCCATGTTGGGCAGAGAGATTACGTTAAAAAAAAAATTTTATGACATACGTGGTGTTTTAATGATTCCAAGAAACCTGTTTGTAATGTAAGAGCCTGTATTATCAGCTTTGAGCTTTTTCTGGAAGGTAGAGCACTGAGGAATATAGTGTGTGGTGATGAGTAGCATGTACTCAATAAATGTGTTGGAAAAGTAATTGAAATCATGGGAGATCCAGTCAATCCTGGTCCCAGTCCTAACTCTTCCACCAGCTGTGTGAGCACAGGCAGGTCACTGAACCTCTCAACCCTGCTTTTAAAAATGAGGGTAACCACTTGAGGACTTGTTGTGTGGATTCAATGTTATTGCGTTTAAACACTTAGCTCTGTGTAGGGCATGCACCAGAGACTCAATCACAGGCCCTTGTCTGGGTTCAAAGGAGCCTGGGTGGGTGGGTCTGCTGCTGTCAGTCTCTGTGCTGGGAGGGGTCTCAGATGCTGGGCAGTCAGAAGGAATGTCAACCCTCCACTCCATCATCTGATGCTTCCATCAACCCTGCAGGCAGGACATGTTTTCCCATCTCACAGATGAAGCATCAAGGGCATTCAGGACTTTGAGTGTCCCCCCAGGCAGGAGATGACAGAGTTTGATGTGAATCAGGCTTGACTCTAGAGCCACCAAAACTTGCCCTCTGCCTGTGTGGCATAGAGAATACTCATCACCATGGCTTTGGAAATCAGACCTCGGGTCCTCAGGCAGCCCCTGTCCACGTGTGTGAATCCTGGCGTCTGGTCAGATGGGTTAAATGATAGCAGGGTCTGGTCTCTTATATCTGAGCTTATACACTTCCTGATTGATAGCCATTTCACAAAATCATGGCAGCTCTCACTCATGCATGGGCCATGAATATGATATCCCAAATAAAGCTTCAAGTTGTAGAAGGAAAAATATACTCCTTTGGCGTACAGAGTATTTATTGCTTTTTGTGAGCAGGACCTTGACTTACATCTGTTATATTCTCTATCCCCTAAGAGCCACTCTATGGATTTGAGGTGTTGGAAGAGGTCATCAAAACGACGTGACCACTGGCTGACCCGCGAGCTAGACCCAGGCAATTGGAGGCTCCTCACTCCCTCCCCAGTCGTGGAAATGTGTGTTCCACCTGCCTTCTCCACTCCCAGAAGCTGTCCCAGGGGTACAGCCTTGAGACAAAAATATGCCTAATATTTGGGACCTTTGCAGAGAGCTGTTACTGATTTCTAATTCAGTCTCTTGTGGTCAAAAGACAGATTCTGTAATTTCTCTCCTGTTCAATTAATTCATCTTGTTGTATGGACCAAACATGGTCTATCTCCATGAATGGTCCATATGGACTTGAACAAAACTTGGGTTTGCTGGCGTGGGGTGAAGTGCTGTAGAAATGACGCTTTGGTCAAGTTGGGCGGTGATGGTCAAATCTTTCCATTCCTGCTTTTTTTTTCTCTGTTCCCTTGATTAGTGACGGACGAGTATTGAAATCTCAAATGTAAATTGTCAATTTTTGTATTTCTCTCTTTGGTTCTATCAATTTTCACTTTATCTATGCTCAAACATATTGATTAGGTGAAAACAGAGTTAGGATTATGATGTCCTCTTGACGAATTGGCCCTTTATTTGTGTATGAAACATTCATTATCCTGAAGTCTAATTTCATAAAAATATGGACATTGCTTTTTTTTATGCTAAGTGTTGCATGGTCTATTTTAGTCCAATTATTTCTTTGTAACTTACTTGCGTCCGTTTTTTTTAAACTTTTTTTTAATTTTATTTTTTATTTTTTAAAATTTACATCCAAATTAGTCAGCATAGAGTGCCACAGTGATTTCAGGAGTAGATTCCCCAGTGCCCCTTACCCATTTAGCCCATCCCCCTCCTCCCACTACCCCTCCCATAACCCTCAGTTTGTTCTCCAGATTTATGAGTCTCTTCTGTTTTGTCCCCCTCCCGGTTTTTATCATATTTTTGTTTCCCTCTCTTACCCTAACAAAGAAAAAAGAAGACATCTACACACACTAAGCTTTGAGAGGAGTCAAAGCAGCCAGACATCGCCAGGCACTGAATGATTATATATACAGAATTCAAGAACCAACAAAACCAATCTACGGCCATAGAAATCAGATTGCTGGTTGCCTATGAGGCCACAGTGCTGTGTGCCCGTCCCGGCCTATTAATAACCAAATGTTGTGGTAGGACTCACCCTTGTGGCTCTTCTTACGATTGCAAGATGCACTTTAGCGACAACCATCGGGACACTTTGAAAACATACAAAGGTTTATTACTTAGGACACCTGGGGCCACACAGCAAGGTCACAGGAAGAAAGCGAGTGCTGCGCAGGGGCCGGGAGTTCTGTTTTTCTTGGGGACAGGGGTAGGGGGGGCTAGGCTTGGAGGGCTCACTCTTTTTTGGTGAATTTAAAACAGGAATTTCGGGGCGCCTGGGTGGCTTGGTCGGTTAAGCATCTGACTTTGGCTCAGGTCATGATCTCACGGTCCATGAGTTCGAGCCCCACTTCGAGCTCTGTGCTGACAGCTCAGAGCCTGGAGCCTGTTTCAGATTCTGTGTCTCCCTCTCTCTCTGCCCCTCCCCTGCTCATGCTCTGTCTCTGTCTCAAAAACAAATAAACATTGAAACAGGAATTTCAAGGGGGAAAGTGAATAGGCAAGAGGACCTGAGGGTCAGTTACGGAAATTGACCAAAGTCTCTAAAACAAAGGAGGCCGTGGAGGGAGGTGGCCTGGCTCTTTACCCAGCCCTGGGGCTGGCATTGTGTTTATTTGAGATGTGGATGCCTCTTTGAAACGGATGCCTTCGCAATCAAAGCCTAAGTCGGGCAGTTGCATTACAAAAGAGAAAAAAAAGCAACAATTGTCAGTTCACAACCCTCTGGGGAACGCCCTGGGTGTAATCTGAAACTGGCCCCCAAATGCACCGAGGGCTCGGAGAGGCTGAAGAGACTGGCAGGCCACCCCAGCCTGGCCGGTTAATGAGCAAAAGGGACTTACTTACCAGGCTTGTCTTGGGCAGCAGCAGGACAAAGAGATTCCCCGCATTCCACTGCCAACACTTAAAAGTTTCTATAGCGATCTCGTCACTATCTCATCGCTTGGAGCAGCCTCTGGGAGCGGGGAAAGGCAAGTGGAACCCATATTCCAAGGACAGGAGGAGGTATGGAGTTTCCCAGTGCCCAGGTCCAGCTCAGGGGTCAATGGGTGGTCACATCCTTCCGATGACCTTCCCCGACTTCCTGAAAACACACACCTGCTGTTGGCTTGGGTGGCTCACACTCCCACTGCACTTGCCAGTTGCCGTGGACAGAATGTGTACCCCGCCCCCCAGATTCTTATGCTGAAGTCTACTCCCCAGTGTGATGGTGGTAGGAGGTGGGGTCTTTGGGGGGTGACTGAAAGGGCGGGCCTACGCCGGCCAACTCCATCTTGTTTTGTGTCCTTCACCTTGACCACACCTCCTCCCCTTGAGTAACCCCTAACAGGACTCGGACCCTTCCCCAGCCAATCGGTTGAGGCCATAGCCATTACCTCACCAACTGCCCCTAGGCCCCAATAAAACCTTTGTCCTTTTGAAATTCGCTCTCTCTCCCTGGTATCTCACCGCTGCGTCGGTGCAGGTAGGGGATTGAGCTCGAGCTAGCTCGAATAAAGGCTCTTTTGCTTTTACATTGGACTCGGCTCCCTGGTGGTATTTGGGGATCACGAATTCTGGGCATAACATTTGGGGGCTTGTCCGGGATCCCCAAGACCCCCGAGGGACCCCCGACCCGGAGAGCCTGACTGGCCACGGTTAGTGTCTGTTTGTTCTGTCTTTTCTGTGTGAGCTCATTTCTGGAATTCTGGTAGTGCCCGATGCGGTCTAAGTGGACGCACTGGAGGACCATGGGCCGGGAGTTTCGGAAGACATTCCGATCCTCCCTTCTGGAGGGACGTGGAATCCCCTCAAAGGTCTGAGACGAGGCGGGTCGCTCCCGCTGGTCGGCGTGAGGCTGTCGTCTTTGGAGGGACGTGGAATCCCCTCAAAGGTCTAAGCTAGCTTTCAGTTTTGCTTCCATGGAGTTGGAAGACTTTCTAGGGGCCCTCTGTTTGTCTGTTTTTGTGTTTCTCTGTTTTGTTCTGTGGACTTACTGGACGGACGTTATGGGACAGACTCAGACTACTCCTCTAAGTATTATGACTGATCACTTTAAGGATGTGAGGGGAAGAGCTAACAACCTCAGTGTGGAAGTCCGAAAGGGTCGGTGGCAGTTTTTTTGTTCTAGCGAGTGGCCAACTTTCAATGTCGGATGGCCACCAGAGGGGACCTTCGACCTCCCTACCATCCACCGAGTCAGGAGTGTCATCTCTCAGCCTAAGATGGGCCATCTTGATCAGCTCCCTTACATTATCACTTGGCAGGACCTTGTAGAAGACCCACCCTCTTGGCTTAAGCCCTTCCTAGCCCCGCTCCCCCCGGAGCCAAAACCCATTCGTGCTTTGCAGGGGACAAAGAAGAAGAAAAGTCTCACCCAGCCTTCAGCACCGCTCTACCCTGTCCTACAAGGGGGGACTGAAGAAGAATTAATTTTTCCTCCCCCGTATAACCCCTCTAGGATGCCGGAAGAACACCATCCTCCCCCTCCGGGGGAGGCAGACGCTGTTCCGAGAGCGGGAGGCGGAAATGCTCCAGTGGGAAGCCCGCCCTTTACCAGACAAAGGGCTCAGAGGGAGCAATCCGCCTCCGCCTCCGCCGCTGACTCCACTATTCCGCCCCTGCGAGCCACCGGACCCCCAGACGCGGAGGGGAATCAGCCCCATCACTATTGGCCTTTCGCCACTAGTGACCTGTACAATTGGAAAGCTCAGAATCCTAAGTTTTCCGAGAAACCGGCAGGGCTTATTGATTTATTAGACTCTGTTCTTTTTACCCATCAGCCCACGTGGGACGATTGCCAGCAGCTTTTGCAGGTCCTGTTCATGACTGAAGAAAGAGAAAGAATCCTCAATGGGGCCCGAAAACTAGTTCCGGGCGCAGACGGGAATCCCACCACCAACCAGGCTCAGATAGATGCCTCCTTCCCCTTAACTCAGCCCCAGTGGGATTTCAACATGGCAGAAGGTAAGGAGAGGCTCCGGGTCTACCGCCAGACTCTAATGGGGGGTCTCCGAATGGCTGCTAGAAAGCCAACAAATTTGGCCAAGGTAGGAAATGTACAACAGGGAAAAGATGAATCTCCGGCTGCCTTTTTAGAACAGATCATGGAGGCATTCTGTACCTACACCCCCATGGATCCAGAGGCTCCAGAAAGCAAGGTAGCTGTTATCATGGCCTTTGTAAACCAATCGGCCAAAGACATTAGGAGAAAATTACAGAAAATAGATAGACTAGGAGAAAAAAGTCTGCAGGACTTACTGGTGGTAGCCGAAAAGGTATATAATAACCGGGAGCCTCCTGAGGACAAGCAGGCTAGTGCCATGGCGGCTGCCAGCAGTAAGCAGACTCGAGACCTGGCCAGAATACTACTAGCTACCACTGCTGACTCCCCCGAGGAACGAGACCGCCGACTCCGGCAGCTGGCAGACGACGCAAGAAAAGGTAAAGGAACCACCAAGGGAGGGAAGCAGAGGCTGCAGAAGGATCAGTGCGCATACTGCAAGGAGACAGGGCATTGGGCCCGAGATTGTCCGAAAAGGGCCGGTGGGAAGGGAAGCAAGACTGATCGAGTAAAAGTCCTAGAGCTAGATGAACTAAGTGATTAGGGGAGTCGGGGTTCGGACCCTCTCCCCGAACCCAGGGTAACTCTTAAAGTGGAGGGGACCCCTGTTGACTTCCTTGTCGACACCGGAGCACAACGTTTGGTCCTCCGCACTCCACAAGGAAAACTAGCCAGCAAGAAGTCCTGGGTACAAGGGGCAACTGGTATGAGCCAGTATTCATGGACTACCCGAAGAACAGTAGATTTGGGAACGGGCCGGGTATCCCACTCCTTTATGGTAATACCAGAATGCCCCTACCCGCTGTTAGGACGGGACTTACCAAGATTGGAGCTCAGATCTAACTTTCAGACAAGGGGGGGCCTCAGGTCACCGATGGCAAGGGCCACCCCATCCAGGTCCTGACCCTGAAACTGGAGGATGAATACCGCCTCCACCAGGAGGCGCTCCCGAGAGGATAATATAGACAGATGGCTACAAGAATTCCCCTCGGTTTGGGCAGAGACGGGGGGGGGGGGGGGGGGGGGGGGGCGCGGGGGGGGGATAGGACTAGCCGCTCACAGGACCCCGGTCCTGGTAGAGCTCAAGCCAGGAGAGAGTCCGGTAAGGATCAAACAATACCCCATGTCTCAGGAGGCCCGGAAGGGGATCCAGCCACACATCCGGAGACTACGAAGCCTAGGGGTACTAGTTCCTTGCCAGTCTCCCTGGAACACCCCCCTACTGCCGGTCAAAAAGCCTCACACAAATGACTACCCACCGGTACAAGACCTCCGGGAAGTAAATAAGAGGGTCGCGGACATACACCCAACTGTTCCCAACCCATATACTCTCTTGAGCTCCTTGGTGCCCTCCAGGGTCTGGTATACTGTACTAGATTTAAAGGATGCCTTCAGTCTGCCGCTGGCACCCCAGAGCCAACCCTTGTTCGCCTTCGAGTGGCATGATCTGGAGGAGGGCTACAGTGGGCAACTCACCTGGACACGGCTACCTCAGGGATTCAAACATTCGCCCACCATCTTCGACGAGGCACTACACGAGGACCTGGGTGAGTACAGAAGGGAGCACCCTGGCCTCACCTTCCTACAGTACGTAGATGACATCCTGATTGCTGCCGACACGGCCAAAGACTGTGAGCGAGGGACCCAGGACCTGCTGGCTACCCTGGGGGCCTTAGGGTACCGGGCATCCACGAAGAAGGCTCAGATATGCAGGGAGAGGGTAAGTTACCTGGGATATATCCTGGAGGGCGGACAGCGGCGGTTATCAGATGCCAGACAAAATGACCCTAGGACAGGAGATCTGGATCACGACCCCACATGTCATTGAAGGGGTTGTGAAACAGCCTCCTGATATATGGATGAGCAACACACGTCTGACTCATTACCAGAGCCTCCTACTCAACCCTCCACAAGTGCGGTTCCACCCCAGTGCAGCCCTCAATCCTGCAACCCTGCTGCCCGACCCTGACCTAGGTGCTCCACTACATGACTGTGCGGGAATCCTGGAAGAAGTACATGGATTCTGGACGGACCTGACCGACCGGCCCCTCCCCGATGCCGAGGCTACTTGGTTCACTGATGGCAGCAGCTTTGTGCGAGATGGACACAGGTATGCGGGTGCAGCAGTGGTCACCGAAACGGACACCGTATGGGCGGAGGCTCTACCCTCCAGAACGTCAGCCCAGCGAGCAGAGCTCATAGCCCTCACCAAGGCGCTGATGCTGGGAGCTAGAAAACGGCTTAACAACTACCGGACTTGGGAGACCCAGTTTTACTAGATCAGCCCAAATACTCCCAGGAGGAGTTACAGCAGATCAAGAAAGTCCCCATGGCCCAGGAGATAAAGGGATGGTGGTATACACCTAACAAGGAGTTCGTGCTGCCAGACCGGCTTGGAGTCTCAATATTAGAGCACATGCATCGGTCTACTCACATGGGGGTCCAAAAATTAAAAGACTTAATCCGACATGCCAGAATCAAGATTCACCAACAGGACACCAAAATAGAGCAAGGTGTATCTGCCTGCAAGACCTGCCAACTCACCAACGCGAGGGCCACATCAAATAAAAAAGGAACCAGGCTCAGAGGCACCAGACCGGGAGCCCAATGGGAAGTCGACTTCATTGAAGTCAAGCCAGGAAAGTATGGTTATAAATATCTTTTAGTATTTACAGACACCTTCTCTGGCTGGGTGGAGGCATACCCAACCAAGCATGAAACGGCTCAGACTAAGAAGCTACTAGAAGACATCTTACCCAGGTATGGTTTTCTTGCCATGGTAGGATCAATGGACCAGCTTTTATCTCGCAGGTAACACAGGCGGTACCCAAGGCAGTGGGGGAAAACTGGAAATTACATTGTGCTTATAGGCCCCAGAGCTCAGGACAGGTAGAAAGAATGAATAGAACCCTAAAAGAGACGCTTACCAAATTAACCATGGAGACTGGCGGGGACTGGGTGACTCTCCTACTGTACGCCCTTTACCGGGTTAGAAACACTCCTTACACTCTGGGTTTTACTCCCTACGAGATCATGTTTGGCAGGCCACCCCTGTTATTCCCAACCTTCGGGCTGAACTTCTTGCTGAGTTTAAAGATCAAGAACTTTTTCTTTCCTTGAGAGGGCTCCAGAGGGCGCACGAGGACATTTGGCCACGCCTCCGTGCCATCTACGAGGCTGGCCCGACCCCGACACCTCATCAGTACAGGCCGGGAGACTGGGTCTACGTCAAGAGGCACCACCGAGAGACCCTCGAGCCGCGCTGGAAGGGACCCTACATTGTGGTGCTGACAACCCCCACCGCTCTCAAAGTAGACGGCATCGCGACCTGGGTCCATCATACCCACGTTCGGCCAGCGGACCCCTCCTCGATCCGGAAGGACTTCTTCATGTGATGGGCCGTCAGTCGGGACCAACACAACCCGCTCAAGCTCAAGCTACAGTGCATTCGACCCACCTAATATTGGTAACTCTGTTAACTCTGCTTGTCATTGCTCATGCTGCCAGGAGTCCCCACGCCCCCCAAAACATATCATAGACACCAGCTCGGGGACAATACTTAATCAGACCTCCCAGAGCCACCCCAGGGACACTTGCTTCCCAGAACCTTGCGTAAACCTCCAAACTCTGTTCCTCTTGTCACCATAAATGCAGCCGGTCCCATGATTGGGTCCCTAAGCTACATGACAAGGGAGGAATGAAAGGGCGGGCCTATGCCGGCTGACTCCATCTTGTTCTGTGTCCTTCACCTTGACCACACCTCCTCCCCTTGAGTAACCCCCCCCTCACCTGTCTAACAGGACTCGGACCCTTCCCCAGCCAATCGGCTGAGGCCACAGCCGTTACCTCACCAACTGCCCCTGGGCCCCAATAAAACCTTTGTCCTTTTGAAACTCGCTCTCTCTCCCTGGTATCTCACCGCTGCGTCGGTGCAGGTAGGGGATTGAGCTCGAGCTAGCTCGAATAAAGGCTCTTTTGCTTTTACATCGGACTCGGCTCCCTGGCGGTATTTGGGGATCACGAATTCTGGGCATAACAGTGACTAGGTGCTGAATGAGGGAGTCCTCAAGAATGGAATTAGTGCCACTGTGAGAAGAGACAGGAGACAGTTTGCTCCCCCTACAAAACTGTCAGGGCTTTACACAGAGATTGAATGGGAGGGATCAAGAAGGAACCTTGTATGTCTCATGGTGGTGACTACACGGGTGCACATAGACATAAAAATCTAAAAATTCAGTGAGCTGCGTGTAATATTTGTGCAGTTGCATACAGCACAACGTATGTCGTATGTCAATAAAACCTTCAAACAACACCGACAAGCATGTCATGGGATCTGACGTGAAACAGGAAAAGGAAACAAGAAAGGCAAACGACGCTGTGGAACAGGACAAGTTGCAAATAGCAGAAAGTCAGGTTCAGGGACCCCAGAGGCTTCATTATTTTTTTTTTAATTTTTTTTTTAACATTTTATTTATTTTTGAGATAGGGAGAGACAGAGCATGGACAGGGTCAGAGAGAGGGAGACACAGAATCTGAATCAAGCTCCAGGCTCTGAGCTGTCAGCACAGAGCCCGATGCGGGGCTCAAACTCATGGACCGCGAGATCGTGACCTGAGCCGAAGTCGGCCGCTTAACCGACGGAGCCACCCAGGCGCCCCGAGGCTTCATTATTAAAGAGACATCAAATCCTTCCTCCTAAATGAAGAGAATGGCAAAAATGATGCGAGGTGACTTCCAAGGTTAGGCCATAAAAAGCCATGCATTCCTGATGTCTTCCCCAGGTAATTGTGGGATTTGGTGCTTACTTAGAGACTACTGGAAATCCTCACTGCCTTAGCGCCCGAGTTCACTGCTAGCTCCTAGAGAATCAGGAATCTGCAAAACACACAGGAACTGCCACCAGTGATGACAGCTGCTTGTGGTTTACAGGTGGTTTATGGAGGAGAGTCTGAGGACCTCTGCAAACTTCACGTTCGCATCTGCTCCTGCCCCCGCTCTGCCTCTCTCCATTTCTAGAGAAGGAAGCCAGCCAGGCCTCTCCTCTTCCACTTTCCAATTCTAATGCACGCACCTCTCCTCGGCAGAACCCAATCCAAAACAAGGAGTTCTAGAAAATGCGGTTCCCAGGCTTCCAGTCCTCTGGTAAGGAGGAGAACAGAGAAAGGAATGGAGATGAAGACTGATTGCAAAAACACCAGTATTGCTGGGGTGCCTGGGTGGCCCAGTCGGTTGAGCATCCGACTTCGGCTCGGGTCATGACCTCGCAGTTGGCGAGTTGGACAGGACTAATATTATTGAAGAACTTGCTTGTGCATTTTTCTCTGTCCCTATAGTCTCATCCCTTCCAAGCAGCTCTGTCCCTTATCAAAACTGGACCTTGAGACTTGTTGTCTCAGGGAAGGGGCGGGAGTGAATCCAGCTAGAACAAAGAAGATCACGAGTTCAGAAGAGGGCCGAAGTTAGGAAAGTCCCTACAGAAGAAAACAGGGGACTGCCTCCCCTCATGACTTCAGTGCAGGGTGACAAGAGAAAGAGGGAAAAGGGCAGGAGTTGAGGTGCTAGGGGCCCGGCACCGCCAGTCCCTGGGGTCAGAACTCTGGGCTGGGGCGGGAAGGGAATATAGAACCCCCAGGTATGTTTAGAGATTCCTAGAGCAGAAAGGACCATGGCCCGGCTCCCACGGTGTCCAGGGGTCCACAGGGGCCGTCTCCAACCTGGCTTCCGAGAAGCAGATAGGCAACAGTGCCGGAATTGAATGTGTCCAAAAGTGGTGACTATGGTCAACCCTCAGGAAAGTGGTATCTGGGAGCCCTACAGAGGAGACTTTGAATCCTGTGAATTCTGCACCCTGTGGATGCCGTGGTAGATAAATTACCAGTAGGTCCACAATTCTTCACCCCCTCCCCACATCCACACCCTCGGCAATATAACTTTACAGCTCCTCCTATCAAGAGGTGGACTCTATTTTCCATCCCTTGAATCTGGTCCAGTCTATGACTTGCTCCGGCCAAAAGCCGGACCACAGAAGCGACACTACACCTTGCAACTCCTGCGGCCTCTCAACGCCACCCCTCTCGTGTGAACAAGCCAGACTAGCCTCCTGGAGAATGAGAGACCACATGGAGGACAGCTGAGGTGGTCCAGGAGACAGTCAGCCAACGCCAGCAGAAAAGAGTTCCTAGCCAGCCTGCTGCTGACCTCAAATGCTGAGTCAAAATCAGCTGAGATGAGAAGAACCATGGAGCTGAGCCCAGATAAAATTGTCAATCCACAGAATCACAAATCAAATAAATGGGTATTGTTTTAAGCCACTGCATTTTGGGGGGGTGGTTTGTTATGCAGCAATAGCTAACTGTTACAGCACCTTACCTAGTCACACAAATAAAATGAATTCTAAGAAACTCTTGAGAAGGAAAGGAATAGCTGCAAAGGAGCCCAGGCAGATGAGAAGGTGATTTAGAAGCTCTGCTGGGAGGATGATATGGAGGCGCTGAGGGTCTGGTGGAATTTTCTAGGCCTGTGGTCAGTTCAAAGAGACTCCAATATATGGGTCCCCTCAACAGGAGAACAAGTGGAAGAAGCAATGGGATTGAGAAGACAGGACCAGCCACACCTCAGCAGACCCAGAGCAAAGTGCTCAGGGACTAGGCCAGACCAACCTCCCCACGGCAGATACCAGGCCCCGAGACAAGACTCAGACCCAAGGCCCGCCATCCTGCCCAGAAAGAAACTTCAGCCTCCTCTGCACCCAGGACCACTCAGGAGGGAGGGAAGGGTAGAAAGCTTGAGCTATTTTTTTTTCTAGAAAAAACAAAACAAAACTGAGTTAACCTAAAAGAGTACGATGGCAACATGTACAATATTCACTTCACCTCATAGTTTTTTTTCAGTTCATTTATTTATTTTGAGACAAAGAGAGAGAGTGTGAGCAGGGGAGGGACGGGGGGGCGGTGGGGGAGAAGGAGAGTCCCAAGCAGGCCCCGCACTTTCAGTGTGGAGCCCAATGCGGGGCTCGAACTCACGAACTGTGAGACCATGACCTGAGCTGAAATCAAGAGTCAGACGCTCAACCAAGCGGGCCACCCAGGTGCCCCGCGACCCTATTCCTATTACTGTTTTACAGATCATATGATAGGGACTCCTGAAGAAGTTACAGAAAATTATGATGCCACAAAAGCAAATTTTTATATGATCCAGGTGTGTTACCGTTGGACCCCAGGAAATGGAGGTTTCAAGAGTTGCCCCCAGTTATGCGTTTAGGAACGGGATCTGTGCCCACCCCTCACTGCCAAAAGGAGGCCTCCATGGGGCTTGCTTTATAACAAATCCTTCTTCCTAAGCAAACGCCACCTCCTCTGTTTCCTGCACATCATGAACAATGATGGTTGGTACGTTCAGCATTTACATTGTGCTGAGCCTTCGCCCACGTATCTTGTAATCCCTGCAATACCTTTCTGAGGAGGGCACTGCTACCGTCCCCATTTTGCAGATGAAGAAACAAAGGCTCCGAGGTGGCAGGTGTGCGTGAAAGGTCACGCAGCCAGGAAGAGGCAGACCCAGGACTTGACCCCACGTCTGGCTGACTCGGGACACACTAGGCATGCTCATCTTCCTGCCAGGGTGCCCAGGACAGGGCCTGTGGCAAAAGGGGTCATGAAGGTTTTGACAGAGTGATTACAGGAACACTCGCTGCCCAGACATGGAACCCGGAAACCCCTCCAAACAGCTCCTTCCTCTTGCACCAGCAGCCTCGTCTTGCCATATGAAAACACTTCCCCAAGTAGCCTTGGCCCCAAGGAACGCCCCGTTTCAGGCTCAGACACCCACCGGATTGCAGAACGACAGCCAGTCTTGGGAGCCACAGGAGGCACATGCGCCCCTCGCGATGACCACCCCGACCCAGCCGGCCTACTCGCCTCCTTGCTCCTGGCTGCTGATGCTGTCCCTTGTCCTCTTGGGTGAGTGGGACCCCAGACATGATAGGACCCACCCCTGGCTGGTCCCAGAGAGGAGCCCCAGGTGCTCTGGCAGGCCTGGAGGGGCTCAAGCCCACCAAGAGGGAATGGGAGCGGGTAGCCGAGAACTTTCTTGATCCCAGTGTCCCAAGAAGCAGAACTTTTTCAGGATGCAGCACAGTGAAGTTAAGCCCCCAGGCTCTGGGATCTTGCAAGCTGGGCTCTGCTCAGATACCCGCGTGCTCGTGTCACAGGCCACTTCACTCTCCTCTTGAGCGAACAGGGCTGCTAACGGGGTGCTGTGCGTATTAAATACAAAAATGGTGAGGCTCACAGCCCAGGATCAGGGGCATAATCTGTGGGGCCTATGTCGTGCAAAACGTAAACGTGGTTTCAGAAAGTGATAAGAACTTTAAGACAGCAACAGCAGACCATTATCGCAAGCACGGGGCCCTTCTAAGCACAGGGCCCTGTGTGACCATACAAATCAACCACCCACGAGCCGGCGCCGGCTCAGCCTGAGAAAACTGGGCTCAAACCTCACCACTGACTTCTCTCTGAGCTTCCGTTTCCCCCTCGGTAAAATGGGGCTAATCGTGGGGACCCACCTCATGACGTTTGTTTGGAAGATTCGACAAGACAACACCTGTTGGTACCTAGCACGGTGTAAAGATTTACATAAAGATTTTCTTACCCATGTCTATTGTAAGTCAGGATCAGGCCGATTTAATTCCTGAGTCTTGGGGCTCCTGGGTCCAGCTTAGCCTCTGAGCCCAGAACCCTCTGACCCAGCAGGCAAGAGACTCGGCTTTCACCTCCTGTCCATCTGGACCCCTGCCCCAGCCCCTGCTAAGACCCAGCCCCTGCTTGGGTCCTCCAAGATGGTCACTCCTGGAGAGGCCCTGGTGGGAACCAGATCTGAGACCAGACTCGGCTGCTCCTTTGCTCCCCAGCTGTGATTTGGGGCACCACTTCCCTTCTCTGAGCTGGTTTCCCTGATCATAAAATGTGAACTCTAGCTCCTAGTTGCTCACTCCACAAATAATTCTGAGTGCCCACTACGTGTTAGGCACTAGGCTAGGAGGTCATATGTCTAAACTACTCAGGATCAAATAGGTTTTGAAAAATGGGGGTTTTGTACCAGGCCTCCAAAGGAGAACCCACCATCAGGGATCGTGAAAGGTAGGGCCTGCAGGTGGAAGACAGGGGGGAAGGGATCCCAGAGCTGTGGCCAAGGGGTGCCCAGCTCCGCAGACAAGGTACCCAGGACATTTTCCAGAGAGGGGGAAGGGGTGAGGGGCACAGGGCTTTCATTCATTGAGGTTTGATGGATGTACAACAAATTGTACATATCTAACATGTACACTTCGGTAAGTTTTGGGGGCATTGGATATGCTTCACTCTTGTGAATTCATCACCAAAATCAATATAATGAACATATCCAACACTTTGAAAAGTTTTCTTGTGATTCATCCTTTCCATTCCTCCTCCTCCCGTGGCAACGCCTTATCCGCTTTCCATCGCTATAGATTCATTTGCATTTTCTGAAACTTTATACAAGATCATGCAGTAGGTACCCCTTTTATTCCGGCTTCTTTTCCTCAGCATAATTATTTTGAGCTTCATTCATGTGGTTGCACATATCAATAGCTCACATATGTCTTTTTATTTCTGTCCCCTGTGTGGATAAAGTACAGTTTGTTTCTCCATTCACTTGTTGGCAGACATTTTCTGCTTTGCAATTTGCGGCTGTCACAGATAGAGCATCTATAGACGTTCGTGTGCAAGTCTTTGTGTGGACTTACGCTTTCATTGCTCTTGGGAAAATACTTGAGAATAATATGACCGTATCATATGATAGGTGTGTGTTTAACTTTTAAGACACTGCCATACTGTTTTCCAAGGAGGTTGTACCATTTTGCATTTTCATCACCAGTGTACGAAGATGACATTGCCCTTTACATCCTCGCCAACACTTGGTATGATCAACCTGTCTCATTTTAGTCATTCTCACAGGTGCGTAGGAACATGTCATTGTGGTTTTAATGTTCACGTCCCTAATGTGTAATGGTGCTAAACATTTTTCACGTGCATCCTGTATCCTGTCTGGTAAAGTGTCTGTTCAACTCCCATTTTTCGATTGGTTTTCTTATTATTGAGTTTTGAGAGCTCTTTATATATTCTGGTTGCAAACTTTTTACCAGATAGATACTTCACAAAGATTTCCTCCTACTCTGTGGCTTTTTCATTCTTTCACAAGTGCCTTTTGAACAGCAAGAGTTCTTAGTTTTCATAAAGTCTAATTTATTAATTTGTTCTCTTATGGATCATGATTTTGGTGTTGTATCTACATGTGTGGCACAATTCACTAACAAAACCATCTGGGCTTGGAGTTTTCTTTGCGGGAAAGTCTTTAATACAAATCAAACGTTTGCAATAGATAGTAGGGCTATTTAGGTAATTTATTTCCTCTTGAGGTAGTCTTGGTAGTTGGTGGTTTTTAAGGAATTTGTCCCTTTGTCAAATACATGCAGCCATGACCTTTCCATAGCATCCCCTTATTGTCCTTTAATATCTGTAAACTCTGTACTTGTGTCACCTCCCTAGTTTTTGATTTTAGTAATTTGAGTCTCTCTCTCTTTCTCTCTTACTCTTCCGTATGGCTACAGGTTTATCAATTATAATGATCTTCTCAAAGATTTCACTCATACTGATTTTTCTCTCCTGGTTTTTGTTTTTTACTTTATTGATTTCACTCAGGTCTTTGTGGTTTCCTCTCTCCTACTTCCTTTGGGCTTAATTTGCTCTTTTTTTCCCCTTGTTTCTTAAGGTAGAAACTAAGGTCATTCATTTATGTCCTTCCTTCTTTCCTAATCTAGTCACCTAATTCAATAAATATTCCCCTCTGCTTTAGCAGAATCCTACAGATTTTAATATTGTGTTTTTATTTTCATTCAGATCAAATTGCTTTCTAATTTCCCTTTTGTTTTGTCTTTTAACTCGTGTGTTATCGCAAAGTGTGTTATTCGGCTTGTGAATATCTGGGAGTTTCCTAGGCCTCTGTCTGTTATTGATTCTAATTTAATTCCATTCTGTCAAAGAAGATGCTTGAATTCTTTTAAACTTGTTGAGACTATTTTATGACTCAGAATATGCTCTCTCTTGGTAACAGTTCTCCGTGCACTGGAAAAGAACTATATATCCTCCTATTTGGGGGGCAGAGTGTTCTATAAATATCAATTAGGCTGTTAGTTGTTAGTGCTGTATTCTTTTTGATTTTCTGCCTACGTGTTCTATTAATCATGAAAAGGAGGATATTGAAATCTCAGAGCATAACTGTGGATTTGTCTGTTTCTCCTTGCCATTCTATTGGGTTTTGCTTCATACACTTTTAAGTTCTGTTATCTGGTGCACATATTTGGGCTTTGTATGTCTTGATTTTTTTGAAGCTTATTCATTTTGAGAGAGAGAGAGAGAGAGTGAGCACACACGAGCAGGGGAGGGACAGAGAGAGAGGGAGACAGAGGACCCCAAGCAGGCAGCCCCCTCCACCCCTACTGTCAGAGCAGAGCCCAGTCCAGGGCCCAATCCCATGAATCAAACTGAACCATGACTTGAGCCGAGATTGGATGCTTAACCAACTGATCCACCTAGGTGCCCCTATCTTCTTGATTAATTTGCTCCTTTACCATTATGAAGTGGCATTCTTTATTCTTGGACATATTCTTTGCTCTGAAATCTACTTTATCTGATATTAACATAGCCACTCCAGCTTCCGTTTGATTAGTGTTATATGCTCTACCTTTTTCTATCATTTTTCCTTTTAACATATGCGCAGCTTTAATATTTAAAGTGCATTTCTTGTAGGCAACAGATAGCCTACAAGATCTTACTTTTTATCCAAGCCGACAATCTCTAATTTTTACATCGGGTATTTAGACCTTTTACCTTCAAGGTGACTTTTTAGAGGATTAGGTGTAGGTCTTATCACCTTCCTATTTGTCCTGTCGGTTCTTTGTTCCCTTTTTTCTCTTTTTCTGTCTCGTTTCAGTTGTTGAATATTTTTATAATGCTATCTTATCTCCTTTATTGGCTTATTAGCTATTACTCTTTATTTTGTCATTTAGTGGTTGCTTTAAGGTTTAGAAGTTTCAAATTTTCCAAGATGAAAAAAAGGGGGGCCATGGGCTCTCCCACCCCAATACTTTCTCTCTTCTATTTGATCCTCATTGGTTCATAAGAATAATAGAATATCCCTGTGTTCCTAGGATCCCACTGGGAGTATATTTTTATTTTGAGAAAGAAATGGGTATCAGTTTACAAGCTCTATAGTTTCCTGTGAATATTGAAGAGTCCACTGGACCTTCCCCCTTTCTTAAGTGTGCAATTTGCACCATCCACCTTTCAGTGACAGCATACCATTTCCCAGACCGTATAAGAGACTTACAAAGTATACTAGGGTTTCCCTCCTCCCAGCCTTTGTTGTGTTGCTGTCAGAACTTCACTCAGACATGTGTCAAAGTTACTTGAACGTTACTTGTTTTTATCATTTCCGGGCCTGGCTTTTCGGAATCGCTAGGTGGGACCACAACACTTCTCTCTGAGTACCGTCCTCTCTCCTGTCTGTTCTACCCATTGCTCTGTCAAACATGAGGTTTTCCGGTTTGGCGGGTGGGGAAAGGCAATATTTCAGCCCTGTGCTGAGCGGATGGGCACCGTTCAGTGCCTGCGCGCGAGGAAACCACCTGAGAGGCCAGGGAACGAACCACCAGAAAGGATTAGAGAGAACAGATCTGACTGCCTCCCCTCATGGTGTTTGAAGGTGGGTGTTGCTCAACATTTTGGAGCTAAGGACACCGAGGGCAAAAGCAATCCCTAGGATTGAACATGAGGTATCCCTTGGTGATCAACTGTGAAGGAGTTCTTATAGAGGCTATTATTAGCACATGCCTAGCTGAGGACACACAGGAAAGGAATTTAGAATTCCACACCCCCTCCCCAGATCCTCTTAGAAGGAAACGTCTGCCTCACCTCCCTACTCCCTCGCCTCACTGACCACTGAGAAACACCATGCTATCCTGCAAACTTACATCTTGGAGCAAGACTGAGTCATTCACCAGGCCTGACGGTCACACACACCCAGGGAAACTTGGGACACAAAACTGATGACCCGTCTGGAGCAGAACCTTAAGTCACCTGATCTGAGTCCAAATCCTGGCCATGACACTGACTGTTTCTTCCCCTCTCTGACCATCAGATTTCTCAAAAATGGAGATGATAATAACACCTACCTCAGGGAGTTCTTCAGGGGAGCGCCTGTTCATAACCCAGGTGCAAAAGAACTTGCATGGGAGGTCTCGGCCCTCTCTCTCCGTGCCCACTCCGAGGCCAAACTCAGCAGCTAGACCCCCGAAATAGATCCACTTCCCAAAGCACCAACAAGCATTGCAGCCTGGTAAAGAATTCACAAGAGACACCTGAAACTAATATAATATTATATACCAACTCCACTTGAAGTTTAAAAATGTTTTCAAAGCGATAGAACTGCATATAGGACATAAAATTGCTGGTATTTACTGTGTGTAAATAATATCTCAATAAAGTAGTTTTTTAAAAAAAGAATTCGCAGGGGGGCACCTGGCTGGCTCAGTCCGTAAAGCATGTGACTCTTGCTCTCAGGGTTGTAAGTTTGAGCCCCACATTGGGTATAGAGATTACTTTAAAAAAATGGGGCGCCTGGGTGGCGCAGTCGGTTAAGCGTCCGACTTCAGCCAGGTCACGATCTCGCGGTCCGTGAGTTCGAGCCCCGCGTCAGGCTCTGGGCTGATGGCTCGGAGCCTGGAGCCTGTTTCCGATTCTGTGTCTCCCTCTCTCTCTGCCCCTCCCCTGTTCATGCTCTGTCTCTCTCTGTCCCAAAAATAAATAAAAAACGTTGAAAAAAAAAAAATTTAAAAAAAAAAATAAAAAATAACTAAAAGTCAAAAAGAATTCAGGGGGTGCCTGGGTGGCTCAGTCCGTTAAGCGTCTGACTTCAGCTCAGGTCATGATGTCACTGCTCGTGAGTTCGAGGCCCACATCGGGCTCTGTGCTGACAGCTGGGAACCTGGAGCCTGCTTCGGATTCTGTCTCCATTTATCTGCCCTTCCCCTGCTCTCTCCCCCCACCTCTCTCTCTCTCTAAAATATAAGACATTAAAAAAAAAAAAAAAAAGAATTCACAGGATGCCAGATGATGTTTACTTTGTGCGATACATTTGAGGGCTAAGAGCGGGGGCTCCAGAAACAGGTTGTCACATTCGTATTGGATGGCATATTAGTTTCGGGGGCCATGACAAAGTGCCACAGACTGGTAGTTTAAACAACAGAAATGCATTATCTCACACTTCTGGAGGCTAGAAGCCTAGGCGAAGGTGTCAGCCAGGTTGATGACGTCTCCTGAGACCTCTCTCCTTGGCTGTCTTCTCTCCGTGCCTTTAATTTCTTCTTATAAGGATGCCAGTCATATTGAATTAGGGTCCACCCTCATGACCGCATGTTAACTTTTTAAAAAATTAAAAAGAATTTTTTTAATATTTATTTATTTTTGAAAGAGAGAGAGAGAGAGAGTGGGAGAGGGGTAGTGAGAGAAGGAGACACAGAATCCGAAGCAGGCTCCAGGCTCTGAGCTGTCAGCACAGAGCCCGACGCGGGGCTCGAACTCACAAGCTGCGAGGTGGTGACCTGAGCCGAAGTCTGATGCCCAACCAACTGAGCCTGGGCCACCCAGGCGCCCCTCATGTTCACTTAATTGCCTCTTTAGAGACCTTGTCTCCGGATGCAGCCACATTCAGAGGTACTGGGGGTTAGGACTCTGACATATGAATGTAGCCGGGAAGACACCAGTCAGCCCATAAACTGTGATCCGGGGAAACTTACCTGGTCATCTGGGCTCTCAGCACTTCTGTGAAGACGGGAAGAATGCGGTCACCTATTATTTGCAAGTTCTCCATTATTTGTAAGTTCTGCTCTCCCTCTCCAGACAACCTCCTCATCTCTCACGCTTCCCTCCCCAACAACATCTGTCCGGCGTCCTGAGCAATTGTTGCTGGCCAGCTAATGACTAGGTTGTGGTAAGCTCACCTCTGAGGGCTCCAGGTCCTTCCAGCTCAGCACAAATCCAGTCTTCCTCTGTTGCAGGAGCCTCTGGGCAGAGCGATGGGAGTGAGCGGCAGGTGTTGCAGCCCGAGGGCCCCCTGCTGGTGGCGGAAGGAAACACGCTGCTGCTGCGGTGTACCGTGGCAGGTTCCTGCACTGACGACAGGATTAAATGGGTCAAGGTGAGCGATCGGGACCAGCAGGAGATTTATAACTTCAAACACGGCTTCTTCCCGGGGGTGACGCCGGTGATCCAGCGGACCCTGGAGCCCCTTCATTGTGACTTTTCCATCTATATCCACAATGTCACCAGCAAGCATGCTGGAACCTACCACTGTGTGGGGCTTGATGACTTGAGTGAGAACCCAGAAAAGAAGCTGCAGGAGGGCACCTCAGTGTTTGTGAAGGGTGAGTATCAGGCTCTGTGGGTCTTAGGCGCTCAGCTCGGACCGGTCTCCCTGCGTCAGCTGCCTTCATCCATCCACACCCATACCGTCCACAGAAAATCCCAGTTGGCGCACAACGCGAGGGTGTCTCACCCACACATGCACGGGCATCTGGAGTGGTTCTGCTCCACGTGTCTTGTTCCAGGGCCGCGTCTTCTTGCAGCTGCGAAGAGTACAGCTGGGTCGTGGAGATGGCAGAAGCAAAGAGGACAAGCCCCAGTGCCCCCAAGCGCTTTTCAAGTTTCTAATCACGTAACATCTGCTAACAGCCCATTGGCTAAAGCAAGTCATGCGGCTCAACGCAAAGTCAAGAGACCGGGATGCGTACCCACCCACCACGAGGCAAGAGTAGGGATGCACCACCCTAGGGGAGTCCAGAACTAGGGCTGATAATTTAATCTACCACACTCCCCACGTAATCAGTCATGCTATCTGTAAGCCCAGCAGTGGCGACCTGGGCACTCACATCCTGGGTCTGTCATTCAATAGGAGTGTGTTCTTTTTTTTTTTTTCAATGTATTATTTATTTTCGATCAGTCATGCTATCTGTAAGCCCAGCAGTGGCGACCTGGGCACTCACATCCTGGGTCTGTCATTCAATAGGAGTGTGTTCTTTTTTTTTTTTTTTTCAATGTATTATTTATTTTCGAGAGAGAGAAAGAGAAAACGAGCAGGGATGGGGCAGAGAGAGAGAGAGAGGGACACAGAATCCTAAGCAGGCTCCAGGCTCTGAGCTGTCAGCACAGCCCCCGACGTGGGGCTTGAACTCACAAACCTCGGGACCATGACCTGGGCTGAAGTCCGACGCTTAACCTGCTGAGCCACCCAGGTGCCCCGCCCTGCAAACTGTTAACAGAGAGAATATCTGTGTGTGGCAGTTGGAGGTGAGGGGAAGGGTTCATTTTAACTTGATGCAAGCATTTCGGGAAGGTTTCTCCGATTCCTCCCACGCCGTGACAGGCGCCCCCTCTTGGCCCTACAGTCCTCTGGCTTTCCAACCTCAAGGGGATTTTCTGGACCATCTCCACCACCGGACTGAAAACTTCTTCCCAGCCGGACATTTGCATGTCTCGCTGAGCTCCATTTCCCCCAGTCGTAACCTCAGCACATAGCAGGTCCTGAGAACTTCTTTACTGAGTGAACCGACTTGAGCATAATGTGGGGATCCAGAGGGAGTAGCTGAGTAGGGAAATCAGGGCAGTGGGGAGGGAGGGAAGATATCAGGGAGGAAATAAGTGGACAATGGAGGAAGACACAAAATGCAACAAGGACCCTCTCTTTGGCTTCAGGAGCCGGGGCCCCAGAGCCAAACCTCTGGATCCTGCAGCCCCAGGAGGTGGTGTTGGCAACCCCCGGAGACACTGTGTTCCTGAACTGCACAGTGCTTGGACAGGGTCCCCCGGGACCCATCAGGTGGTTTCGGGGGGCTGGTCTGAGCCGCGAGGCCATTTACAACTTTGAAGGCCTCTCCCACCCCAACGTGACAGCCGTCCGGGCCTCCAACAGCGATTTCAGCATCCTCCTGCAAGGCGTGTCCCCTGAGTACACAGGCACCTACTACTGTGTAAAGTTTTACAGGAAACCCAACAGACAATACCTGTCCGGACAGGGCACCAGGCTGCGAGTAAAAGGTGAGACAGGTGGTCTAGAAGGCACTGGGGGAGAGGGGCAGGGGGTCCACAAGGAAATTCCCAAATAGGCCAGCTCTTCTCAGCCTCCAGCTGTTACATAAGCCGTTCCCTCTGCCTGGAATGCTTTCTCCTTCTCCCTGGCGAATTCCTACTCATCCTTCAAGGCCCAGCACAAATAGCCCCTCCTCTGTGAAACCTTCTGCTTCTCCCGGGCAGAGTTCATTTCTCCCCATTCTGGGCTCCTCAAAACTTTGGATAGACCATTAATGGTTTAACAGTATCTGTTGAGTGCCTGTTTACTGCTCTGCACTCTACTGGGTGCTGTAGATACTGCAGTGAATCAGACATTGTCCCCACCCCAGGGATGTTCAGACAGGTCTAACTAGTCCCTCATAGTCACAGGGTTTGACTTCTAGCCCCCATTCCAGACACACTCCTCTCGATGACCCTAAGTCCTAGCACAGGGGCTCAGGAAGGGGCAAGACAGAAAGAAAAGGGGAATGTGAGACTGTCTCTCTTTCTTACAGCAAAGCCCATCACCTCTCCCCAAGAGAAAGAACTCACCAATGAACATATAGGCAGGACATATCCCTCAGGTGAGTGTACCTAGTCTTGGGAAGGTAACCAGTCCCCACAGGCAAGGCTTGGCCATGGGAAGGGAGCAGTCCTTGCCTTCTAGGGCTATGCGCCACCCAGAAAGTCCCCAGGACTTCATCTCAACATCAGAACCAGGAACTCAGAGAACCACGTTAAAGCTCAACCAAAGATGGGCGCCTGGGTTGGCTCAGTCGGTTGAGCGTCTGACTTCGGCTCAGGCCATGATCTCACGGTTTGTGAGTTCGGGCCCCCCGTCGGGCTCTGTGCTGACAGCTCAGACCCCAGAGCCTGCTTCGGATTCGGTGTCTCCTCCTCTCTCTGCACCTCCCCTGCTCGTGCTCTGTCTCTCAATGATAAATAAACGTTAAAAAAATTAAAAAAAAAAAAAAAAAAAAAAAAACCTCGACCAAAGAAAGAACAGCTGACTGTTCAGTGGTCAGCCTTGCTTGGCAGGTAGTAAGCTCCCCATGATTCAGTGCAAGGAGACACTGTGAAACTGTACATAACAGTGCTGAAGATCATGGCTTTGTAGCCAGGCCTCCTGGATTGAGTCCCTTTCTACCTGTGTGACTGCAGGAAGCTTGCCTCACTCCCCGAATTTCTGTCATCCTGCACTGGGGACTAGGGGCGGAGAGGGGATAAGAGTCGGAGAGCGTACCCCATGAGGCTGGTGTGTAGACCCCATGAGATCACACGTGTCAAGCCCCCAGAACTGTGCATATCATACCACCTGTTAACGCTCAGGGTCACTTGGCAACAGGGTGGGGTTGAGGGTGAGACTTGGGGTAGCGCCACCAGATGCTCCCTGTCACTGAGCCCTGTTCCTGCCATTTGTAGGAGCCAGACCACCTGGTCCCATCACTTCTCTAACGTATGTGCCCCTGAGCAAATCATTTCCCGACTCTGACTCTGCCTTTTCATCGGTACCAATGGCATTATTATCCTGCCTTGCAGCATACGTTTAAGGATTAAATTAGGCAGTTAGGAAGTGCTTAGCCCAAGGTCTGGGGCAGAGGAGCTGAGCAGCCAGTAAATGAACAGTTTTCTATTATGATGGGAGGTCAGGGATGCTGTGAGGATGACTAAACACAGGGGTAGGATATTGGGCAAAGCCTCTTTGGGCCCCGGACAAAGGGAGGGGAGGTCTTCGTGTAGAAAGAATGTGGCCCCAGAGGTTTACAGCAGCTGGGCCAGGCCTCCCCGTGGGGACACTGAGGTCTGGACTGTTGGGGGATCGCCCAGGGTCCTTCCTGAGCTCTCCTCTGTGTCCTCCAGGCCTCCTGTCTGTGCTCACACTTGTGGTCCTGGGGCTGAAGGCCATGACCTTGGCTGCGCTCCTGCTGGCCTGGGCTGCCTGCCGGAGAAGGCAAGAAGACACCAAGACCCCAGACTCAGCAGAACTGTAATCTGTACGGGGCATGCAGCACGGGGCATGGGGCGTGGGGGGGGGGGGGGTCGACCTCAAAGTAGGTCCTCTGAGTCGAAGAGAGGTCAAGGCTCCCCAACCACTTTATCGCCTCCAACCCCAACCTCCAGATGCTCCCCAGGCTTTGTGCCGAACTCCAGGATCCCTACACCTGGCTTCCGTTCACCTGGCGAAGTACCCCACTTGGCACTGACTGGGCTCCCTTCTGATGTGCTGTCCTCTCTCTTGACAGCCAGCTCAAGCCCTCCTTGTCCTTCAAGGCTTTGCCGGGCTCTCTTCTCAAGGCCCTTGTTCCTGCGGTAGTGCCCGCCCCCTTCCACCCCCTCTCCTCGTTTTCTCATCCTTCAAGATCCAACTCAGAGTCCTTTCCGGAAGATTTTCCTAAGTATCTCTAAGCTCACAGAGCCAGACTGCTCAGGCCTCTCCATTTACACCCTTCTCTCCTCATTTCCTGCCTTTTTTCCCTTCCTTCCTTCCTTCCTTCCTTCCTTCCTCCCTCCCTTCCTTCCTTTCCTTCCTTCCTTCCTTCCCTTCCCTTCCTTTCCCTCCTTCCCTTCCTTCCCTTCCTTCCCTTCTTTTCTTCCTTTTCTTTTCTTTTCTTTTCCTTTCTTTCTTTGCCTTCTTTCCTTCCCTACTATGGCTGCTTGGGTGGCTGCAATAGTTAAATGCAGGCTCAGCAACTGTAACAAAACTCTTAAATAACAGTGGCTTAAGCCAGAAGAGAATCGGTTTTGCTAGTAATAACTGAGCACAAGCAGGCCAGGCAATAGGGGGACTCCCTTGTAGTGAGACCCGGGATTCCTCGATCTCTTTGCTACCAGGTCCATATCTCAGGCAGCAAGACTACGGAAGAAGGCAGCAAAGGGGCGTATGACCCTCCCCTTCAAAGGCACAGCTAGATATTTGCCCACATCACCTCCAATTGGCTGGAATGTGGTCACATGGTCACACCTAGCCGCAAGGAAGGCTGGGAAATGTAGTCTTCATTCTGGCAGCAAGGTGCCCAGCCAGCAATTTCTCACTAAAGGAACCAGAGGCTAAATGCCAATAGATAACCAGGGGCATAGAGGCAGCCTCAGGGGCATAGAGGCAGCCTCTTCCTTGCTCTGCGTGACACGTGAGTTCAACTCCCAGCTGAAACAGCACCCCTCTGTAACACCACCTCCACTAGGATAGTATAATGGAGGGCAGTGGTCCTCAAGAAGAGGAGGGTTCCCCCCCACCACCAGGGTACATTTGGCAATGTGTAAAGACACTTTTGGTTGTCACAACTCGGGGGTTGTCACAACTTGAGGGGTGTCACAACTGGCTATCACCCTCTAGTGAGTAGAGGTCAGGAATGCTGCTGAATGCCCACGGCATCCCCCACAACATAGAGTTGTGTGGCCCAAAGCATCGGGAGTGCTGGGGCTGAGAAGCCCAATGTGGGGGAAAGTGCGACACGCCTGGCTTCCCAGCCCGAACCTCCACTCCCTCCCTGTGTGCCCTTAGTGACTAATCAAGCAGTCACTTCACCCCTTGGACCCTCGTGGATAAGAACGTGGACAAGGATGGCAACGTGGACTTCTCTGCATTGTACGAAAACTAATTCGGTTCATTCACTAAGGGCTTCACGTGTGCTGTGTGCACTGTGTCCGTTCAGTATCTGTGAACCCCATTTTTGCTTTCCACGCGAATATCTCCTAGCACCTACTCTGTGGGGCGGTGGATTCGTCTGGCCGTTTTTCCTTATAACCACAGAAAAAGAGCTTGAAAAACCTAAGCCAAAGGGGACATTAGTTTAGTCTGAGGACGGAATAAATCACTGAATCACCAGTCATCAGAATAATAACCCCCTACCAAAAGATAACCACGTCCTAATCTCTGGAACCCGGAACCTAATCTCTGGACCTCACATGGCAAAAAAGGACTTTGCCTCTGGGGTTAAAGATCTTGAGGTGGGGGTTTATTCTGGATTATCCAGGGGGGCTCTAAAGGCAATCACAAGTGCCCTGATGAGGGAGAGACAGGGGGAGATTTGACACAGAGAAGGAGACAGCAACGTGACCACAGAGGCAGAGATGGGAGTGATGTGGCCGCAAGAAGGCCGGCAGCCACCAGAAGCTGGAAGAAGCCAGAATCACTTCTCCCCAGAGTCTCCAGAGGGAGCGGGCCCACTGACACCTTGATTCCTGCCCCATGTTACTGATCTCAGACTTCTGGCCTCCAGAACGATGAGAGGGTAAATTTCCATTATTGTAAAACCCCAGGTTTGTGGGACGCCTGGGTGACTCCGTCTGTTAAGCGTCTAACTCTTGGTTTCGGCTCAGGTCGTGATCTCACAGTTTGGGGGATCAATGGTGCTGACAGCACAGAGCCTGCTTGGGATTCTCTGTCTCTGTCTCTGTCTCTCTCTCTGTCTCTGCCTCTTCCCCCCCTTGCACACACTCTCTCTCTCAAAATAAATAAATATTTAAAAATCTAATATAAATAAATTAATAAATAGATAAATAAAGCACCAGGTTTGTGGTCATTTGTGGTCTGCAGGCACAGAGCATCTGAAAGAACCACTCGGCCTCCCAAACCTCCTCGCCCCCCGGGGCCCTGCGGGATCTGGTCCCTGCAAACCACCCCCCTCCCCAATCATCTCCCACCACCACCCCTTAAACTGACTCCGCCCTGGCACCCACCCGGGGCCTTGGCCACACATTCCCTAACTCATCCAAGGCTCCCCTTCGCAAGGGCTCCCGGACTGCTCCGTCCACCGCGATGTCTCCATCCCTCTGGTGGCCCTCACGCCCCTCCCTGTTCTTTGCAGCGCTACCGTGGCCTGAAATAAACGCGTGTGCGTTTCCTTCATGACCGCCAGTTGTCTCCTCTGGAATTCGAGCGTGTCGAGGACAGGAACCTAACTTTTCACCCTATGTCGCCCCTTCCATCCAGTCATAAAAAGTGGGTGAAGGCCAAGGCACTAATCAGTGTGCTGAGGATTAAAGAGTAAAGTCTGCTCTCTCAGGGCGCACCTGCTACTGGGGGAAGACGGACAACGAGCAAGTAAATGTAATAAGTAACGTGTCACCTGGTGGTGAATGCCAAAGGAATAAGAAGGCAGGAGGGCGGGGGGAGGTGCCAGAGCGAGGGAGAGGAGATGTATTTTATTTAGGGTGGTCAGAAGAGTCCTCACAGATAAAGTGACGTTTGAGCAGAGACCTGGAAGGAGTGAGTACAGAGACTCGTAGATGTCTGAGGAGAGGAGCAAGTGCAAAGGCCCTGAGGCAGGAGTGTGCTTGACATGGCACCGGAAGCATAAGCCCCAAGCAGATTCTTGGCACGTGTTAGACCCCTGCAATCCCCCCATCTGAGGGGGGAATAGAGGGTAGAGGTAAAGTTCACAGCCTTGGGAAGCTGCTCAGATTCAAATTCCAGTTCTCCTACTCATCTCTTGGGTAAGTTGGTTTCTCTTAGAGTGTCCCGGCTTCCTTATCCATCTTCCGGTAATGACATTAGCGTCTCCCTTCTTAGGCGGTTTTGAGAATAAAACACATGGGTGCATGTTGGGCATTAACTGTGCCACGCCCAGCGGATGTGGGGAGGGGGGAACAGTCCCCAAAAGAAGTGCAGGGGTGCTGGCAGGTGAAACAAATCATGGATAAAAGCGAAGAAGGGGTGACACCTGGGTTCGAGGACTCGTCCACCAGCCAGAGAACTGGAGCTTGGGGAGCTGGTCACCCACAGATCTCTCATGCCGGCAGCCGAGTGCAAGCATGACGCCCGCGAGTCTCCAGGCCCCTGGGCTTCCTGGGAAATTGCAGGGCATTTCAGGTGGACACAACAATGGAAGGGGAGGGTCCACGACCAGGGCTGGTGCCTGGTGTCCCTGCAGCAGAAAGGGGAGTCTGCGCCACAAGGAAAGGTCCCTCTTCCCACATGTCCTTCCAGGACCTCGAGCAGCTGAAAAGCTGTGCTTTTTTAAAAAATTATTATTATTAACGTTTTTATTTATTTATTTATTTTGAGAGAGAGAGAAGGCACGCATGCGTGCACACATGGGTGGGGGGGGGGGAAGGGCAGAGAGAGAGGGAGAGAAAATTCCAAGCAGGCTCATCGATCCCCTGCACCATGAGATCATGACCTGAGCTGAAATCAAGAGCCGGATGCCCAACCAACTGAGCCACCTAGGCGCCCCTGAAAACCTGCTTTTAATAACATGAACTTGGGGCACCTGGGTGGCTCAGTCGGTTAAGCATCTGACTTCGGCTCAGGTCATGATCTCTCGGTCTATGAGTTCGAGCCCTGCGTCGGGCTCTGTGCCGACAGTATGCACCCTGCTTGGGATTCTCTCCCTCTCTTCCCCTGCTCAGGCTCTGTCTCTCTCAAAATAAATAAATAAACATTTTTCAAAAATAACTTCATTTTCGCCCACTTACTTTGTAAGCAACACACTTACAATATTTTAAGTACACATAAAACAGCCCTGTACGTGGAGTCAAGCACCTAACTGATTCATTTATACCTGAGAATTGAAATACAGATCATTTTATTCCAAATTACTTCCTCTTTATCTCACCAGTTAGGGCATGATGTTGATTTTTTCAATATGTATAGGTCAGTTTTATGATCTATGAATTCCACTGAAGGTATAAAGGGGCGATAGGAAATATTTTTTATGAAAAAGGGGTAGGGCGCCTGGGTGGCTTGGTCAGTCGAGCATCCGACTTCAGCTCAGGTCACGATTTCATGGTCCATGAGTTCGAGCCCCACAGCGGGCTCTGTGCTGACAGCTCAGAGCCTGGAGCCTGCTTCGGATTCTGTATCTCTCTCTCTCTCTCTGGCCCTCCCCCACTTATGCTCTGTCTGTCTCTCTCTCCCTCTCTCAAAATAAATAAACAAATAAAATTTTTTTTTTTTTTAAATTTTTTTTTTCAACGTTTTTTATTTATTTTTGGGACAGAGAGAGACAGAGCATGAACGGGGGAGGGGCAGAGAGAGAGGGAGACACAGAATCGGAAACAGGCTCCAGGCTCCGAGCCATCAGCCCAGAGCCTGACGCGGGGCTCGAACTCACGGACCGCGAGATCGTGACCTGGCTGAAGTCGGACGCTTAACCGACTGCGCCACCCAGGCGCCCCTAAACAAATAAAATTTTTAAAAGGGGGCGAGGTGGGTCAGAGAAGGCTTTGAATGCCAGGCTGCCCCAGCTCCCATACCCCCTCTTTAAAAGTCGGCCCTGAAGCCCAGAGAGGGCAGAGGCCTGGCCTGGCCACCCAGCTTGTCTGGGAGAGCCTAGTCGCAATCATGATGAATACTGACGACAATGTCTTTGCGGCCGCTACCTTGGGGAAGGCACGTTTATGGGTCCGAGGGCTCAGGCCGTTTCTCCCCACCGTGAAAGCATCTGCGTTATGGAAAAGGAAGAGTTTTATTTACTGAACTGGATCACATACCACAGTCAGCTCAACACTCATCAGGGGTCCAGGTACCTGCCTGCCTCCTTGACCTTGAATTTGCACTCCTTGACCTTGACCATGCACTCCTTCATTAATTCAGCAAAGGATCATTAAGTGGCTATTTAGTGCCAGCAACTGCAGGTCACAGGAGATAAAATGACAGCTAAGCAGAGGGCTTAGAAAGTGTCAAGCATTACTCTGAGCAGTGCACCCTGGATCCTCACACATCCCTCTGAAGGACGGTAAGGAGCTTCACTTACTGCAAGGAGCTTCATTTATCAAGACACAGAAGCTTGGAAACGTAATATACCCAAGATCATGCAAGCAGGAATATCTGGGCTTCAACCCCAGGCTCAGTCCAGAGTGCATGCTGATAAGCCATATCATGCTGGAGACAGCCAGAGCCTCTGCTGTCACAGGGATGGTGGCCTTTGGGGAAGGCTGGCATTTGACATGGCCTCACAGGGCATGCACAAGGATGTCTGATGGAGCCCAGGGCTGTCGAAAGGCCTCCTTGAAGAGGGAATACCTAAACTAAGAGGAGGGGGTGTGCAGAGGCTGACAAAAGGGAAGGAAAAGAGAAGAGAATCCCAGGCCCGGGGCCAAGAGGCAAGAGGGCAAAGGAGCTGCGGGCCCAAAACACGAGATTGTGTCTCAGAAGGTGTCCTCAGCGCAGAAGCCTGAAGAAAGTGGGAGAGCACCTTGCACACCAGCAAAGGAAGAGCGTTCCAGGAAAAGGGAGTCGCGGATGGCAAGGCTCTGATGAAAATGCACACCTGGCACACCGAGAAAGCAGCAAGAAGGGAGTGTGCCTGAAACAGAGGAATTTAGTGGAAAGCCTGGGCGATGAGACGGAGAGGCTGGCACGTTTCACATGGGTCTTGCAGGCCATGAGATTGTGTCTGGTAGGCGGAGTGAGATGGGGTGGCACGAAGCGTTGGGAGCAGGGGATAACCTGTTGCTCCAGATCTATTTCCCTAGAATGTGGACCAGAGGGCAGGGACTTTGTTTTGCTCCTGCCTATCCCCAACCCTGGAAGAGCACCAGGGTACTCGGTAAATACGGAAACAAGTAAGTGAATGAACGAATCTATAAGTGAATAAAATGAAGGGATGAGCCAATGAATAATTGTGAATCGGAGTCCTTGGGAGATCTCATGTTCCACGAAGGCATGGAGACCCGCCCCGCGGCTCATCCTCCGCCGGGCTTCCAACCCCGTCCTTGGGCTGCAAGTCCGCGCCGCGGCCGCCAGAGGGCGCGGAGCCGGGGAGTTTCCCGCACGGAGGACTTTGCGTGAGGCACCGCATGGGGCGGGGCCTGCGGGCGGGCGCCGCAAGGCTGGGCCGGGTCGACCGGTAGGCGGAACGCGGCTGCGGGGCTGAGGCTGTGCGGCGGCGGGCGGAGCGCTTCGGGCGGCGCACAGAGCGAAGATGGCGGCGGAGCGGCAGGACGCGCTGAGGGAGTTCGTGGCGGTGACTGGGGCCGAGGAGGACCGGGCCCGCTTCTTCCTCGAATCGGCCGGCTGGGACCTGCAGGTAGCGGCGCGGGGCCGGGTGCGTTGGGCCGGCGGGGGCGCTGCGGGACGCGGGCGTCTGGCACACCAAGCCGGCGGTGGCCGAAGCGCACAGTCATCCCGCCGGGCTGCGGCCCGACCCAGGCCTCGGGGTCCGGGGGCCGCTTGCCACGCGTCGCCGGCTCGGCCTGGGCGTGGGAAAAGGCGGGCCAGCCCCGGCCCTGCTCTGCGGGCCCTCGGCACCCCCCTCTGCCTCGCCCGCTGGCGGGGTCAGCGAGACTTCGGGCGCTGCCGCGACCCGCGTGGAGAAGGGAGCTGGGGGCGTGGCGGCCGCGCCGAGGCTCGGCTGAGGGCCTGGCCGGTGGGAAGCTGACCGGGTCCTGGGGGGAGCTGCGGTGAGGCCGAGGGGGTCGTTCATCTCCATTTCCGCCGCCCCGGCAGCCGGTGGAGGGAGAAGCGCAGCCCCGCGGTTGGCCCACGCCCCCTCCTACCTAATTGCTGGGAGAAACTGCTTCCGAGGTGGTGGCGCCAGCTTGGGGCCTGTGTCAGTGTCTGTCTTAGCTCATCTGTACAGTGGGAGTCTCGAGGAGTTTATCGTCTAGTTCGCTGGCACGTATTAAGTATTCATTAAATGTTTGTTAGCTAAGTCATGAAGATGAGCTACACGAGGGAGGGTTTTTTGTAAACTGTTGAATCCCCAGTGCCGAGCACAGGTCCTGGCTCATCGTAGACGCTCGGCAGTTAATTACAGAAAGAATGGCGTAAATGGCATTGGCCAGCCTGCGTCTTAGGTAGGTGATGATGATTAGTGATTTCTTGAATCCTTACGGTGGAGCCAGGTGCTTTTCTAACTGCTTTCCGTGCCGGAAGTTATTTAATCTTTGCATTTTGCAGCTGAGGATTAGGGAGGTTAAGTGACTTGCGTGAGGCCTCGCTAGTTACCAGGTGGGAACAATAGCATTAGAACTCAGTTCAGTCCGATTCCAGAGCCCAAGCTCTGAACCACCAAGGGCCAGGCACTTTACATGTGATGATGTGTTTAATCCTAGCAACATTGAGGTAAAGAAGACTAACCAGCTCCGTTGTATAGATAAGGAATGGGAGGCTCAGAGGGCAAGTGACATGCCCGAGGTCCACAGCCAGTAAGTAGTGAGGTTGGGATCTGAATTGGGGCTGACTTCACCCATTTAAATTGCTTCCCCAAAGTAAAAGAGTTAGGTACAGCATCGCGCCTGTATGCGCGCATGTGGACGCGCGTGCGCACACACACACAGTGTGAAGTTCCTGTGCAGGGCAGCGTGGAAAGCCTAGACTAACGTCACACACTTGTCGGGTCATTCAGTGCGTCTCCTCACAGGTAGGGAATATGAGGCTCCCACGTGCGACATGACTTGCCTGGCAGGGCCAGGACTTGAATGTAGGCCCCCCTCTACCCCCCCCCCCCATACCAGTTCAGTGCGTGTCCTATGACAGCATACTGCCTCCTATAAGGCTGGTGATCTTGAGGACAGGAACCACGCCTCTTTCATCTGCATAGACCTAGGTGCTCGTATCTTTGTACAGAGTGATTAAATACTTCACCATTGAGTCAGCGAGAGAAACACTCGCAAATGGCCAAAAGACTCCCGTAGACCTTCTGTATGTATAGAGCTAAGACGTGCCTGTGCATAAACGCTAATGGGTCCTCTCATTCATCGTGCAGGGTTGGTGGGCCAGGTGTCCCTGTTGGATAGATGAGGAAACTGGGCCTCAGTGGGAAAGCAATAATAGCCATCTGGACTGACCTCACCGTTCCTGACTCCTGGTTGTCCCGTAAAAGCTGAGAGTAGGGGCCTGAGCAGACTGCCTGGCTTGGAACCTGGCTCCACTCCTTACGCACTGTTTAACTTCGGGCAATATTTTTCTCAGTGTCTCCGTATCCACTATAAAATGAGACAATGATAATAATTACATAGAGTTCTTTGAGGATTAAATAAGTTAACACATGTAGAGTTAATGCTCAGAACGATGTGGCACATAAATAAATGCTCAATAAATGTACGCTGCTTTCACTGGACCACCTTTCCTGGTAATGTGAGAATGAGGAGTGTCTCCATCCCGGCCTTCCTTCTTGCCTTCTATTCCCCTTAGGATATGGAATTTGTTTCAGGTGATATGAGGAGAAATAGTTGGGCTGCTACTTTTTTTTTTTTTTTTTAATGTTCATTTATTTTTGAGAGGGCACAAGCTGGGGAGGGGCAGAGAGAGAGAGGGGACAGAGGATCTGAAGCTGGCTCTGCACTGACAGCAGTGAGCCCTATGTGGAGTTTGAATTCACGACAGCAAGATCACGACCTGAGCTGAAGTGAGCCGCCCAGGTGCCCCGGGCTGCTACCTTTTGATCTCATTTTCCATGGTCCCCAGATACAGACCATCTCGTAAGTGTGGGCCATACCTTCGTGACTTTGCTTTTTTGCACTCAAAGGAAATATGTCAGACGAAGGCCTGTTTAAGAACCCAGGTTACTACCTCTCTGTTTCAGATCGCCCTAGCAAGCTTTTATGAGGATGGAGGGGACGAAGACATTGTGACCATTTCGCAGGCAACCCCCAGTTCAGTGTCCAGAGGCACAGCCCCCAGGTAAGGGCCAACTTCAATTACTGCTACACGGGTGTGCTTCCAACAGTGAGGAGCAATTTCCTGGCTTGATGGAAGGTTCAGGCCTGGAGATATGAGCCAATAGATTGCAGTGAGAAAGTTAGACTAACTGGTGGGAATTAGTACCTCATAAGATTTGCTCCTTTCTTGTAGAGAGGTGGACAACACACTTAGGTGGAGTGTGGTTTATGGTCCAGGCCTGGGGGAATCCATGGAACCTACTCTGAAGATGTTTGAGAGTCTTGTATTTATGAATGTGAGGAGTGACTCTCCATCTCTGGAAGTTTTTTTAAATGCTTATTTCTTTTTGAGAGAGCGAGGGAGAGTGAGTGGGGGAGGGGACAGAAAGAGAGGGAGACACACAATCTAAGGCAGGCTGCCTGAGCTGTCAGCACAGAGCCCAACGTGAGGCTCGAACCCACAAGTGGGGAGATCGTGACCTGAGCCAAAGTCGGACACTTAACCGACTGAGCCACCCAGGCACCCTCTCTGAAAGTTTTTAAGTAGAAAGCAAAGGACTTCCTCTCTGGGGTGCTGTAGATGGAAAAGATTAGATAACTTTAGAAGGGCTCTTTTGATATTTTTGGTAGGTAATTTTCATTACCCTATTAAGAAGTCTTAGAGAAAATAAACCTGTGTTGCCCACTCTTCCCCAGATTGATGAGGGAGACCTTATTCGGTGAACCAGAGTTGACCTTCATGATCCCGTTTGCATCCCCTATCCCAGACACCTGGCTGCAGGGTTCCCATGGCGGACCACTGCTATGATCTGCAGAGTAAGACAGTGCTGATCCTCCAGGAGACAGGCAGGGCCTCTTACTACAAAGGTGTCTGAACCACAGCTCCCCTCTCTGCTCTAGCCTGATTTGTCTTTACTCTCTGGTATATGTTTTCACCAGGAAAATTTGTGTGTTTTTTTTTTTTAAATCAGCCCCAGAATACAGATGGAGTGTTTCTTTGACAGTGAAATGGTAAATTTTGTTTCTCTCTAAAGGCATCCAAGCTTTAAACTACATTTCTTCCCTCTGAAGAAGGAACTCTAATCCCAGACCAGATTTTGTGCTTCCTTAACTTGTTTCCTCCCTCCCACGTCCAGAGAAAAGAGGTAGTAGTAGGCAGTTGATCTTTTAATTATTCACAGGGGCTGACCTGTAAGGTATGGGTGATGGCTCATCTGGACGTTACTGCCTGGAACGTGGTTTTAGGAAGATGGCTGATTTCCTGGGTATGAGTCTTTTACAGGCCCCCCAGGTTACTGGTGGGACATCAGCGTGTCAGACATACAGAGGGGGGCCTCTGGTGAGATGTTCACATCTCTCTCCTCTAGTAGCCCCAAAGTCCTGTCAAGACCGTGGTTCATCAGAGCATAGGCCTGTGAGCCTGACTGCCTGCATTCCAGTCCCAGCTCTGCTACCTGGGAGCTTTGAGACCTTGAACGGTTTACTGAGCATCTCAATCCCTCGCTTTTCCTCACCTATCAAATGGGAACAATAGCAGTGTCTACCACGTGGGAGATTAAATGAATTCATAACTTACGAAGCACTTCGAACATAATACATATTAGCTGCTGCTGTTGTCATGTTTTTATTATCAGCATCCATTTTTGTCTTCCTCATTCTTTTTTGTGTGTTCCCTGGCTCTTTCCACAACAAATTCGTAGACTGAAAAGTAGACCTACTAGTAAAACAATCGAGGAAATAGAGTTTAATGTTAAGACCGAGGCACGTGCGGGCCTGGATGCCTTGCTTTGTTGCTTCGGGGAAGCCAAGAAAAAGAGAGAGGAAGGGCATGGTTTGATGTCATTGTCCTTGTCTGGAAGGAAAGCACTGAGTGCACTCTCAGGAGAAGCCATGCTTTACAATAGCGCCTCAGAGGAGTTCTGTGTGGACCTGCCTCCGCCCCCACCCCAACTGACCTGTTGCAGGACACTTAGCCTGCCCCCGGCTCACCCCACTCCAACCCACCCCCCACCGTCCTCCTCAAGTACTCTTTCGTGTCCTCACCATTCCTTGGAGCCACACTCAATTAGGTCCTGCTCTGATTTCTAGAAGGGGGTTCTTCATGTGGAGGCCCTGAACCCCCAGGATAAGTCTGCAATGGATGTGAGAAGGTTTATAAATTACCTGAAACCACCGGCTAAATTGTGTGTGTGTCTTTTCTGGCAAGGATATCCGTAGCTTTTAACAGATTTTCCAAGGTCTATGGGACATAAGAGGTTAACACTGCTGCAAGATAGTCTAAACTCCTCGATAGTAACAGCTGTCATTTATTGAGCACTTGCCAGGTGCCGTGCCCTGGGTTAAGCCTTTACATGTACATCTTTTTAGTCCTCACTACAACCCTGTGTGTGGGTATTGTCCCTGTAGCCATTTTACAGATGAAAATACTAAAGCTGGGCATCTTCCCAAGATGCACAGCGAGTAAAACAAGGATTTAAATGAAGGTCTGTTTCTGTTTCCAGCGTTCCCTTCGTGGACATGCAGCGTCCTCCCGAGCGAGCCCTGAGCCTGCCTTCCTAGACTTACCCTCGTTTCTCACATCCTTATTCCAACCAAACCGATCTCTTTGGTGTCTTAATTTGACCTCCTTTTTGGTTCTCCTGCTTCTGTTTGAGCCTCTCACCTGACTGGATGTACCTGCTGTCTTGCATTCTACCTGTCCAAACCCCGTGGGTCTTTCTAGGCTTAGCTCTGTGCCCGCCTTCTCTGTCGAGAGCATCATCTCCAGCCCGTGGGCAACGTGCCATAGTCCCGTCCCGTTCCTCAGGAATCCAGGCCACCTATGATTTGTTCAGTTTGACCCATATCCACATACTACTCGGTGACATCACTCGTGGGCTGTCTTGAACTCTTCTCCTGATATTTAACTTTTTGTCCCTCAGTAAATTATAAGTTCCTGGAAGTGGGAGAACTGGGATTTCAGGAGCACCCACCGTCCGCCTGGCTCTGCCAGATACTCTTACCTACGTTGTCATGCCTCAACAACTTTAGAAGTAGGTAGGTGCTTGTCAGTTCACAGGTCAGGGTGCTGGGTCTTACAAAGATTGAGTAACTCCCAGCTGCTGGTATGGCAGATCCAAGGCCAAGTCTGTGTAAATCCGGAGCTGCTTCTGCCACACGCTACTCCCTGTCCAGCTCCTCCCACCCCTGTACCTAGCGCAGCAAGAGGTAGCGGTGAGCTTCTTCCTTTTCTTCTTCTTTTCTCCAACTAAACTATGCTTTCTGAGGATGTCTGGGGCTGCCATTTTCTGATTCTCTAAAACTACTATCCAGTGTGGAAGCCAATAGCCTCATGTGGCTTTTTAGATTATTTAAAATTAAATAAAATGAACATTCAGTTATTTATGCTAATCACATTTCAAATATTCCATAGGTCACATGTGACTGTGACTTCCATACTAGACAGCACAGGTACAGCATTTCCATCACTGTGGAAAACGGATCTGACAAAGGACTTTTGTGGCACTTCAGGGTGCCAGGGTACCTGGGAGATAGAGTCTGGGTGCTGAAATTTCTGAGACATTTTGCCACTTTGTGGAGGACACAGAACAAAGTGTTCTAAAATTGCTGGTGTCCCCTTGACGTTCATGCTATAAGGCAATTCTCCGAGCGCTACTCCAGAGCGGCTCTCAGATCTGAGCGTGTGCGGCAGAATTGGAGAGCGCTTCAGACGCAGGGTGCCAGACACTCTTCCCCGAGTTTCTGACTCAGGAGCTCTAAGGCAGGCCTGGGGATTGGCATTTCTAACAGTCTCTCCAGTAATGCTCGTGCGCTCGGTCTAAGGACCGGCACTGGGAGAACCGCTGCTCGAGCACAGCACTTGAAATGTGCTGCACCGTGGGGTCGGTGCTGTGATTGTCCCCATTTTCACTTGGGAATGAAAACTTAGAGCGCTTCGCTAGCATGCCCAGGATCCCAGGGTGGGAGGCTCAGTTGGGATCAAAACCGGGTATGTGGACACCAGAGTCTGTGTCAGAGTCCGGATGTAAGAACTTTTGGAGAAAAACCTGTAGGCAGAGCAAGTGGTTTGCTCAAGCATGTGTGCGTGTGTGTATTTGAAGGTGTTAACAATGGGGTGGGGGGGGGCTTTTTTCCCACGGATACTAGGCCGAGCATCTGTGGAAGACTCCCCCTGGGAAGGTTAATGAGTGGAATTAGCCTTTTGGGGCACTGGCGCACATCTGTCACTTGGATCCTTTTGAACCATGTCGTAGAGAGCATCCAGGAATGCCCAGGAGATTGCCTCAGCTAACTCAAGCAGGGAGTGTATTTGCTACATTAATTGGTCTTTGTTCTCTCATTTCTAGTCGATGCAACTTCAAAGCCTTGTTCTGTCCTCTGATTATCTCTTTGGTATAAATCTGCAAGACTGATCTGCAGCTTTTCTCTAGAAAATAACTCCTCGAGGCTTCTCGGTCTAGCCTCACTAGACCTGTATTCCCCTTCTTCTTATAGAGACGTTACCTTCTTACTCTAAGAAATACCAGAAGTGTTTTTATCAAATGCCTCCTCCTTGAAAAACTAAGTTCCTTGAGGACAGTCTAAGCTAGGAAAAAAGTGGCAGTGTAAAACAATGTCAGAAGAGGAAGGTGACCCTTCTCACGCTCGTTTTTAGTGTACCCTCTCCAGCCCCACACACAGCCCTGCTTTTTTCCTAAACACCAATAAAGACTCTTTCTTGACTAGCCTACAGCAGAAGCAGAGGCCTCCACCCACATATTCATTTCCTTTTCATTTGTTGATAGCTCACCCTTCCTCGAATGTGTTACTCTGTGTGTGTGCATATACCTCTTTCTTGCAGTGCGCTGCTGCCCCCCTTCTCCCACCAGCCCCTGCCTTTTATCCACCTGACAGTCCTCATTCTTCAGCACTCAGTCCAAATGTCCATTTTGCTGGGAAACTTGTCTTGATGTTCCCCCATCCCCACCCCATGAGGGATAGGACGTTCTGTACCCACGCATCCCATGTGCCCCAGCCCCCATTTAGCAGAGGGTTTCCTGGCCCAGGGGCCACAATGAGCCTATAAGCAACTCAAAAATAAGAACTTTTGGGGCGCCTGGGTGGCTCAGTGGTTGAGCGTTTGACTGTTCATTTCGGCTCAGGTCATGACCTCACGGTTCAGGAGTTTGAGACCCACATCAGGCTGTGCACTGACAGCACAGAGCCTGCTTGGGATTCTCTCTCCCCCTCTCTGTCCCTCCCTGGGGTGTATATACACTCTCTCTCAAAATAAAGAAATAAAGTTAAAAAAAAAAAAAAAAAAAAAGAACTAGGTCTGATCATCTTTATAGACCTAGTATCCAGTTCAGTGCCTAACACATAAGCATCCCTCAGTATTTAAAAATTAAATGATGAGGGCTGCCTGGCTGGCTCAGTTGGTGGAGCCTGTGACTCTTGATCTCAGGATTGTAGGTTCAAGACCCTCATTGGGTGTGAGATTACTTTTAAAAAAATAAAAATCTGGGGCGCCTGGGTGGCTTGGTCAGTTAAGTGTCCGACTTCGGCTCAGGTCATGATCTCATGCTCCGTGGGTTCAAGCCCCGCATCGGGCTCTGTGCTGACAGCTCAGAGCCTGGAGCCTGTTTCGGATTCTGTGTCTCCCTCTCTCTCTGCCCCTCCCCTGTTCATGCTCTCTTTCTGTCTCAAATAAATGTTAAAAAAATAAATTGAAAAAAATAAAATAAAAATCTGTAAAATAAATAAATAAAAATTAAATGATGAAAATAGTAAGTTTTTAAATTAGGACACACCCCAAACTGTTGCCCTCTCCTCCCCCTAGGAGAGCTTAAATTGGGACTCCATTTTATTTCATGATAGCCCTTTTTAATTTATTAGTAGTCCTGTGGACTTTGAAGAAGTAAACGCCACGTTATTTTGCATTTAGACTTAGAAAGGCTAACCCTCTTTCACATAGATCCTCTTCTGCCCCACCAAAAATATCTAATCCCTATGTTTTCAACTCCTTAGCAGCTGATAACGGGAGTTACTTTTAGTTCTCCCTGAGGTCATTTTGCTCCTTTCTGTGTCTCCAGCGATAATAGGGTGACATCCTTCAGAGACCTCATTCATGACCAAGACGAAGAGGAGGAGGAAGAGGAGGGCCAGAGGTGAGTCTTTGTTAGGGGGCACAGTCCACAGGAAAGTTCATGATAATGTGTAAATCATCTAGAAGGACCCAAAAGGATAATGTGCTCAGTTCTCATTAGCCATTACTACTGTGGGCTAGTCTAGGTGGGTTATATCCTAGAAACAGTCTCCCACTCCCTGTAGCTTAGAAGTGATCCCTTTCCCCTGTCACTATTTTTTTTCTTTTGGGATGTTTGGGTTTGTTTTTCTATTTTTAATTATTAATACGTATTTGTTGAGTATTAAGGGAAGGGAAACAAACTGATAAAGAGGAAAAAAGTTGTTGTTTATACTGCAACCTGGTGCTAACCAGGTATCAGCATTTTGGGTGTATATTTTTCTAGCTTTTTCTTGATTAAAAAGGCAGTATATCGCATAATGAGCAGAGTAAAAGCTTATCAATGTGTTTTTTCTCCAACACACACACACACACACACACACACACACACACTGTCTGTTTTTAACCATTATGAATGTTATAGTAAAAATAGTGCCCATTGTAGAAGAAACAGAATAGTGTACTGAAAAAAATATAACACTCATCCACCTTTTGGTAATTGGAGTTAACATTTTGGCATAGGTCTGTTCAGTGTTCTGTATATAACTGTGCTTTGTTTTGTATTTTACATGGTGTCGGTCAGGTAATTTTGTGTCTTGGTTTTATTGGATTAAGGCTATATATTCAGTACTTCTCCGTGCCATTAAGATTCTTCGTTAGTGTTTTCAGCAACTATAGTAACTCATCAAATGGGTTGTCCAATATTTAAGTTGTTTACAGTTTTTTTTACCACTAAACATCAGTGCTTTGAACATCTCTGTGTATTAATCTTTGACTGCATTTCAGTTTATTTTTCTTAGTGGAGTTTCTAGACATGAAAGGGACAAGGGAGTGAATATTTTTAAGCACTTGATTACACGCTCTCAGTTCACAAGCCAAGGCTTTGAGATTCTATGATAAAGACCACCGAGCAGAACTTCATCTGCAGCCTCATTTCACAGGTTTTAGTTCCCCATGGGCCCTGCCTCGGTCTGTCAGACATTCCTAAGGAACATTACAGTAACCATTATAGAAATGTAATTATCTCATCATGGTCACTCTTTGGGAAGTGGGCTGAGAAATTACATGTGTTCTATTCTCTGTTTCATCCATATAGTGACCTTTACACTGCCTCACAGCCTTCTTTTTAGATACATTCAAGGTTCAGAGTTTTACACTCCTTGAGTGAAAGGCAATGCCATCAAGTATGTGAATGCCCAACTCCTAAATGGCCGCTGCCTCCTTTTCCTGTCCTGTCACATCCTCCAGGTGATGACCTTCCTTTATTTCACATCCTGATTACCTCCTCGGCCCCTCAGCATTTCAGACCTGATGACATTGGTGCTGTCATCCTTGTCAAGGCCTGTGGCTTGCCTTGCATTCAGTGGGGAATGTCAGGAAATAGAAGGCTGAGACTAATTTTGTAGGTTCTCAATGTCCCCACTTAGCGACATGCTGTTGACCTGGCAGTGAATAGGAGTGATGAGCCAGGCTACGTGAGTACTGGTTTTCAGAACCGGCATAAAAACTGCTAACTCCTTCTCAAGCTGTGCTTGGCCCATTGCAGAGCCTGGTGTGGGTATCTTGGGGCTGGCATTTAGCTTTCCCTGACCTTCTTCAGTGCCCTCTTCTCATTGCCCCCGGTGTACGTCACAAGAATAGCGAGGTGAGGCGAGGCTCGGGTGAGCTCTCGGTGCTGTATCACACCACCTTACATGTGTGCATTACTCTGCTTATTCTTTTGCATACATCCGCTGATTTGAACCTCATGGCCCTGACTTAAGGAGCAGGTAGGTAGGGCATGTGGTCCTTCCCTCCTATTTCAAAGATACGGAAAATGACATGCAGGGCCATGCACTGGCTTGCCCTGGGTCACTCAGCAGCAGGGCCGACACTGGAGCCTGGCTGGTTGTACTAACGACGCCACTGCCACTATTAACCCAGAGCTGTTAGTGGTAGCTGCTTCTGACTGTGACCACAGTTGCTATCTCCTAGAAAGGTGCCGGCCCCTGGACGAATAATTCCCAGCTGGGGCTCTTTCTGGAGCTGGCATGCTGTCGTGCATGCCTGGAATGCCCTTCCCTGGTTTCTTCACCTGATAAACTTGTCCTCGTCCTCATCCTCAAGATTCAGCCCAGAAGACATTCTTCTAGGAAGCCTTGATTGTCCTCCATAGCTCAGTGCTCCAGAGCATCCCTTACTGACCTCCATTGCTGTTCACACTGCATTATGCCTGCCTGCCTGCTTACATGTTTCCCCAACTAGACGGTAAATTCCTTGAAGATGGGCGTTGCACCCATTATTGCCTCAGTGTGCCTAGCACCCAGCCCGGAGCCTGGCATGTGCTCTATTCATGTTTTCCAAGCGCGTTTAGTGTTAGACATGTATTTTCTGCACAGGTTTTATGCTGGGGGCTCAGAAAGAAGTGGACAGCAGATTGTTGGCCCTCCCAGGAAGAAAAGTCCCAACGAGCTGGTGGATGATCTCTTTAAAGGTGCCAAGGAGCATGGAGCTGTGGCTGTGGAACGAGTGACCAAGAGTCCCGGAGAAACCAGTAAACCGAGAGTGAGCACAGGGGATCATTGTCTGTGTCCACAGGACTCTGGTTCTGGAGACTGGGAGGAGCCCTTCCTCACCCCAGTAGTGACTGAATTTGTTTTTGTTTTGTCTTTTTTTTTTATTGCTCATTTGCTCTGGTGTCCAGAAGAGCGGTGCACTTTCTCTCATCTTGTAACATGAGATCAAGATTTGGGGCAACTTTCAAGCCTGTGGCCTGTGGGCTGGAACAGGTCCTGCAGACATGTTTTATTTGGCCTAAACCAACTTGACTTATTTAGTATTTTGCTTTATTTTGTTTTAATTGAATTAGTATTGAATTGAATTGATGTGTTACATAAATTCTAGATTTCTGTCTTTGGGAACATCAGAAGGTCTTTGCTATTATCTTGCACCCAGATTCCTACCTGGCCATGATTAAGTAGAGCTTAGTAGCAGCTGTTGCCTTTAGCCAAGCAGCCCCTCCCCCCTCCCTTCCAGTTCTCACCATTCCTGGCCACTTAATTCATCTACCATACTGCTTGGCCCTGTAGCTGTGAGTTCAGTACCAGAGAAGGTGCACCTAGTAGGTAAGATCATTGTATCTGAGGGCCCCACACCTCAAGTGTTTATGAACGTGTCTTTTACAGCCTTTTGCAGGGGGTGGCTACCGCCTTGGGGCAGCACCAGAGGAAGAGTCTGCCTATGTGGCGGGAGAAAGGAGGCGGCATTCCGGCCAGGATGTGAGTGCGCATCTACCTTCCTTAGGGGAGCTCAAAGCCTGTTCTGCCAGTTTTCAGAAGGGATTGGTCACATGTTATGTGTGAACCAGCAGCCTCTGGAAAGGAAGAGGCAGTGCCATCACTGTGGGCCAGGAGTGGAGAGGCTTACTTGACAACAAAAGTCAGCTCTCATCTGGCTGTGCAGGGGCACCCGAGAGAAGGAGTGAGCAGAGGGGATGGGCAAACGAAGGAGTTTTCTGAGCATTCCATGAATGTTGGGCAGAGGGATCATGATTCTGAGGTTTTCTGGTGGTGCGGACATGGCTAAAGAACTTAGTCTTCAGGGGCGCCTGGGTGGCTCTGTCGGTTGAGCGTCTGACTTCGGCTCAGGTCATGATCTCGTTGTTTGTGAGTTCGAGCCCCACGTCGGGCTCTGTGCTGACAGCTCGGAGCCTGGAGCCTGCTTCGGATTCTGTGTCTCCCTTTTTCTCTGCCTCTCCCCTGCTCATGCTCTGTCTCTCTCTCTCTCCCAAAAATAAATGAACATTAAAAAAAAAATGTTCTTAATAAACAAAAAAAAAAGAGCTTCAGTCCACCCAAAGCACAACTTTGAAAAAATTTACTATTGTCCAACCCTTTTTTTCCTGTGCATAGGGTCCCTCTCCAATCAGTGTCTCAGACTATATAGATAATTGTGAGGTTTTTAAATTTAATATTATGCCATAAATAGATGTTTGGCCTTGGGACCATTAGTTTTTATAATATATTTGTTTTTAATCATTTTGGGTTTATTCCAAAATGAAGTCAAGAAAATTAAAATTGTATCCACCTGAGGCAGCTGCTAATATTTTGGTTTGTAACCTAGACCGTTTTCTGTGAAAATGTCTAGGGAGTTAACACAAATTGTAGATAATCATTTTAATGACTGCAAAGTAATCCCATGAGTAAATTTGCCATGGCAGTTTAGTTGAGCACGAGCTACATGCCAGGCACACTGGCAACCCTACAGATAAGCCACAGATTTGATTTAGTCACTTGCTCAGAGCCACTTAGGTAGTGAGTGCAAAATCAAGATACACACCCAGGTCTGCTTAAATCAGAACCCATGCTCTTAACCTGTTGCCATATCACCTTCTTACTTTAAGTTAATACTTGGTTGTTGATTGATTTCCTTGTGCATGCGCGCACGCGTGTGTGTGTATGTGCGTGTGTGTGTGTGTGATGTTGTCTTTCTGTGTTTGGATAATGACACAGTAAAATGGTAAAAACCTGCTAACACAGATCGGTGTTACTACTGCACACACTGATGTGCTTGCCAGCTTCCTGATAATGTATGGACTGCTTACCTCCTATTGTCACAGGTTCACGTAGTGTTGAAGCTCTGGAAGAGTGGGTTCAGCCTGGACAATGGTGAACTCAGAAGCTACCAAGACCCGTCCAATGCCCAGTTTCTGGAGTCTATCCGCAGAGGGTGAGCAGAAGAACCCTCCTCTGGGTTCCATGTTAGTGAGTAGAATGGCAGATAAGAATGAAGAGGCTGATTTAAGAAGTAAATTTGGGGGACACCTGGGTGGTTCAGTTGGTTGGGCGTCTGACTTCGGTTCAGGTCATGATATCACAGTTCGTGAGTTCGAGCCCTGCATCCGGCTCTGCATTGACAGCTCAGAACCTGGAGCCTGCTTTGGATTCTGCGTCTCCCTCTCTCTCTGCCCCTCTGCCACTTGTGCTCTGTCTCTATCAAAAATAAAAACCTAAAAAAAAATTTTTTTTATGAAGAAGTAAATTTGGGGGTGACTGGTTGGATCAGTCAGTTAAGCATCCATCTTTGGCTCAGGTCATGATCTTATGGTTCGTAAGTTCGAGTCCCACATCAGGCTCGCTTCTGTCAGCGCAGAGCCTACTTTGGATCCTCTTTCCTCCTCTCTCTCTGCCCCTCCTCTGCTCATGCTCTCGCTCGCTCTCTCTCTCTCTCTCTCTCTCTCTCTCAAAAATACACAGACATTTAAGAAATTTAAAAAATTTTTAAAAAGTAAAAATTTTAAGTGAATTTAACAGATTCACAGATCTAAAACCTTGTGTGTCTGTTATTCCCTTTTGGGCCTGGGGCAAGACCAAGTGACCAGATAAGATAGAGGTCTCAGCCATGACTTTGAGCAGGTGAGAAACCAGCAGGAGGCAGACCATCGCCACTAAAGTAGCCGCGCCCTGGGGAGACCCAGTGATTTTCACATTTGGAACTACAACGTTTCTCCTCCCCTCGCACCCATCACTGCTGTTCCCGTGCCGCTCCGTGTGGACCCAGCGTTGCCTTTTCTCTTGCAGGGAGGTGCCAGCAGAGCTGCGGAGGTTAGCTCATGGCGGGCAGGTGAATTTGGACATGGAGGACCATCGGGATGAGGACTTTGTGAAGCCCAAGGGAGCCTTCAAAGCCTTCACTGGCGAGGGTCAGAAACTGGGCAGGTAAGAGCAGCACAGGTGGAAGTGGCACGTGCCGGTCACTGCGCCAGGCCCCCCAGACCCTGGGTACCATCACCGTGCACGTAGCTCTTTGCCGTTTCCGAGCACTGCGGATTTTATCTTTAGGAGCGGAAAAGTGTGGAGAACGTGGATTTTGGCGTTAAACGACCTGAGTTTAAAATCTCTTCATTTTCTAGCCATATGACCTTGGACTACATAGCCTCAGTTTGCTCAAGCGTAAAATGGAACTGAGGGTCCTTACTCCTTAATCGTTGTGAGGAGCGCAGAGCACTGCCCCACAGTGCACAGTCAGTGTGAGCACAAAGGGTAACACGTTGCTGTTTTGACTCCGTAATCTAGCATGTTCATGGCAGCAGTGATCTCCTTCGTAGCTTAAGGCCAGGACAGACACGTGTGTTCTCAGGAGTCACCTGAAATGGGGATGCGGAGGGACAAGAAATCTCTGACTCTTCTGCCCAGCCAGTCTTGGAGCCTTGCGGCAGCATTGTTCAGGATCCAGGGAAGCTCAGGGACATCGTTGCCCTGTGCCGGCTGCTCTCCACCATTACTGCAGCTCTTATCTCTACTACTTTGGCCCTGCATGACACTCACTGTCACCTCCTGTGCCTTTTTCTGCCCTGTGTCCTCTGCCACTGTCTCCATCTTCCATTTAGACTCCTGATGGGATCTGATCGGTTGAAGTCACTGTTGCCTCTAATAGGCAGAGTTCTCCCACCAGACCTTGGCCCACGCAGAAGCAGGCTTCCTTCTCTCAGAAGCCCACTCGTCTCTGTGTGATGGGTCACTTGGTCAGTATTCTCCAGAGAGAACTGTGTGCAGAAGACGCATGCAGGGAATAGTGACCCTCCCTGCAAGTACATTCGTTACTTTACAGAAGGAAAGCTGAGGTTCTTGGACCCTAAGGGTTATCCTTGGGTATATAGCTGGTATGTGGTGGAGCCAGGACTGGAACCGAGGCCTTGTGATTGGCATTCCTTCCCACACCTGCACAGCAAGCACCCTCTCTGAGCCCCATCTGGCAGCTCTTGAGCTAGGCACTGCCCGTCTCCCCTCATCCCTGTCGGCAGAGATCAGAGTGTGGTCTGCCGGTAGCTCTGCCCTTTGAGCTTTGGGTGGGGACTCTAGGAGACTCCCCGTCGGCCATTCGTGCCTTATCAAGAGCAAAGATAATGCCTCAGGACATTAGAGTGGTCTCTAGTAGACTGATTTACCATAACCAGGATAGTAAGTTCACCCTGTTCTCATTTCATCCCCCACATTGGGCCAGTCGGTTAGTGCAGGACAGCTGTTCTCAGATTGGCCCTGTCTGGCTTCCCTGCCATCTGTGCTCAACTTTGTAGAGCAATAGGTAATTTCTTTTTTCTTTTTTCTTTCTTTCTTTTTTTTTTTGTTATTAAAACAAGATGTGTTTGTTTGTTTGTTTTTTTTTAAATAATAGAAAGTACAGATTAAGAAAAAACCTAAACCTAATACCCAGACATATCCGGTTAGTATCCTTCTAGTCTTATAAACATGCTGTTTTATCATTTGCTGTTTTGCCTAATGAAAGTAGCATGGCTGTCATTCTATGTCAGTAATTGTATTTCTGCAATATTATTTGTCATACTCACATAATTTCCTACCTTATGTATGTGCTATAGTTTTTTTTTTTTTTTTTTAATGTTGGTTTATTTTTGAGACAGAGACAGAGCATGAACGGGGGAGGGTCAGAGAGAGAGGGAGACACAGAATCTGAAGCAGGCTCCAGGCTCTGAGCTGTCAGCACAGAGCCCAATGCGGGGCTCGAACTCACGGACTGTGAGATCATGACCTGAGCCGAAGTCAGACGCTTAACCGACTGAGCCACCCAGGCGCCCCTATGTGCTATAGTTTAATTAGTCCCTGCTTTAACCATTTAGACAGCTGCCAGTTTTAAGAACAACACTGCAGTGAGTGTCTCTAATTAAATCTTTGTATACCCCTTAATTTGGGGCTAGAAGTAATATTGCTGTCTTGAAAGGTCTTCATATTTTTAAGATGGTGTCAAATTGCCCTCCTGGCTCAGAACTCAGAATACCGTGTAGCTTGGGCTTGGTTGGTTTCATGATACTAATGGGAAATGCTACTCCTGGGAAGTCTATAGGATTTGTGCAAGACTCCACATCTCAAAAAATTAAAATATATTTAAGGAGGTCTATTTTAGCAGGATGGGAAGTAAATAACTTTATTAGTGTGGAGGATGCACCCAACAAGTTGAAACAGATCTTGATAATCAGGGTTGACACAGTTTGGTTTTGTCAGCTAAATAAATATTCTTTGCCAGTTCCATTTTCATTTTATTTCAGTGCTGGCTTTCTATGAAAAGTGAGCAAAAGACAAGTTTCATATAGCTAAGTGAGATGAGGTTTTAGCTTTTCAATCTAAACCAGATGGATAGCTTTTTTAGTTTTTCCCATAAATTTTGCAACGTTTTCCACTGTCATCTTGTCAACTAAAACGATCAAGAGCCAGAAGTTTAAGAAAATGTTCTCAGGTTTGCCTCAAGAATTAGTCAGTCCTGGGTTTTTTTCCTCTAATTAGCTGAATGTATAAATTGTTCTCAGTTCAAAAATTTGAGAAAACTCTTACAGTTGTATTAAACTTTGTTGTTTTAGGTTTTACAGTTGTTTGTCTGGATGGGACCTAATCTGAAGGTCCAGAAAGGCTGCGTTTATTCAGTTATGAGTAGCAGACGCCCAGAGTGCCCCGGGGGTGTGCGGTTGCTGCTACCCATGTTGAGTCTCGGCTACTCACCGTGCTTTCTGCAGTGGTCATTTTTGTAAAGAGATGACAAAGTGTCAGCACGTAATGGTGACAACAAAGTACCTTCGTGCCCAGTTAATTCCCAGCCACAAAGGAAATGAGCAGTCGGTGATCCAGGCTCTCCATCTGGGGGAGGCTGTTTCCCTGTGAGTTGTATGGTGTCTGCAGGGAGACAGTAAAGAAACTTCCTGTAGATGTCTGATCGGACCGTTCCGTCCCCGGGGGAGGTGCCTTCACTGCTGCCGATGGCGTGGCCGCCCCTGGAAAGGAGTGGTTCGAGTGTGAGCAGTGCTCAGGAAGCACCAGACCCAGGGCTGAGCTCCTTTGGGCAACTGTACGTGGCTGTCCTACGTGACGAGAGCAATTTGGACCTACTGCTGTCCGAGTGTGAGAGCCGTAAGATCCGGTGTTGCGGTTCCTCCTGCTCCAGTCCTTGAGGGCAGCGTAGGTTGGGAGGGGCCTGTAGGGGATTTCCAGTTACAGCCCTTGGACAGGCACTAGCATCGGGTCCAGAATTTAGACAAATAGAAGTAGGGCAGGACCTTGAAAAATGATAGGAAACAGTAGTTACAGAGTGTTTTTTCTGCTGTTAGCTAAGCACTGTAGTAAGCATTTCATGTGTGTTATCACCTTTAATCCTGTTTTCACCCCCAAATAAGGGGAGGAAATAAGGACTCTGAGCCTTGAAGAGGTCAGATCACATCCAGGTCACACTACTGGTCAGTGCAGAGATGGTTCCCTCCAGTCTCTGCTCTTCCCTACCGCGCTGCATTGCATCCTGGATGTTCTTACATAGCCACGTAGGCATTTGTGCCTCTAGTACCTGCTGGGTACGGTGCATTATTTTTAGCTGTTATCCCAACCAAGGGAAATTTCATTTAACTCCCTTTTTATTGACGTGCAAACTGTGTCTTGGGACAGTGTTCCTGAAATCCAGGTCTAGGTCTACCTGACTCCAAGGCCTGGAGGGAAAGTATGACAAGAGCCAGGCAGCTTGGATTGTATCCTGGCTTCGCGTCAAATCAACACCGGGATCTTGGGCACATAGCTTAATTCCATTATGCCTCAGTTCCCTCATCTATAAAGCGGGGATGATGAATCCCTTCCTCACCCGCCATTGTGAGAATTAAATGAACTACTACATGTGAAATACTCAGCACAGGGCCCAGCTCGGTGATGAGTGCATCATAAACATACAGCGTGTCCCTCACACTTCCCCAGCTCACCAGATTCACAGGGTGTGCAAGAGAAACAGAAGCAACACGGCCAAGTGTGCACATCGGGCTTTCCTTGACCCTCAGGTGATGAGCACCAGCTCCGTGTGAGAGGCTGTGCTGGGAAAAGAGCCAAAACCTCAGTTGCCTCCTTGTGTGGGGGACTTGCTGAGTGTCTGGTCTGTGTCCAGCCTGCACACGGTATGTCAGCTAACCCCCACGGCAGAACAGTTCCTCGTGTAGCACATGCACACAGTGAAGCCCTGGGAAGTTGAGTAACTTGGCCACAGCCGCCTCTGTTGTTTAGTTCAGTGCTAGAGCTGGGACCCGATGGCTCCAGGAGCACAGTGACTCTCCTTAGTAGTGCTGGCTGCCATTTAGTGGACTGCCTGCCCTAAAAGGTGCGGAGGTGTAGGGATAGTATTGCCTGTTACAGAAAAGGAAATTGAGAAGCCCAGATGTTCACTAACTTGCTGAGCATCAGGCAGCTTGTAGGAGAGGGGGGTATCAGACTCTCTGGGAGCCGGGGAGGAGTTTGAGAAGGCAGTTTTAATATATTAGTTTCCTAAAATAAACCCTAGAGTTTGACACTTGACAAAGTCCTGGCTGGAGGAACACACAGAACGTACAGGGAAAAAGCTCGTTCATTACATGAATTTTTAACAATTGAAAAACTGCTCTACAGCATGTGCTTCTGTTTTCCTGTCTATAGGATGGAAACAGCACCCATCTCAAAGGACAGTTGTGACGAGTCCAGGGGGCTGTGGACATCAATTCCCCTCCCCCCCCAGACATCGTGTGAGCAGTCAACGTCATTCCTGGTTCCCTTCCGCCCCCACCCTAGGTGAAACTGGTTCTCTGGGCCATCTCGCTTCTTTCTCATTGCAAGCCTGACTGAAGATGTGAGAGTTCCCTTTCTGGCAGGCAGTAGCTTCACGGAGTACCTGTTCCGTCCTTGGAATTGTTACTTGAACAGTTGAGAGACAGGCTGTCTGTAGTCTAATTAGAGAGTTGACCTCATGCCCATAAAACTAATGAACAGAGTCAGTCTTAGGCATTTACGGGTGTAGTATTGAGCCCTCCACTGTCTCTGAACATCTCTTGAAGTCTGTGATGGTGTGATGTCTGCATGCGTTGGCCCACATTTGGGTCCCACCTACTGAGAGGCTGATGCGTAGAAAGAAACTCCTCTCATAGCTGGGTTCTCCCCTGAGCTCTGCTTTGTGATTCTCTGAGCCCTCATTTTTTAACAGTCACAGAAAACAGTTCACTTTTCCGTTCTTCTTTGCTAGTTATATGCTCTAGGGCAGTGTTTCACAAACTGAGTTCCAGGACATACTCTATATGCAGGAGGTTTAACAAGTGTAGCTTGAAAAAAGGACAAGGTGGTCAAATGAGTTTGCCTTAACCGCACAGCCTCTCAAGACCTGTGATATGCAAGTGGCCTCTGGTGCTGCCGGTTTGATGTGTGGCATTTCCACAGCCTTCCTGGGGATCTCTCAGGGGATTAGGGTCTCAGGAAACACACTTGGGAAAGCACTTTCCGATGGCTTTATTAGGAGTACCATTTTTAGCTTGTAAAGATCCAGGGGAGAGGGAGAGGTGTAGGAACTGATGTAATCCGAAGCTTGGGGGAAACAGGCAAGCTGCCGCCACCTGGCCTCTCTTCTCTGCAGGGGTCTAGGTGAGGGCGGCTGCTCAGGGAAAGGCTGGGAGGGGGACTCACAGGTGTTTACAGGAGAGGGGCGAAGCCTCCAGAAGTTGTCGAGAATCGGGAGTTCTGTGTACATTTTGTGTGTCAGCGCTGTGTGTATTTCTCTCCTTCATCCCTCACAAAAGCTGAGCAAGGCAGGTCAGGTAGCCTTAACCTTTGTTAAAGAGCTTCATCACTACCCTTGTTGAAACTAAGGGAGCTCGAGTAACTTGCCCAGCGCCACCTGACTAGTGGGAGCATTCAGACGCCGGTCCGCTTGATCGAAGATCGGTAGCAGACGCCGTGTCCTGTTGATACTGTGCAAATAATCCCTGTGGTGCGGGGTGCTTGAGTTGACCTGTGGGAAATCTCTGTCCCCTTCTGGTAGTTGACACAGGAGGATGAATGTGCACACGAATAAGGCTGCACTGGGGGGTACAGGCCTGACAATTCCGTGACCGGGAAGGAGTCTGGACTGGTCCCTGCATCCTGGCAGTCACCTGCCCGGCTGTCAGGCCTGCCTCCGCTACGGACCTGGAGTACCCTTGGCCTCTCTCGTTGAGGCTAAAACCCATCCTGATCTGGTCCCGCCACAGGCTGTCATGCATACGGCTTTCGTCCCTTCGGGCCTTTGTCCGGGTGAGGGCACCGAAGCAGAAGGGGTGAGTCACTTGCCCCGGGTTACTCAGGAGTTTGGAAGCTAGCCGCAGCTTGGGGCCTGAGTGCCTTCTGCCGGGCCTGTAGGTTCCGCGAAGGCAGGGCTTGTCTGAGTCACTCCTTGTAGCCACAGCAGCGAGCAGAGTCCCGGACACAGCGCGTGCTCAGGCTGACTCCAAGGCGGGATTGCCCTCCTGCAGGGGCCTTGTTGCTATGTGTGGCCTGACAGGCTTCTCTCTCCTCAGCACGGCCCCCCAGGTGCTGAATACCAGCTCTCCAGCCCAACAGGCAGAGAATGAAGCCAAAGCCAGCTCTTCCGTCTCAATCGACGAGTCCCAGCCCACCACAAACATCCAGATACGGCTCGCTGACGGCGGGAGGCTGGTGCAGAAGTTTAACCACAGCCACAGGTGCCTTGCGCCGTCTGGCCTCGCTTGCTTGGGGAGGGCCCCCTAAACGCCAGCGGGCGCTCCGTGTGGTCCCCGAAGGGGGCAGCGGGACGGGAAGGTCTGAAGCCTGTGGTTCTAGTCCCCACTCTTCTGTTAAGTGCGGCCAGCAACTGCTCACTTCCTGCCTATAAAGTTAGGGGACTGGACTTCTCAGGGTCTTTTTAGCCCCCACAGTGTGTGTTCACAGGAAATTTCATGGCAGAGCCCGAGTGCAGAACAATAAAATCTGAACTGCTGTGGTTAATGGAGAGGAGGAGGGGACACAGCACCAGCCTCTCCTCCAATTGGGTGTCCCTCCCCACAGGGGATCTCTGAAAACCACTGGGCTGTGTAAGTCTCTTCTAGATCTGCCCTTCGAAAATTCTAGAATACCTGCTCTACTATTTCAGATCATCTGGGCTGGATCAAAGCAAACTGCCAACCCCATTTGAAAGATGGGGAAACTGAGGCATGCAGAGATTAGCAGGGGAGGACTGTTAAACCAGTATTCTAGGTATTTGGCAAACGCCTTTTTCTAGGATAGCAGTATCCATATTTCATTAGGCATAGGCCAACTAAACCAGAAGCACGTGTGGGGCCCAGGGAACGGCTTGACAATCCTTGAGTGCTGACAAAGGGGTCACGTGGGCTAAGTTCTGAAAAGGTTTGATTAGGATTACAGGACAGGAATCAGGCAGAGGAGCCCCGAGGGACCCCAACGTTGGCAGGAAGCACAGCATGAGGAAAATCTAGAAGGCGGGACATAGCAAGGGGAAGGAGCATGGGGGTCAAATTAGGTAGGGCTTGGGATCACAGTAAGGAGGTGGTGTTTATCCCACGGAAACTGGGAGCAGTCGTGAAGGGTTTTAGGCGAGGGAGTGCCGTGATCTGACGTGCTTCCAAGTGAGTGCTTTGGCTGCCCTGTGGAGAAGGAAGCCCGGGGGCTATGGACGGCAGAGGCCGGCCCTGCTCACCCCCCTCCCCACTCACCCCCCCTGCTCTACCAGGATCAGCGACATCCGACTCTTCATCGTGGATGCCCGACCGGCCATGGCTGCCACCAGCTTTGTCCTCATGACTACCTTCCCGAACAAAGAGCTGGCTGACGAGAGCCAGACCCTGAAGGAAGCCAACCTGCTCAACGCCGTCATCGTGCAGCGGTTAACATAACCGCCCGCCTGGCCGGCAGCCTCCTCTCCCTCCTGCGTCCCCCTTGGCCGGCCGCCCCACGGGGACTGCCCCTCCCGCCCCCTCCCGCACACCCAGCAGGCCAGTGCCACGTCTCCTCCGTAGCTCTGGGTTCTTAGATCTCGGTTGGACATTTGTTTTCTCCTTAGTTGCATTTCCTGGGTTTTTGTGACGATCAATGGACTTTAAAGAAAAAAATAAAAATGACCAAAAAAACGGAAGGATATCACCAGCACGTTGTATGGAACGTCTCCCACAGAAGCCGGCTTTCATTGCTTTAAAATCACACTACTCTCCAGGGCGTGCGGGGAGGAGCCTGCCTTCCACCGTCTCTGCTTAAACATTGCTTGTGGCACACGACACCCATCCGCTGGCATCCACCCGCCAGCCCTGAGAGGACCGGTGGGCTTCCCCCGTTACTGGGAAGGGGGCCGAGCGCTTGTAGAGAGAGGCTCTGCAGCCTCTTGCTCCCACAAGAACAGGCCTCTTGCCCGGATACAACTGGGCAGCAGCAGGGGTGCCTGAGTGTGAGGTCAGGTCTGGATGCACAGAGCCCTTCAGGTGAAAATACTTCCCTGCACTCCTTTCACTCAGACGCTGGGAGATTCCAGCTCCCCGGGCCTTGGCTGGTTGAGATTCTAGCGATGCTTCTCTGTCCCAGCCCTTTTCCCTCGTCTGGACTGTCGCCCTGATGTTCTCGGCTGCACTGCCATTGCCTTGGTCGCTCCACGTGCAGAGATCTGTACCTGGGAGATCGGGTGTTCTCTCACTGGGAAACGGCTCACACCGGCCCACACGAGTGCAGGGTTAGGGCATCTTGGCACAGAAGAGGAACAATCAAAATGTCACCGAGCCATCTATCCACTAGTGGTGAAGGGGCAAATCAGATGGTGAAGAAAGGGCGAGTTGCCCGTGCTACAAGCCCCTTTTACGGTGTTAGCCTTTGTAGGAGGCTCCCGCCGAGTCCGTTTTGAGGGGGAGAGCAGTGTCCGTGGCCTTGGTGTGCAGGTCCCGTCCACAGTTCTCTGCCCTGCTGGCTTCCGACGGGCAGCAACTCAGGGAGTAGTTCCCCTGTGAAGACCCCCTCCCGTAAGCGTGCTTCCTGTGTGAAGCTGGGAGAGGAGGTCGCCGGGGTCTTTAGATGGAAGTCCTTCCACCTCCCTATCAGAGGAACCACAGACAGGATCGCCACTGTCTCAAAGTCCCCCGGTCTTGAAACCTAATGTGCCTCAGCCCTCTTCCCAGGCACTCATCACCACACACTTTTCTCTTCCCGCTTTACGCCTGCGGCGAGCAAAGAACACGACACCCAGCCGGGGCTAGCGAAGGGCTTGGCGTTCCACGCTGTGCCCATCCCGGGAAAGGGACGTGGCTTGGTGTTCCCCATCCCACACTGGCGGAGGGGGGCCTGCTGGGACAGCAACATCCATAGCGTGTCCGGCAGACGGAGGTGACCGTGGAAACTAAGGGCGGGTCTGGAAAAACTGTAAATTGTCGTCCCCCTGCCCATTAAAGACCAGAATGAGGATAGTGGAGTTTGGTAGCTTCTAATGGGTCGCTCTGAAAAAGTGTAGTCCCAGTAGTGTAATAACTACTGCAGAATCTCAAGCCCAAGTCACATAGCTGGCAAGTGGTAAGGTGCCGTCTGCTTCTAAGGCTCGTGCTCTTAACCACCCTGCCCTCAACATACACTCCCTCCCCCTGTCCCAGACCCTGCACGCATACACTCTGCTTACGTTAATTCTGCTTGCATGAGTGAGCACACACCCAAAGAGATCATCAAAACACCACTTAGAACCTGCATCATCTGGAAGAGTTTACAAAGGGCTCTTGGGATTCCCAACCAGCCCTGGGAAGTGGGTGAGGAAGCTGACGTAGTTGTAATTGTCGCAGCCACCCCAGTTCAGACAGACTGGGCCACCGTCTGGCTCAAGGTCAGACCTCTGGCCCAAGGTCAGAGAGACTATGGCCACTGAGCCAGGGATCACCCTGGTCCAGATCCAGGCTGGGCAAAGATGTTTTTAGCCCTAGTTCTCTGTTTTGGGTGGCTCAGGTGGAAAGGTCCAGTCACCCAGATAGGCTTTCACAGGTTTAAAGACAAATAACCACTGGTTCTGGGGGGTCTGAATGCAGGGCAGTCGTTCTCAACTAGACATTCCGTTCATCTATGGGAGTATTTTGAGTCCTCGCCAAAATTGGTTGGTTGGTAAGGGAACCTCCTGTCATTACACGGGCCAAGGACCTATCGCAAAGCATGGGACGTGTCCTGATGGAACGATGTTTAAAACTCAGCACCGAGTGATGGGGCACCTGGGTGGCTCATTCGGTTAAGCGTCTGACTTTGGTTTTGGCTCAGGTCATGAGCTCACGGTTCGTGAGTTCAAGCCCACATCGGGCTCCATGCTGACCATACGGAGCCTGAAGGGGATTCTCTCTCTCTCTCTCTCTCTGCCCCTCCCCCCTCAAAAATAAATAAAACTTAAAAACTACCTAAAATAAATAAAATTCAACACCAAATGAAAAACATGAGTTAACTGGGCTGATGATGCATCCTCACCGAGTTCAGCTTAAAAGCGAGCACGTGGGCCGGAGGCCGGGCGCAGCTCTACGCCTTTGGGTGGCATTGACAAAGTGCCCTCCAGGGACTCCTTAAGGTTGACCTGGAGCTCACCGAGGGAAGCAGCTGGTGCAGAAAGGTGGGTTCGCTGCTCCTCGCCCTCTGCCCTAGCCAGCAGCATGTTCAGAGGGGACTGTTCCAGGACTGCCTCCCAGGGCCAAAGACAAGGTCTTCCTTCTTTAAATGGGTTCTGCTCCTGTTCACGGGTGGTGGCTGTGCCCTGCCCCCCCTTTCCGGGTCCAGTCTTCTCAGGCTAGGACAGGGAAGCAGAGCAGAAACCTTACGCTGTGGACTTCAAGTGTCCCACCTGGTCTCCGTCTGAGCAGCTCGTGCGCCTGTGACTTCTCTCTCTGCGGCCCCGAGCCTCACCCCACGTCCCGTTCATCAGCAAGTCCTCTGGGCTCAGCCGCACACGCGTCCCAGATCAGGCCGCTTGTCCTCCCCTTGCGGTGTCCCAGCCCGGGCGCTGTCATCTCTGCCGGTGACAACTGCCCTTACCCCACTGATCCCCTGCTGCTGCCGTTGCCCGGCAGTCTGCTCACATACAGGCACCACACCTGTCACTTCTTTCCTTTAAAACCCTCAGGTGCTCTCCACCCTCCCCCCCCGCCCCCCCCCCCCCCCCCGCTGCCGCCCCAATCTCTGGAAACTGCTCACTGAGGCCTGAAGAGTTCTGCAGGGCTGGCCCCTCGCGATCCCCTTGTCCTGCCTTATTTTCCTTCTTATCCTGCCTGTGGTGCGTTGTATGTTCTATGTGTCTGTTCACTCTTGTCCCCTGAGCACCTGCCATGGTGCCTGATGCATAGCAGGTCCCCCACAAATAACTGGTTGGATGAACCTGCGAAACAAAGATAAGACCTCCCGGTCTAAAGGATGACAGGATGACGACCAACCGTGCTGCTCGTCAAGGCCCCATGGGGTAGGTGCTCCAGTAACTGCGGTCCCTCCCTTCCCCCCAAAGCAGGTGCTCGTTCAGCCACAGGGGGGCATCGTTGCAAAGGGCACCTGTTGCTTCCAGCAAAGCCACTTAAAAAGGTGGAGCTGAAGACAGCCGAGTGTGTGGGTGGGGGGTGGGGGCGGGGGCAGGGTGTGAAGGGAATGCCCTCTAGCACTTTCTCTGCCCTGCCTGAGCTGGACTAGGGAGTTTGGTAAGGGCCAGTTACCCTCTATATTGAGCGCCTCAGGCCTTCAATGTCAAGGCCAGGTCTTTAGTTACGACTGATGATAATAGCTGCGTCCATCATTTGAGCAATATCTTTGTGCCAGGCCCTGTATGTACCTTACCTCATGTAGTCTGACAGCGACCCAAAGGTACTATGGTTAGCTCATTTTTTGAGAGTCTCAGCATGGTAAAGGAACTAACCTCAAGTCCCACTGCCCACACTGATGAAAAGGCAGAACCAAGATTTGAATCCCCAACTGTCTGACCACCAAACTACTGTGGAGAAGGCAGGCCCAAGGGCACAGCCAGGGGGGAATGACTAGGGCAGAGGGGAAATCAGGGAGGGCTTCTTAGAAGAGGGCACCCTTGGGGCACCTGGGTGGCTCAGTCAGTTAAGCGGCCGACTTCGGCTCAGGTCACGATCTCACGGTCCATGGGTTCGAGCCCTGCGTCGGGCTCTGTGCTGACAGCTCAGAGCCTGGAGCCTGTTTCAGATTCTGTGTCTCCTTCTCCCTGACCCTCCCCCGTTCATGCTTTGTCTCTCTGTGTCTCAAAAATAAATAAATGTTAACAAAAAAAAAAAAAAAATTAAAAAAAAAAAAAAAAGAAGAGGGCACCCTTGAGCTGGGTTGTGAAAGGTGATCAAGGGTTGGTTCTTTGACAAAGAAGAACGAAGGCTTTCCTTCCTTAAGAGACAACCCTGGGCAGGCAGATGGGGCTGACTCTGAGAGGGAGCCAGTACCAGGGACAGCATCTGGTCCCCTACTGAGGAGTGAGAGTAAGTCCCCCCCGCCCCCCCCAGCAGACTCGTGAGATGGGAACAAACTGATGAAACCAAGAACGGACCGCAGTGGCGAGGGTCCAAGCCCTTCCTCCTCGACTGGTCTCTCTCTCTGCTCCATGAGTAAAGTGTGTTCTCCGCAGAGTTCAAGGAATCAACACACCTAATGCTCTCAGCCCAGTGACCTGAATTGTCAGGACCAGTCTCCCAAACCTCTTGAGTTCCTGTGTCCCCAGATCAGCCAGTACCATTGGTTTTGACCACCAAGCTTGCACTTCCAGGGCAGATGGGGACATCCAAACTCCCCACCAGTGATAGGGTTTGTCAGATTTCAGACTGACAAAGTGGTGAGTCAGCTCCAGTGACCCTTGTACCGTCTCTCTCTGGGCCCAGGGTATGTCCTTTTCAGCCAAGAACCTGAAAGTCGAGGTCCCAATCGGCTGAGCCCCAGAAGGCTCTTACCAGGTGAGCGATCACTGATCCCTCGATCCCAAGATGAGACAGCTTTCCCTCCAGACAGGCCAGACAGGTCCCCAAATCCCAAGTGCTGGCCAGAATTTGAGAGAGACTTTGAAGTCTGAACACTCAGCTCACCAGCCAGATGACAGAGATCTGAAGTGGAGGGGGGAGGGGGGAGCCCCTGGGGACAAGAGTTATCACAAAGGCCCAACAATAATCTAAACCAAGTTCTTGAAGCCCCAAGGGCTCAGGTAGAAGTAAGCAAGAGACAATTTTCCCACGGCCCTGAGCTAGACCTGGATTTGAATTTCACCCCACCCTTTCCTGGCTGTGTGTCCTTGGACCAGCTTCTCCCCTCTCTGACCCTTAATGCCCTCATTTCTTTTTTTTAATCTTTATTTATTTTTGAGAGAGAGACAGTGCGAGCAGGGGAGGAACAGAGAGAGAGGGAGACACAGGATCTGAAACACGCTCCAGGCTCTGAGCTGTCAGCACAGAGCCCGACGCGAGGCTCGAACTCACGAACTTCGAGATCATGACCTGAGCCGAAGTTGGCCGCTTAACCCACTGAGCCACCCAGGCACCCTTAATGCCCTCGTTTCTAAAGGAAGAGAGTCATTATAACTTCTTCAGATGGTTACTGTGAGAATTAAGTGAAACAGTCCACAGAGGCTCACACTTGAGCACCCAGTGTTACTTGGTCAGGGGCAGGAAGTAGAGACTGTGAACTGAGACCAGAGAGCTTGCTAACAGCCCTCTGTTTTCACCAGGGGCAGCTGGGATCTTGAGCACAAGAAAATGCGTTTTCTAAAATCCAGATCTCTTGAAGATTTAAAATATTAAAACAAGTGAGAGATGTGTAGACCACGGTATCCATTGGCCAGCAAGGGTTGGTGAGCACCTGCTTGGTGCCGGGGCCAAGGGTTCACGATTGGCCACCAGGTTCCTCCAGGGTCCCATCCCATGTACAGTCTGCAGAGAAGGACAGCAAGGATGGTGGGGGGTGGGGGGGGAGAGAGACCCAGGGAGCCTTCTCCAAGGAGGAGACTTTGGGGCTGAGAACTGGTCGTTGCACAGGAAATCAACCAGGTGGCCAGAGAGTAGGTGAAGAATGTTCCGGGAGGAGGGACAGAAGACGCAAAGGCCAGTTAGCTCAAGAGAGTGTGGTGCACACATGAATGAGTGAACGGCCTTGAATCGGTCTTTGTGAGACCTTTCCAAATGAATTTAAATGCCCATCAACCCAGATGGTTACATCAGTTATGGATACATTCACATAGCGGACACAGTACAGCCATTTGTAACCACTGAGTTCTCCGGACATGGAAAAGGATGTTCTCTAAGGTACCTGGTAAGTCATTTCGAGGAATAGCATTTACCACGGGGCAGACACTGTTCTCAGCATTTGATGGGTATTAACTCGTGATCCTTACGCCAACCCCATTCGAGAAAAGGAAAAGAGAAACATGCAACATAGGTTACTTGTGCAAAGTCACTCAGCCAGTAGGTGGAGGAAGCAGGATTTGAACTTGGGACTGGATCCAATGTCTGTGCTGGACCATTTCCCCTCCCTCCCTCGGAATGTGCAGTTTGCTTCTGTAGGGGAGGCAAAACTTTACCTCTACCCATCTTAGTTTTCAGCAGGGACTTGAACAAAACTTAGACTAACAAGAGAAAAAACTTTTATTAAGTCACGCAGCACACATTACACGGGGAAACCTAATGAAAAGTAACCCAAAATGGCAGCTTAGAATTCCAGCTTAGATAGCATCTTCAACAAGGAACAATAAATTTGCCAAGAAATGACAAGGCAAAGGGAAATGGCTTAAGGCTTCTGAGGGCAGAAGGCTGTGGAAAGGTAAATATATGAGAGGGAATGGAGGAAGGTTTGCAAATTCCTCTGGTGTCATCTCTAGATTTATGTCTGTCTCCAATAAAAGAAGAATTTATACCCTGCCTTTAGGCAGAAAAGAGGGAGCTTTTTTTCCTGGGCTTGCTGCTTCTTAACTGCCTTCAGCTCAAAATACTTTTTAAGTCAAAGAGGCATATTTTGGGCTGACATATTCTGGTTTCCTTCACTTCCACCCATGTAAAATAAAATGGTTAGAAATATGTATTTGATTATATCTACATAGACACCCCCCCTCCCCAATTCCGGAAAAACACACCAGACAGCAATTGTGGGTATGGGGAGATAGGACACCTGGGTGGCTGAGGGATGGTGTGGGAGGGGGACTTACCTATATTGCCTCTTCTTTGCTTTTTGCTTTAGAATTTTGTACCATGCACTTTTTTGGGGGTCGGGGGGCAAGTGACAAGGGGCGGGGAGATTGAGAGAGAGAAGCAGGGCTCACCCAGAGCTCGCATTTTACCCGAAGCGCGGGGCTTGTGTGACTCGAAATCACAAACTGTGGGGGGTGCCCGGCTGGCTCTGTCAGTTAAGCGGCCGACTTCGGCTCAGGTCACGATCTCGCGGTCCGTGAGTTCGAGCCCCGCGTCGGGCTCTGTGCTGACAGCTCAGAGCCTGGAGCCTGTTTCAGATTCTGCGTCTCCCTCTTTCCCTCTCCTCCCCCGCTCATGCTCTGCCTGTCTCCTCTCAAAAATAAATAAACGTTAAAAAAAATTTTAAAAAGGAAAGATATTAATAGTAATTTTTCCGGATTATGCCCGATCATCTGAAACATCTGAACTCACAAGACTTACTGTCCTCCAAGATCCACCGTCACCGCCCAAGATAATGACGTCATTTAATGCGGATCCTTCCTGACTTCTTCTCTGTGATGACAGTTGAGAGCCATCAGTGAGCGCTTACTTACTGCCAAACAATTCTGAGCCCTTCAGACGAAAACTTTCCACAACGGAATTATAACTGTGGCGCTCAAAACAGCCTTGTGAAGTGTGTGCCATTTGTTCTCCGTTTTACAGGTGAAGAAACTGAGGCACAGAGGGTAAGATGAGTTGTCCTGCCCCCTTATCCCCCCCCCTCCTCCCCACACCAGGCTCCTTGCTGTTCCTCAGGCATCGCTGGCATGCTCCCACCTCCCAGCTTTTGCACGTGCTTTTCCCTCTGCCTGGAACACGCTTCCAGATCTTTACACAGCCCACCCCACCCCCACCGCCACGCGCACGCACACACACACGCACACTGTATGTAGGTCTCTGACCAAATGCCACCTCCTGGAAGGCCTCCCCTGACCCCCACCCCCTTCAACCAGCTTTGTTTTGCTTCATAACCATGTTTACCACCGGCCATGTTCATTCATTCATCCCTTCAGCACTTACGTAGCAAGGCCCTCCAGTGCGCCAGGTACTGTTCTGAGTACTGGGGCTGCGGTGAGGAAAAGACAGACGCAGGTTCCACCCTCACGGAACGGAAGCCCTCGGGGAAACAGACATTATTCCACTGACTCCTAACAGCAGGCCTGTATCCCGGCTCCATTTATGAGCCGTGTGGCTTAGTCCTTAACCTTTCTGAGCCTCCAATCTCCCGTCTGTAAAACTGGGCTAATCACAGAGCCCCCACCACAAGGGCTGTTGCAAAAACGAAATGAGGCAGTGGTGCCTGGCTGGCCCAGTGGGTAGCACGTCCGACTCCTGATCCCAGTGTCGTGAGTTTGAGCCCCATGTTGGGGGTAGAGATTAAATTTTAAAAAATGAAATCTGAGGGGCACCTGCGTGGCTCAGTCGGTTAAGTGACCGACTCTTGGAGTTCAGTACAGGTCATGATTTCACGGTTTGTGAGTTCAAGCCCTGCATCGGACTCCACACTGACAGTGCGGAGCCTGCTTAGGATTCTCTCTCCCTCTCTCTGCACCTCCCCAGGGCATGTGTGCACGCGTGCTCTCTCTCAAAATAAATAAGACTTTTTTTTTAATATAATTCTTTTAATGTTTATTTATTTTTGAGAGAGAGAGAGACAGACTGCGAGCGGGGAAGGGGCAGAGAGAGGGAGACACAGAATCCGAAGCAGGCTCCAGGCTCCGAGCCATCAGCCCAGAGCCTGATGCGGGGCTCAAACTCACGGACCGCGAGATGGTGACCTGAGCCGAAGTTGGACGCTCAACCGACTGAGCCACCCAGGCGCCCCACCTATCATGCTTTTTAAAAAAAAAAAAAAATTTTTTTTAACGTTTCTTCATCTTTGAGAGACAGAGCGTGAGCAGGGAAGGGGCAGAGAGAGGGAGACACAGAATCCGAAGCAGGCTCCAGGCTCCGAGCCGTCAGCACAGAGCCCGATGCGGGGCTTGAACTCACGAACCGCGAGATCATCACCTGAGCCGAAGTCGGAGGCTCAACCGACTGAGCCACCCAGGCGCCCCTCAAAATAAATAGACTTTTTGAAAAAAGTTTTAAAAAATGCCATGAGCTAATAAAAAAGCAACTGTTTAGTAATTATTAACACTTACTATTAGGGTTGCGATTGTCATCCTTAGGCGCCACAGGGAGATAGAAGTAGTCATTATTTCCACCATCAAGGAGGTGGTAGATGGGTCAGGAAGACACATATGGATGACAGCAAGACACCAACGTTTCCCAGAGCAGGCAGAGAGATCAACGGGGGCAGAGAACGCATGAAAGACAAAGTGTGTGTTGAGCCAGGGCTCAAGGGGGGTGGGATTTGGAGAGATGGGGGCTGGGGAGGGAAGGGTCTCCACAAAGGCCTCTCTGCACAGAGGTACGGAGGCAGGACGGAGCACACGGGCCTAAGTGTGCTTCTCCCTTCTTGTCCCCCCTTGGAGAGAGTGCACACGATGGCTGGGCACCTTCAGCTGCCTCTCCTGCCTGGTGCTGGTTCTGGGGCTGAAGGAACAGCCCCGCAAGGGAGCTGGTATGGCAGCTAATAGGTTTAAGAGGGTGGGAGTGGCCTCGTGCCCCGGGGGACTGTAGGAGACTGGGGACACCCAGACAAAGAAGAGATGCACCAGAACTCTCAAGTGAGGCTCAGTCCTACCCTGAACTTGGCCGAACCCCGGAAGGGTGGCAGAGCGGAGGCCAGCCTGGCCAAAGTCACTTTGCCCTGGTGTGGATGGAGCAGCCCAGGTGTGACAACTGTTTTTTCTCTCCTGCCTGTCTGCCCTGTCAAGGTCACCAACACCTCCCCACCGCCAACGTCCACTGGCCACTGCTTTGGCCCCTTGTCCTCCCGGCAGCCTCCATATAGCCTCCACCTCAGGGCTTCCAGAGGCCCTGCTCTCACCCACCTGCCTTTCCCAGCCTCCTTTGCGGGATCGTCGGTCGATTGGTTGGTTGGTTGGTCGGTTGGTTTTGAGCACTTTCTTACTTCCTATCACTACAAGATGCTCCAGGCTCATGTGGTATATTTCCTCCCCCCAGTCCTAGAATCGGGTATTTCTTCAAGGAGCCCAGGTTCCTTTCATTGGAGTATGGTATTAGAAACCAAGGTCTGGGTGCTAAGTGTGTTCTTGCTCTTTGCGTGTCTTTCTTTTAGGCCCTGGCAGCCAACAGAGCAAAGAAATATATGTGTGTATACTAATCTGTAATATACACATAGCCATAAATATTTCTGCACGTAACCATCTGTATCTATATTAAATTTAACATAGTTCTTACTAACAGCTCTTTTTACTGCTTTTCTATAATGTCTATTTCATTGCTGAGATTATCATCTATTTTTTCCCTTCATTTCAAGGCAATTTCTAATTGATTGTTGAAGCATTTTTAGGATGGCTGCTTTCAGGAGCGCCTGAGTGGCTTAGGTGGTTGAACGTCCAACTTCAGCTCAGGTCATGATCTCAGGGCTTATGAGTTGGAGCCCCGCATCGGGCTCTATGCTAACAGCTCAGAGCCTGGAGCCTGCTTTGGATTCTGTGTCTCCCTCTCTTTCTGCCCCTCCCCTGCTCGTGCTCTCTCTCTTTCTCAAAAGTAAATAAACATTAAAAAAAATTGTTTTAAATGATGG